>NC_142387.1:7675160-8030160 GCF_059441005.1 Hippichthys cyanospilos
AATGCAATGTTTTTTTGTTTTTGTTTTTTGGTCTGTTTCGCTACAACTTCTTTGGATTAATGAAATAATCGACAGCGCCTGTGCCTACTGTGTTTTTAAAGCCTCATGATTGTGAGTATTGAGTATTTAAATGACTCCTACTGAGGTGTTTGGAGCCAGCAAACATGGACAAGACTGACTTAAGAATAGAGCTAAATATAGCTCATTAAACATTGCGTTGGAAGGCAGTGTGCCGGCACTTGACAACATTGCCAAGTTGCTGAAACAATTTCTGGCAACATGCTTTTGTTAAGGAAGCTTCTCCAGTCAAAGGTGTTTTGCGATGTTGTCGTCTAGAATAACAAAGAGGCGACTGCTGCAAGGTCAGAGAAAAACAGCACTGAACATCCTGAGCAGCAAATAATTTTCACAGAACAGATAAAGTGCCCTGTCCTGAAAGTGTATGTTTTGTTTTTCATTAATTTGCAATCTGAATAATTTCCTGATTCTTTTGTGTGTAGATTTTAATCATAAGAATATAATTAGATTACTTAAATAGCCCATATCATGAGATTTTAAGTTAAATATATGCATATGAATAAATAAATCTTACCTTTGACACGCTCACATTAGTTCTTTATGAAATATGAGTTTCTATGACACGCCTCTCCCCGTGTGATTGCCGAGCCCCCTTTATGAAGTCGTTTCAAAAATGACCGCCCAGACAAAAAAACAACAGCAAAGCTAACGTTGTAGCGATTAGTGATGGATGTGAGAGGTGCAATGGATGAAGAAGCCAATAGCAGGTGCTTCACTGACAATGAAATTAACTGGAGTGCCAACAAAGCAAAAGATGTGTCAAGAGAACATACACAATAGCACCTGTCCGCTAATCAAATCAGCCCCCTGGAATCCACTACTCATAACAACAGCTCAGTGTTCATTTACCCATACACCGACGGTACAGGGACAGTACAAGGGCTTGTCATCGTTATTGTTCATCTCGCATGCAATTTTTATCTGCTCGGTCAGAGCGCAGAATAATTAATGAATTCTTAGAAATGTGTTAATGACGGAAAGTGACACTTTGGGAGATAAATTAACATTATAACATGGTTAAAAGCTCCAAAAAGTTAAATTTCCACAATACGAGCCATTTACATATACCCATGAGAGTTCATTAGCTGTACCAAAAATTGGTTTTGGAAGTTTTAATTTAAAGAATCATAGAAACTAATACTTTTGCAGTTGACGCAAACCATAAAACATTTTCACCTGTAATTCAAACTGGCTTCAACTCTAAGCATTTGCACCAGATGTTTTTTTTTTTTCTCCCCATTTATCGTAACCTTTATGCCTCCCTGTTGGTCTTATTAACCACATACTCACTTCTTCCCACATGAGTTGTTGTAAAGGTTTACATTAAAAATTAATTTGTGGGTTCCATGGGCTGATAATTCATCATTAGGATGTTGTAAACCGGCTTTATCATCTGTTTAATTCTTTACGCTGACTGGAAGGTCACTGACCTTCCAGGATTTGTCTGGCTGACACAAGTCTCCATAATTACGCTGTAGTAGTAGCAGAGGTCAGCTCGAGAGGGAATTCCTCAAGAGCAATTAAATGAATGTTAATATATATTTTTTACGAAGGAAATAACAGCTGTAGGTGTCAGGTTATTATGTAAGAAAGTTGCTAAAGAAGGTCTCTTTGCACCTGAACAGAGCTAATGAGCTCTTCAACCCTGAGTTGAAGCATTTTGTCTAGATAGCTCTCGATTCATTCCCTCAGACCATGTACACATGAACATTCTTACTTGTTACAGTGATGTCCATACATTATATGTTTATTTTGTTTATTTTGCGTTTGGCGTAGTTACACGGAAGCCGACAGGAAGCGGGTTTATTTTATTCATTTTTTTTATTTTACAACAAGTATTTTGTGACATTTAAAATCAATTCTGATTGGCAATCTTGATTCTTATGTGAATCGATTTTTGGCACTTTATGCGCCTTATTTGCATTGACCT
Source organism: Hippichthys cyanospilos (assembly GCF_059441005.1). Taxonomy (NCBI): domain Eukaryota; kingdom Metazoa; phylum Chordata; class Actinopteri; order Syngnathiformes; family Syngnathidae; genus Hippichthys; species Hippichthys cyanospilos. Next base: position 7,677,169 of record NC_142387.1, read on the forward strand.
ATGCTCCGCCCTTCAGGTTTTGTAAACATTTTTTTTTAAGAAATTAAACAATGACACAAAATGCTTGCATTTACCATATCATTTATAAGAAAAACAAGTCTCTTTTGAGGACAAGCTGCTGTCAAACAATCGTTACGAGTCAGCTTTTCCTATCAGGTTTATGCTTGAAAAGATTTGAATTAGCCCCATACAATGATATAAATTTCCGAATGGAATTTCTATTGTTGGAAATTTTTGAAAAATATGTTAGGTAGAACAGAGTTAAAATCTATACTAAAATTGCTTAGGATAGCTTGATAATACTGTATAATGCGAATAGATATTCCAGGCATAGATTCTAGAACTAAAAGTCATTTTTTGAACAAAAGTCCTATGTTATGTTATGTTATGTAATGTTATTTTTTCTGAAGATTAATCCTGGCAACTGAAATTTCTGGTGATAAACACTGTATATCGAGCGACACCAGATTTGAAGAACAGTAATTGCTAGCGTGAAGATTTCATGTTAGCAGACCATTTGTGCCAGAACACCTAACAGATGTTTACCGCAAACCATTTTTAACTATGGCCATTTCTGCTTTATGATGACCCCTTTTAGGTTGATCTTGGCTTTTCTGCTAAAAGACAGCAAAGGTGTTTGAATTCAAGATGGCTATTTTACTGTATATTAATGCACAGCACATAAAATGCTACATAAAAGCAATAAAGAATGAATGCAGTTGGCCTTTTGCTGACAATGTGTCTCACATTAAGTCAATCCAAGCCTTAGACAGCAAGTGGAAGAGCTGTCACTGTATCCCTTATCACCCACCGCAGCATTGTGGCTGCCCGGCGCTTTTCAATCCCCCCCCCCCCTTTTTTTTTTCTTCTCCGCATCCCATCTCTTGCTGCCCCCCCCATATTCAAGCTGTTTAGTAAATGCATATAATCTTCAACCACCCAGCCAGACTAGAACCTCAAAGAGTCACAAAGATACAGCCAGATGGAGGTGAACTATCAGCTAACCTGGAACTGTGGGCCTAAGGCGATAATCATTTCAAAACTGCAGGGGAAAATGGTTTTAATAGCCCTGTAAAAGGTAAAAGTTTGTCTGCCTTATCACACCTGGCAGATGCATCGCAGAGTGGGGGAGAGGAAAAGGGGATAGGGGGAGAAGAAAGCATCAGCTGATAACATCCCCTCCCCAGGAAAAGAGTAAATCCGGAATTGCGAAAAAAAAAAGTGCTGCCTTCAGGAGGAAGTTGAGGGGATTAGGGCTCATCTCTTTTTTACAGCGTTCCAGCAACCCCTCTCAGTCACCTTAGCTCATCTTTCTTTCTCCATCAGCTGCTTGTTGACCCTGGAATTAACTTTTATGGGCCTTGTGATATGAATGGCAGAGAGCTTTTATGTTTCATTCTGCTGATTCACTTTCCTCAGATTTTTACTTTACGGTATAATGTTTGTCTTCATAATCGCCAACAGTCCACAATATAGTTCTAAATTGAAACAGTAATCGCACAATTTCAAAGGCACCTCTCCGCCGATATATACTTGACCTGCTGTGAAAGCCGGAGCTGTTTGGAAAGCTGCAATGGATGTTTTATGAGGAGCAAGGCCATGTGTGCAGTGTTACATGATAACTTTTATGTTCCATTGTCGACAGAGCACAACTCAATCTCACACCTCAGCTGCGGGTTATTTGAAGGGATTTCTTTCACTGTTGTTTCAGCCTCTTACATCAGCTTTGTATGCGTGCTTTCAAATTCCTTTACTTCATTGTAAAACTGTCAGGGGATGTTATGTTTACTTGATTGTTTAGTCGAAGGTCTAGAAAACTCTTTAAACTTGGGGCTAGTCTGGTCCTGGAATTGTTTCTGATAGATTGGATTGCGGAGCGAAACCAAATTTCAAATTTCTTCAGTTTCAGAGTTACGAGAGAATTTTAAAGCCAACACACTGCCTGAAGAAAGCTGGAATAGGTTCCAGCGCCCCCACGACTCTCGTGAGGTTTGGATGGCCGATGGACGGATATTTTATTTCGAATAAAATAAAATGGCTTGATGAGAAAAGACATTTAACGAATTCAGTGCCAATAAATAATTGTCTTTTTATTTATTTATAATATCATTAAATCCCTTCTCTTTTTTTCAAGTGTTCTACTAAAGGTCAGAAAATGTCTGGTTTTAAATGAATTTAATACTAAAGTAATTGATTACTTTAGGTAATTAAATACTATAGTAATTAAATTAAAGTAACCAATTACACTGGGAATTTCTCTACTTTAATAATCAATGACTTTATATATATATATATATATATATATATATATATATATATATATATATATATATATATATATATATATATATATATATATACACACACACATTAAATTATGCAATTAAGAGCTAAAATAGTTATTTTAGGTGCTGAAGTACTTGATTTTGGAACAAAAAAAAATCCTCCTTTCGCTAAACACTTCTAATTAAAATACATTTACGTACTTACCTGCGTACCTACAGTTTAATGTTTGTATCCACCAGTACACTAATTCAGCCATCCATCTATTTTCCTCACATGGGTCGCAGGCTTGCTGGTGCCTATCCCAGCTGGCTTCGGGCTGTAGGCAGGGGACACCCTGTACTGGTTGCCAGCCAATTGCAGGGCACAAAGAGACAAACAACTGTTCACGCACCCAATCACATCCAAGGACAAATTAGTCTGTCCAATACACTTGCCATGCATGTTTGTAGAGTGTGGGAGGAAGGCGGAATGCTCGGAGAGAAACAATATGGGCTCGGGGAGAAAGTGCAAACTCCACACAGGTTCTTTTAACCGTGAGGCGGACGTGCTATTTACTGTAACACTGAGCCACACGCTAATCCATAGTGTTTTTTTTTTTTTTTTAAATTTGCTCAAGCAAGAATGATGTCTATAAAGGATATTTAAATCCAATCATCAGTATGTACATCCAAAGTCTTGCTAGTGTTCAAGTTCAATTTTAATCACACAATTTAATTGAAATTTTCTACTCTGGTTATTTTTCTTATCAGTCTCTCCTGATAGAAATGTCTCATTAACAATATAACCTCTATTTTTATTTATGTGGTAATTGCTGTAAAAAAAAAATACAGATACCAAATAATATATTATCGTAACTCCCCAAATATATATATATATATATATATATATATATATATATATATATATATATATATATATACTAATGGTTGCTTCTTTATCGTAACTCCCCAATTATATAGTATAACACACTTTTAAAAAATATTTTCCCAAAAACAGTTGCTTTACCAACCTAAATTGTCAGTTGAATGCAATTTCAACAACCACGTTGTACTTTTCTATCCAGGTTCAGGACTGACAGTTACTGTAGAAAGACTAGTCAAGCTGTTATGGGAGCAACTTTAACATAAAGCAAAGCTTATGGCATGCCAAGGACGGCACACCATATGTCTTTCAGACCATAAAGAAAGATAAGTATTTATACAACATGTACCTGAAATTACCTGTATCTGACTTCCCTCCCAATAACCTTGGGTTCAATGGGATTTATGATGCTCCTCCCTTTGATGACTGATTGTCAAAGGCGATGTAGCGCTGACAGTGATTTGTCTTTAATGGCCGATTGAGCGTGTCAAAAGTCGTGCTATAAACCGCGGTTTGATATGCTCCAGGCTGAGCCGTCTGACAACCGCGACAGCTACTGTCACCCTTCGTCACTGCAATAAAGCCCCGGCAATCAGTTGGAGATCAAGGAGCGTTGCCTTTTTGTGTATCTACACACATGTGCACAAACACAATTGAAACGCTACTGAAGACGCTAACGTGCTGAAAAAAATATATATAGGAGGATGAGCGAGTGGGATTGGTCGCTACAAAAGGAAAAAGTTGCAATCATTGTGTGGATTCACCCAAGGGACTGTTTAGCAGCATTTAAATGTTGCCATTATGCTTGAAAGTTGTGCTAAATGACTTCAATCTATTTTGTTCTTTCTGTCTCTCCGAGGCATTGGAACCACTGCTATCTGCACCTTAATTAATTCCTTGACACAATTTTTTTTTTTTATTGTACTACTATAAATTACTCTGTTGTATGCCTGCAGGTATTACATAACAGTCTTGATATATTAGAGGCAGTAAATATTCAAATACTTTCTTGTTTCCATGTCCAAATTATTGCATGTGACACCAGAAGTCAACTAATTTACTTACTTGAGCAATTATGAAATATTAATGCCCAACAGAGGATATTGATTATTTCGGATGGTCGAAATTTTAACAAGGTTTCTATGGGTCTAATGCATCCTATGTTTAATGCTTTTTAATGTTTCTTCTTTTCAAATTAATAGCACATTATAAGAGCATATTGCATAATTAAAATGCAGAGAGATACCACTAAAAGTTTGATAAATCAGGCATGAATGACACATGATGTTTTTTTAATGATTAATCCCAAATTTCTTTGCACAGTTTTGCGCAGAACCACTTCTCTATAAATAGTTTATCTTCGCACTAAAGTCAGAAAACAGGCCGTAGACAAGCTGCGACCACAGTCATAGAGTCAAAAACTCATAAATTGCAAATGTCATAAATCTATGACTACCTGTTAAGACTTCAAATGGAGCGTATTCAGTACTGTTGAGATCTGTTTTCGCTGGCCGTAGCTGGCGGAGCATCCAAGATAAACTTTGAAGTATCCAACTGAGGACTCTTTTCAAGCCTTGATGAGCCTGACTGCTCACTATTTTGCCTTCATTCTCACCATTTGGCAACGCTTCACCAGAACCCAAACCCATTTTCTTAATCCTAGGCTCACTGTCACCCAAGTGGCAGTCGCGTTCCTGTTTAACAGATCAGCAGAGGTGAAAGCTTAGCTATTGCAGCAGCTACCCCTTAAAACCATGCGCATGACTCCCAGTCTGGACCAAGCTCAGCCTTGACTCACAGAGACAGTTTTTTCTTTGGATCTGGCGTCATTCAATTCTATGTCTGGACTCATCCGTCTCACATGATGCTAAGTATGTCAGACTTAACTGCATTCTTTGCTGTGATTTAACTGTTCCAGAAAATCGATGAAACATAACTTCAGTCCAGATTTCCTCTCATTCGGTTATGTTAGACTATACAAATATAAGTAAGTGGGAGAACATATGTCTCTGCAGACCCATTTAGTGGCTGTCTTGCATCTGACTAAATCATAGGAATATGACAAGGAATGGTAATTCCATATGCATTTGTACAGGCCTATAAATGACAAAAACTACTGGATGTTTTTAAAAGCTTGTACTTTTTTTTTTTAGCTTCAGATGAATAGCCTTTATTACAACAAAAAAATCTAAGTCTCAGTTTGGAGCAGTCATGAGGTTGGTGGAAAATAGTGACACATGGAACTGTAAAAAGGAAAATCTAATAAAGAAGTTGGATGGACAACAGAAGGACTATCTCATAAAAGTTATCATTTTTGTTGTTGTTTATATGATATTGTATAGAGCAGTGGCCTGACTGCAAGGGGTCCATGAAATAATTTGTGCTATCATATATATATATATATATATATATATATATATATATATATATATATATATATATATATATATATATATATATATATATATATATATATATTGTTAAAGAATTTTCACATGTATAGCATGAAACCACCTAGTGAAATTCTTACTCTCTTCACCTAAGTGAACAGAAAACGGCAGCCACAGTGGGCGCCAACAAGTATATAAATAAAACAAAGTTCAGTCACATATTTTTTCAACTGAGCATGTTCCAGCAATGATAGTGTCAGACTGCTAAGGGACCTGATGGTAGGATATTGGCTTTCTTCCCATATAAAGAAAAAAGAAGTTCCGCTTGTTTGCCACACTCCATACTTTCTTCCAATATTTGTTGCAATATTAGTGGTTTTATCATCTGGCCCATTGTCTGTGTTTATTGTGCCTGACCCTGTTACATCCCGACCAGTATGATGAGGAATAACAGGTGGAGTGGCGGCCCACGCTTGTCACTCTATGTTTAACCTGTGAGATTCAACACCCACTAAGGTGGTGAGACATGTTCCTACCAGTGGGTGTCCGTTTGAGTATAGATAAACTTTTCTGCGAATTTAACAGGTTTAGTAACCATGGCCATTGCCACTCTGAGACTGACTTATTACATACCCTTGACATTCTGTCAAGTGTTTAAATGTATGATCATACATTTACTGTATTTGTGCCAGCGATCTATAATGACTTACAAAACAAGGGAACTGTTCCGGTTCCTTATGAGCCATTGTACCGTTTCTGTTACAAAACTGTTCGTTTCGTTCATTTAAATGTTTGCGTGAATGTGAAAGGACAACCGGATCCTGTTGCATCTTGCACTTCCTGTTTTCCCATCGCGCAAGAAGGGAATTCTTGAATGGCGACAACTCACTAAGTCCTCAAGTCTTGAGCCAAGCACAGCCTGTATGTATATATGTTTGTTATGTTGAGTTGTACACGTACGTTGGGGTTATTGTTTGAATGTTTGTATCATAAAGACGGGCGAAATCAGTTCGCTAATGGTGATTAGCATCGAGTTAGCGATTAGCATCGAGCTAGCGGATAGCACATTAGCGCGCGACTGTTAGCATGCTTGTCTAGCCTCGTGCTATGTCATGCGGCATTCAAGTGGGTTAGTTACTTTGTTGTATTTTATTTGCCGCGGTATGTAAATAGTTTTTATGTTTTTCTTGTTTCAGTTTTACACCTACTTAAATCATCTAAAGTGATTAAAAAAGGGGAAGAATCACCAACAGGTGTCTTTTTTGGAGGAGTTGACTTATCTGCCTAGTTAGCTGTAACGTCAGCGAGGGCAAAAGTTATGTTATTTTAATCACTTCAAGAACATTTTTAATTTCAAACTTTGTTTCTTGTATTCTGATTTGATCCATTTTCATGCATTAGTTTCTTGTGATTGAGATGTGAGGGGTTGAAAAGTAAACATCAAATACATCTGAAGTGAACACTGACTGATTTTTATGGAGTTTAACCTGATAGGCTCCGATTGTGGGATGGGAGGGCAGAATAAAGAATTGGAAATGGAAGAATTTATGAGGGTTGTCCGTCAGATGAATGGTCTATTTAACTAAAAAAACAACAACATTTTGATAAAGAAAGAGTGATATGCATACTTAGTATTTGTTAGCACAGAAGCAGGTCAAGTTTAGACTACCTCATTAATGTAAAGCATTCAGCTGCTACTGCAGTCACAGCTGACAACAGCAAAAAAGACGCAAACGTAGCGAGCCATACCAAAGCGCTTATCAAACTAAACTCAAGAAAACTTCGCTTTTGAGCAAGTCTATGATGGCCAGATGGGCAATGTTTTATTTTAATTGTATTTTCTAATTATTTGGCAAGTCACAAAAGAAGATGGCACCCTTCGTCTGGTTGAAAGCAAAGATTGCAGTCAGCACTACTTCAGACTACATCTGTTAAAGGCTGAGAATAAATGACTGAATCATGTTTTTGTTTTTAATATAAATATTTTGTATGCAAATTAAAAAACAAGAGTTAAAGGTTTTTTTTTTTCTCCAGAATTTTTTTAGGTGAGATCATAGAGACATTATTCAGTTACAATCGTATCCTCTTTTTCTCTCTCAACAACACTAATTATAAACTATTGGCATTTCAACAGGATTTTCAATCAAAAAGTCTCAAATATCAAACTTAGTGAGTTGACTGGTGAGTAAAAATACGATCATCGTTGTTTCGGTGTTCTTCCTTTTTGTGAGTTTTAATTGGTGTTTGTTTTGATGGTGCTGCTGTACATAACCATGGGTAGATTGTAAATTACATAACTCAACAAGATACAGCAATGTTAGTCAGCATAAAGAGTAAGAGTTATTCTGCATAAAGAGTAACAGATACATATTTTCATTTTTTCAGAAGACTGCAATTCAGTTCTAAGTTGAATATTTTTATGGAGTGCTGTGTTGCAGTCAAAAAAAGAATAAAATTGAATGCATTGTGCATCATCTGTCTTCCTCCCCTATTTCTGGCTCCGCTGATATTCTCTCACAGTAGGAGGCAGCACATTAAATCATCATAATATTATGAAACCATCACAGACAGATGTGGCCAAAACTCTTGACATAGTGACGTAAAAATTATGAATCTGGGGTCATTAATTGTTGTCCTTCAACGGCCAAGTTTATGCTTCAAAGGGCATCTGTACAAAACAAAATGTCACTTTTTTGGAGGGTTGGGTGGGGGGTGAAACTGTGCGGTCATGCAGCTGAGAAAACAGGGGTGGGGGGCTTCACTCAAAGGCTGTTCCGCTGTTGAAATTATAGCTTATAGTTCACATAAAACAACCCATGAAATGTTGGCTTGGTAGAATATTGCTATGCTTAAAGATAAATTATCACATTAAGGTGGTGCAATGTCTTCATCTTATTGGGCTGTAAAACGTATATTGCCTTCATTTATCTTGGCTTCCGCTCATGTTGAATGTCACACACTCCAATCAACTACCAAGCACAAAGCAAGGCCAACTTAAAAAAAAAAAAAAAAAAACTTTTTTTTTTTTTTCCTGACACCACTCTCATGTACTTATGCCCGATGGCCATTTTCCTTTGTGTGCCCTAATGTACCAGTTGGTGTCCTCGCTAAATAATTACGAGAAACCCGTCCTCACCTTTTAGCGTGGTCAGGCCCCTCAGTGGAGAGTATGACAGCCATCTTGTCCCCTCAGTCCTCTACTTCCATTAGCTGCCCTGGTCACTGCGACTGTGCAGTCATTCCGGGGTCAGGGCCCCTCACTACGGCCTGTAATTGCACTACATCGAGCACTCGGAAGCTGCCGCACCCACCTAATGAATTGTCACCCACTTTAATATGAAATTACACAAGGGTGACTCGTAATAGATTAATACGGTTGGCAAGGTTACTCGCTAAGGATAATCCATTGAAAATTGCTGATTGCCTGCTTAAAATTATTATAAGATCCATGTGAAGTGGGATTAGTTAGGGAAAGTGATCAGTCTTATCTACCACTGGATCACTTTGTGTAAAGAAGGGTTGTAATACTAATCCTTGCCCTTCTAAAAAAGGGGAGCTTGTTCTTGAACCGTTGAGAAAACGGCAACTTTTGATCAAGTTGGATTGAAATGAACAATGACTAAGAGCCAACAATTGACAATGGAGATGTGTAATACTTGAGATTTTGGTATTAATCGATACCAAGATTTAACACTTTTAGGTTCACAAAGTAATATGGCATTTGCCCTATGCTTTAGTGCTTCTTTACCTGATTGATTTTTTAAGTAGAGAAATTCCCAAAGTAATTCATTATTTTAGTAGTTAATTGGAATTTATTACTAAAATAATCATTTAAAAAAAAAACAAAATATATATAATGTAATATAATATGAGCCATATAGCATATATGCAGGAAGGCAGACATGAAAAATTGGAATAAACATTCAGGTAAATCTGAAACTAGAATTAAAATTGGATTGAAAAGTGATTGGGTGAGGAGAAGCACAAGAAACGAATGAATAAATAAACATGAGGGATTGATACCTACTCGTCAGTATCAATATGACAACCATGGTTACTTTTGTATCAATTTTCTCGCTTTGTGGATTGATCTGCACAGGTCAAGCTGATATATTGAAGACAACTTTTACCATACCCTTAAGTTTTTATTTAAACTAAATAATAAAAAAAAAATACAAAATATCCAATAAAAACACACACACACACACACACACACACACATATATATATATATATATCTATGTATATATGTATATATGTGTGTGTGTTTTTTTATTGGATATTTGTATTACTTTTTTATAAATGTATGTAATACAAATATAATACAATATAGTACAATATAATAAATGAGTGGATTAAAGGAAGTGTGTTGAATCTTCAGCCAGGAGGCTACGTTTTTGTTCTTTTCAATTGTGGAGATTACAATTTGAAATTAATGTACAATAAATTATATTTTAGCATTGAAAATATAATTTTTAAAGGACTTTGATATTTGGGCGGTTAAACATTACAGAAATAAAAATCGTTTGAGCAGTTTTCAATGTCAAATTGGTGCAGCAGAGGCGGCTTAATTAGGAGTGTCACATGACTTCTCATACAGATCTGCTTAAAATTTAAATTTAAATGTAAATACCGCTATGTGTATCTGATTTCCATTGAATCATACAGGGAATTACAATTATTAGACAGCCAGTATAAAACCATAATCACATTTGCTTTTTAATTTTGACACCAAATAGTCAGTATTATTACACACTGCAGAACCCAGTGGATGAGCTAATGCTTTCTGAGATGTGGACCTCAAACGTATGACACAAATAATAGCAGGCTTTGTCATAAGTCTGCTAAACTAACACATCGTTACGTGCTCCCTCGTAAACTTAAAATAGGAGGAATAAAGCATCGTTAATGACAGTGGCAACGTGATCATTAAACTAGACAGGCAACTTACAATTGCAGGTCATGTTTTATTTATGTACCTTTAACAAAATGACGGCGTACGTGTATCCCTACAAGATCATTACAGAAGAAAAAGTAGCTGGTCAATACGTGCACATTGATGTGCTGCTGCTACATCATTATCATTAGCAGCAAACAATTAACCATCACATCTTACGTTTACTTCTCCAAACCCTGAAAGCTCACAACGAAGCATTCCCTTAGAAGTCATTCCAAATAAATGCCTCTATTGATCTGTTGTTTGGCCACGTGATTATACAATAGATGGAGATCTTTGAATAGTCGTTAAATAGACTGAGTGCATACAGGTACTTAAAGGTGACAACAAGATGGCGTAATTATTCCAATGGAAAAAGCCTGTTGCCATAAATTACAAGCGTGCTCCACTTAAAATCAAATTTAACACTAATCAATGCCATTTGTACCAATACAGAGTTGTATTGATGTATACAATTTCAACTCAAGTTAATTTCATAAAAACAAATGACATTGGCAATGGTTTAAGAGCAGAGCATAACGGCTGGAGTTTGTAAAATAGAAATAGGCATGAATGCATTTTAACTAGAAAATGGAAACAAAACAAAAACAAGAAATGGCGCATGCTGGATATTTTGGGAATAAAAACAATTTGTAATATTGGTATGTGCCAAACTTTGGCATGTTGAAATTGAAAAGCATTCCCTGAAACTTTTCTGTAGGGTTGAATGTACAAATAAAATGAAAGGTAAATAATAATGAGAGTGCTGGACCTCTTCAGAAATTAATGGACAACTTTTCATTGAATTGCTTTTTGAAAAAACAAACATTTTGGGAATGAGAAAAATAGTAGCACACCTGGTGTGAATTTTTGGATTTATGGAGTTACAAAACTAATAGCACCCCTGGAGTGAATTTTAAAAAAATGTTGAAGCTGGAATGCTAAGAATCGGTCCAAAAAAAGAATGTAAATAATGAGGGAAAATCACTGGAAAAAAATGGACTATTTTGGCTTGAGATGTTTTTTTATTTTATTTCGAAACTGTGCATTTTTTGAATGAGAAAAATAGAAACACATGTTGCGTGAATTTCTGGAATATGTTGAAGTTTGAATGGTGAAAATCGGTCAAAAATTGTAGAGGGAGTAGCATGTAAAAAAGACTAGGAAAACAATTAACCAGGGATGTTAGCCTTTTTTCAAAAGTACTCTTATTGACAGTATACAAAGTGGCCAGGCTGTATCTAACCTCATACATTTGCCATTTCTAACATTCTCCATTTCCAACAAAATTTCAATCTCTCAGCGACAGTTACTGTATATTGCACGTCAGCTTTCTTGCACATGCTCAGATCAACAGTGCGCAAACGCCAATCAAAAATTCCCCAAAAGACTCTGTCTTACACAGTTGCCCTGCCCCTGGCTCTCAAGATGTGGAGAGGCCACGCTGGGGTCACAACTCTGCGTGTTCTCATTCGAAATAACATCGCAGTTTCTCTTTTCTCATTACCCACGTGTGCTGTCTGTGCAACAGCCATCTCACCACCACAACCACACATCAGCCTCAGGGTCAGAGTTCAGATATTATTGGATTTTTTTCCCCCGTTTTATATCACAACGGCTACAACAATTGTCGGTGTTGTTTTGATGTTTGAAAAGGTGCCCTCAGGCACGGCACGCTTCTTATTCACACATTGTACGTGTACCCAGGCTTCATAAAGAAAAGCTCCATTTATTTGGATGGAAATAAATATTCCCCAAGGGAGTAATAAAAAGCTGACAAAGTGTCTAATGATTATGCACAGTAAATACAAATTCAAAAGTTCAAGATCAAAATGAAGTTCAAGATCAAGGCTCCCCCTTAATAGGCTACTTGGAAAGGGTCGATCAAAAGGAAATAGGCTTCAAAAGTAGCGGGTGGTCACGGGCTTTAAAATTGCCATGAAATGAACATCCAACCAAGTTAGAAAATAAAACTGCGAGCTCAAGTCAAGATGAGCAAGTCAGGTCGAGAAATAATACAAACATGATAACTGTACAGAAAATGTTTGAAAAAATTGATTTATGGGTGTGTTTTTACAATAATCCATCCATCCTCCTGTGAATACAGAACGATTTAACAGGGGATGTGTAAAGTGGACCAGCCTTGGGCGACGGGCCCGTCTCGCAGCAGCTGTTGGTGCAGATGTAAGGTGACAGTAATCAATACAGATTATTAAAGTGGGAGCACTATCTCTAGTGTGTGATTAATCTTCATTCCCTCATGTTTACAGAGCGTCCTCTGGCCCATTCGCCACTGAGGGGAGCGCTTCCCATTATCTGTCCCAAGAGATGCGAAGAACAAAACACTGTCACCATTAAAGCTACACGCTCTCGCTGAAGAGGAAAGCACGTGTCCTGGAAAGATGGGAGATTCAACATGCATGAGTTTTCAAATTTAACATCTGCATCATCTCAAAAGGTACAAACAAATATTGCGTACAAAGCGGTTAGAAACGTATAATCGGGGTGACGAGCAAGATAACGTCCGATTGTTAAGGGATTTGTAATCGATTTGACTTTTGATTTTCATGGTGAAACTCTGCTAATGAAGATCGTTTCAAACAGGCCAACAAACTCAACAGAAGCGATTGATAGCTTATCATAACATGTCAACATTATTAGCAAATTGTAACAAGTGGTTTGGAAACTGGTGGGTACATTTTATATTTTGGTGTTTTTAATGTTAGATGAAAGACACTAAGAAGAAACTGCCACGGTTAAAGTTTTGTTTTCAAAAACCCATTTCTACAGTAAAGTTTCACTCATCTTTTACATTCATTAAAGCAAAGATTTCCATAGTGTCTTCTTCACAAGAACATGTTGGTATTATTATTTTGTATGCACTTGGTTTTATCTAAGAGGGAGGAAGTACCTGTATTTTTGGAAAAGAATTTATGTTTTGTGGTTTTATTTTGCAACATCTTCCATATGGATGATAACTGCCGAAGGAAAATTGCTGGTTTTGCGACATAGCAACTCTCTATATTAATGCAAAATAAAATAAAAAACTACTGTACCTCATTTGTTTACATTTTGATGATGTTTTGATGATTTACGATAGCAGAACTCCTGGATGCGTTTCTCAATTGACACAGCTTAATGTTAGCTCCAAATAATGTGAGAAAATGTAAGCATAGTGTGTTATTTTTGAACGTTCTGGTAATATTGCTGTATGTGAACAAGGATGGACTCAGCCGCTGGTTCATTCTGCTCGCTTCTTTTATTGAAAATCATGTGATAACAAACTGGGCTAACACAAGCAACTAACACAACCAACTGACTGCTTGTAGTCTAGCTCGTTCCCTCACATTTCTTACCATCATTCCCAACTAGAAATGTGCATTAGTGTGCCATAACTCTGCTTATGTGACAGATGCAAATAATTTTATACTATATAACACAATATTTTACTAAAAACAGTTGTTTCTGGTCAAACTATGTCACCAACAACAACCTAAATTGTGCCTTCTGACTTGCATAACCATGCAGCTTTGCTATCTCATTAAAAACAAGTGTTTTCATAAAAGTGATTTATTAACCAGTATTAGTGTCCAAAATCACATTCAGGAAAACATTACAGGATGAAATAAGAGCCATTGGCAAGCACAATTATTATCCAGCCAATAACCTTCCCCTTAGCTAACAACATCTTTCGTAAGATCCTGTAACCTTGCCGCGTTGTTGCTTCTGATAAGCAAGCAATTCATCATCCATGCTCTGTTACATCGCCAATAAAGCTCAGATTATTATTAAAAAAACAAATAAACAAAACAACTAATCTAATTACGGTCACTTTGAGTATTTATTGTTTGGTGTGGGGGCATCCATGTAACCAGAACGACTAAATGAAAAATCGATTTAAAAAAAAAAGAAAAAAACAAAACAAAACAACAGATATGTAAAGCATATAGAAGCATGTAGTTGAAAATTCACAATTAATGTCTGAAAGACGGTCACGTATGTGTTTAATATGCATCAGAACGACGCCATTAACAATTCTGGACAGGGTTGAAGGCTATCAGTGCCTCTCGACTCTCTCGGCTGTGACCGCAACAGATGTTCGCCCCCGTCCCACCCTATCCCCCCACCTCCCAGAGTAGTAGCCCACAGGTGTTGAGATCCCACCATTTCCCCACTATCTTTCAATATTCACCAGTAGTAGACTCCAGGTCCTACCCCATGCTAGTCGAAAAAAGAATAAAGGCCGCTCTTTCTTTTTGATCACGTTTTACTCCTCCCCCCGCTTGTTTTTTCTCCAACCAAAACCACCCCCATACATTCCCCCATCCTCTCGTGTGGCCATCATTCAACACCTGTAAGGATCCCACTGAGAAGAGATAATAACTTGATGTGGCTCTCTCTCTGAATTGGGTTGCGTGTCGAGATGAGGGCAAAAGGGGAAGTGTGGGGGTCAGGCAGAACAAAGAGCTTTGTGTGTGTGTGTGTGTGTGTGTGTGTGTTGGGATTTTTTTGACAGCTATTTCAATCGCCTCACCGGTTTGTGTCATATCTTGGGGGGGCGTTGCAGCCTGCACTCAGGGGGAAAAAAAAGGAGCAGAGGAAGACATTTTGGAAAGTTCAGAGGATTAACTTTAGGCATTGGGAATGGTAGAAGCCAAGGAGGACGATTGGAGGAAGTGTGTGTGTGTGTGTGAGGTGGTAGTGGTGGGGAGGGGGGCATTCTTTGTCAGAAGTAATTGCTTTCAGCCACTCTACTGTGTAAACTGAGGAGAGATTACAGGATTTATTCCTATGTAGATTTCATACAGACACACATTACTGAACCTATTCTGTTCTCTTCGACTGAATGTGCTGCCTGAAATTTTTTTTTTTTTTTTAGGAATCTGTAAACATCAAGCCTGTCATTTGACAAGATAGCAATGAAGAAAAGGGGATGTGAAGCTGATGGTAAATAACTGGAATGTCAGTGAAATCATCAGGACTGGATAGTGAACACTTTTATCTGGCAAGGAACCATATTAGGTAACTTGAATGGCTCATAAGACCTAACATGCCCTACTTTGAGGTCGTAGAAAAACATTAGTTATCCCAGCTGATAAAATATAGAAACTTCCTTCCATTTTCAGTACCGCTTAGCCTCACTAGAGTCACAGGTGAATTGGGGCCCAGCTGATTGAGCAAGAGGTGGGGGGTGGACCCTCGTGGCCAGACAACCACAGGGCACATATAGACCAACCACGATTCACACTCACATTAATAGATACAGCAATTTATTGCATGATTTTAGGAAAATACATATATATATATATATATATATATATATATATATATATATATATATATATATAATGTTTGACCCCATTTCGCAGGCTAAAAATGTTGACAATTTTTGTTGTAATGACCTCAAATTTTCAGTTTGTATAAAAATGTTTCATGTTTGTGTGTGTGACGTTAAGCAGTTCTATCATTTCAGGTTAAGAAGTGCTCTTCAAACGAAAAGGCATTTTGCGTGTTAGAGTATGCAGGGACTCAGTCACCGAAGACAGTGCTTTCTTCACAAATTTTGCAAAGAAGGCACCAACTACATAACAACATACATAACTTGACCCCATAAATTCCAAGAAAAGGGTTGCTTATGCATACCTAAATCGCCAGGATCGCCATCAACGTGTGCAGAGTCAAAGGCGGCACTCATTTTGAACACTTATGAAAATCTGTCATAGAACCAACAAATATTTCTACATTTCTTGGTAAATTTAACCAATAAAACTTATGTCCTTTAACATAAAGTGTATTATATATATATATATATATATATATATATATATATATATATATATATATATATATATATATGATGTGTGTGTATATATATATATATATATATATATATATATATATATATAGATATATGATGTGTGTATATATATATATATATATATATATATATATATATATATATATATATAAATTTACCAAAAAGAACATAAATTGACTAATAATGTGTACAGTTAAAACAGAGGAAATTTTTCGATGAAAACTCACAGTGTGTACAAATATAGTCAGCAAAGTGGAGACTAATTAAAGATGTTATCACATATTTTACACAAAAACACTTGGCATTTTTAGTGAGAGATTATCAAGAGATCAAAACAACAACTATTGCTAATATTTGCATTCATTGTGCTACTTTTTTTGTAGGAGAACACTTCAAACAAAAAAATTACCATTTCAAAGCTGGTCAACATCATGTAATTCTTCAATCGCACACGGTTATGAATTGCAATTTATTTTTATATTTACTTAGACCCCTCACAGGAGTGTCTCCTTGAAAGATCAGTATATGTTTACCGAGAACTTCTGTCGACTCCCTAGTGAGTCGCATGAGCATGAGATTGTTGCCTCATGCAGGGCAGATGCCTTCAAGACACGC
Source organism: Hippichthys cyanospilos (assembly GCF_059441005.1). Classification (NCBI taxonomy): domain Eukaryota; kingdom Metazoa; phylum Chordata; class Actinopteri; order Syngnathiformes; family Syngnathidae; genus Hippichthys; species Hippichthys cyanospilos. The sequence continues at coordinate 7,694,075 of NC_142387.1, forward strand.
GTTTGAGGAATCAAAGGCGCCTTTGCAAGAAAATCCACTTCTGTCGTTCCTAATGGGCTCTTTTACCATGTGTCGCCAATCAAACGGCTCCTCCGAACACCTTCTGTTTTCAATCTGCTGCTTTGACAGGCTACTTGAAAAGTACGGGGTCCCGAACGTTCCTACACTTCGTGTTTGAGAGTGTGGAATACGACAGGTCCCATTACCTTCAAGGGAAACCCACTTGGGAACCCCTCGTGTTCAAAAGGTTGTTATTCTTCTCTAATATGCTCCTTGTTGTGTTTATTAGTTATTTTTTACTCACTGTTCACCACAGCAAACCGCATTCTTGTTTACTTTTTTGCGCCCACTGCTGACCGGCGAGAGATGAAAAGGATTTCAAATGATTTTCACTCTGCAACTGCATTTTTCTGAGGCCGTTGTTTTCATGATGCGCGTGTGTACTGTATATGGATAAAATCTTTTAAGGTCAAATTGTTCTACCTAAAAAATGTCACTGATTTCACACGGTGAACAGTAAATATGTTTACACCACTGGAAAAGGGGAGGTGAAATACCAAGCACTACATTTCATGTACTTTCTTCATGTGCTTCATATATTGAGTAAATCTGTTATCTATACCTCTTTAAGTCTCACCGCAAACGCTTCAGTTTTCACGGTTCAAAGAAGGTCCTTATGTTACTTCATATGTTCTACAAAATACAATCGTTTCTTGTACACAGACACACACACACCAGATGTTAGCTAATGCCTCAAATGTCTTCCCTTCTGCATCTGTCAGGATTTCTGACCACAGTTTATCATAGAATTGGCTTCCGCTTTCAAAGTCTGAGTGATGCAGCAGATTGGAGGGTACTGTTCAACTCAAACTGGGAGACACTGACGAAAACACCATCAGCCATGTCTTCAGGGAAATTGAATCGACTTATTTCTTTTATATTTTCCAATGCTTGAGGTATGTATGAAGTCATTTCGACCACCCATTAAGGACAAATAAAGTTCACCCTATTAGCTCTATAATTTGCTATAGATAGATAACGTTGTTTCTTTAATGGCTGTAATGTACCCTATAACCCAGTGCACCAAATAACCAACCTTATATCTCGGCGCACCTCAAATGACAGTGTGCCTTATAACATGATGCACCTTATGACCCAGTGTGCCCTATAACAGAGAGCAACCTATATGTGTAGACATTTTCAAAAATAATCCTTTTTTGTTTTTTTTTAGACCATGTCTTATATTCCGAAAACATACAGGTATATATGCTGTCCTGAAGTGGTATTGATAATTGTGTCACATGGAAGTCACATATCACCCCTCACGGGAGAAAAAACAAAAAAAAGACAAACCCCTTTGGCATGTAAACATACTGTAACTTGATGGCAGGCAATGTGAAACAAACTATTGTAGAAAGGAGAACATCTGTAGACTGGGTAGGGTTAATAAACAAACAAACCAATGTTTTTAATGCTATCGGCAAAGCTAGCACACTTATACAACAATGGAGACTATCATCATCTCGGGAAAAATGCCCAATTGTTATAGACACAGAAACACAGGGTTGTTTTAAAAATGTTTGCATTCAGGCTCCAAAAACACCAGTTCCATGTGGATGAACATAGAACCTTTGTGTCTATATGGTAAATTTCGGGTTATAAAACACGAAGTTTTTCTCATGCTTTGAACCCCGCAGCCTACAGTCACCAGGGGTGACAAAGAGAGGCAGAGGAAAACGCTGTCGAAGTATTGATCTTGAGTTTGAACTGGAATTTTACTAAGCTCCAGGGGCACCCTCGATTAGTAAATGCAATCAGACATGTTAGTGTTGTGTAGTTGCAGTATTCTAACAATCAAAGTGTGTTGTTATTTTGAAAATGTGTTGGTGCTGCTCTTATTTCTAAATGAAGGCATGTTCTGTCTAAAGACAACATTTTCAAAAAAATAGACGCAAAATCCAACCTGTACATGACAAAACATGTCAAATTTGTGTAGGTGCGTTTTATAATCCGGTGCATTTTAGTTCGAAAAAGGTGGTACTTAAATTCCTTTCTGTGGAGATGGGGTATTAAATTTACCATCTTGGGTTTTGTTCACCACCTGTTCTTCATATATGGATCTATTGGTCTGGCTTTCAGATGTCCCCGCATTCTTCTGGTACTCATTGACGGTTTTCCATTCGTTAGTACGATTGTCACGGAAATGGGGACACTGTAAGAGCCAAAGACAGTTTTACTACCTTCATGGACCATAAAGAAATAAAGGTTTAAGGGCTTATAGAAGAGCACCCAATCTGTTCCATGCAGTGTTGGACACCATGCTGGGACGATGCCTGCATTTTATTGGACTTTAAATCTCAACAGAGCTTTAGAGAGGAGTTTACTCGAGATTGTTTGGTATCTGCACTTATAAATCTGTCTAAACTTCAAGATTCAAAAGCATTATAACAAAATTTAATCCCCTGTGGGCTTGCTGTAATTCAAGTCACATCCATCCCCTTTTGTCTTCACTATTTGGAGCACTCTCACACAAGGCCGCTGCTATTGTACCATCCTTTAATGCAGTTGTTCCTTGAGCCTCTTTCCCTTGCTTACACTCAGACATAGCCATCAAACTTTTATTAGAACATGGTTGATGTGAAATTTAATAGAGTGAGACAAAACAAACAATCTTAGACAAAACAAACAATGTCAGTGTAAGTAATAATGGCAAAGTCTTCTTGTGACGTTGTCCACAAACAACCATCCATTCATTTTCCATACCCTTTTAAATCTTCAGTAATGTAATGGTTCTGCTGGAGTCTGTCCCAGCTGTCTTGTGTTGAGCGGTGGGATGTACCCAGCATACTCACATTCACACCTAAGGACAATTTTCTGTGTTTATTTGAGGAAAAAACAGATAACTGAAAATGTGAATGTATAAATAAAGCCAATGTTAACAGTAACTCGTGAAACAAAACAGACCTTAGCACTCCGAGTCCATAGACAAGACCAACTAGGATAGGATAAAAACAAAACAACAGTCTTCGTGAGGCAACCACACACAAGCAATGGGGATCAGGTGGGAGCAATCTGGGTGGGGAAAACAATCAGATTGGCAGGAAGAGAGTTACCTAAAATGGGAGGAGGCATGGTAACCAAATAAAAACGTGGGGGAGGGGTGGGAGGGCGGCTCGGGCGATCAGTGGTTAGCACATCTCCCTTCACAGTTCAGGAACTTGAGTTTAAATCCATTTCGCTCTGGCCTTCCTGTGTGGAGTTTGCATGTCCTCCCCGAGCCCGCATGGGTTTTCTCTGGGCACTGCGACTTACTGCCACACTCCGAAAACTTGCATTGCAGGTGAATTGCACATATTAAATTAGCCTTATGTGTGATTGGCTGCGTAAATGTTCGTCTGCGTGCCCTGTAATTGGCTGGCAACCAGTTCAGGGTGTCCCTCGACTACTGCCGAGGTCAGCTGGGATGGGCACCAGTAAGCCTGTGACCCTTGAGAATAAGCAGCTCTAGAAAATGGATGGATGAAAAGGTAGGGGACACACACAAGAGTCAATAAACTAGATTTCTTGTACTTAAAGCTGAGGTACATAACATACAGTCTATATTTTCTTCATGTGACATTCACCTCTGAGAACACAAAATAGTTCTAGTCTAAAAGAAAAGGGGTCATAAATTGAAGTGATAGATGGCACCGGTGTCAGAAATCTAGACCAAATTGCAGGATCTTGCCTCCCTATATCACACTATTGACACTCACTCAAAGTTAATATTGGAGGAACTGGATTGCGGCTCAGGAGGGATGATCAAAGTTTGAGCTACTTCAGAGACGCTGCATTTTAGCTCCCCACAAGGTATTAAGAGTTAAAGCCTCGCCCGGGCCTCTCAAGCTGGATGAATTCCTGTTGCTTGGTGTCCTCTCAGACTTCACCTTAATTTTACCCTATTTCCCCAAAGGTGGTATCCAGATGAGTGGAATCATCAAGTGGATGGATATGGACTGTGTTTTCTAAATGGCCAGCTGGATGATTTCATCTGCTTCTCCCTTCCTTTCACTGAAGATAGGTTTGGCAAGGAGTCTGTGATGAAGAACCGCCGCTGACATCTAAAACCTGACGTTAGCCTTTCCTTTAACGTTTTTCTCTTCATCGCCATCTCAAGGATCACAAGCTGTTTTCAGAAGTTGAGTCAGCTAACAATAAAATCTCCAATCGGGAATGGAGATTATAGGGACGGTGGGACCGGGATGATTTAATTTCACTGCATATTTTTATTACGGCTTCACCCTATAAAGTTTTGACTTGCTGCCAATGACCAGCCATATAGCTGCTGAAGACATTTCGTTGTAAAATGTTGAGCTAAGAGAAAGGTAAACGATGATTTACCAGCCAGATGACCAATCCGGAGGATATTTTTGGGGGGCTGCAAGTATGAAATTGATGGTTGTGTCAGTCATTGTGGTCAGATTCACCTATGATTATGAAGCGATTAGCACCAACTTAGACATCGGCTCGCATTCTATTTCTAGTTCTAGTAGATTTTGTGTGTACAGTATGTTTACATTTATGAAGTAGTCCAAGTTGATAAATCCCCTAAACTACATTCAGATGTGTGCATGTGACAAATGAGGCCATTGAAAACATGAAAAAAAAACTATTTTTTTTTTAAAAAACACCTTTATTGCATGTACAAAAAAGAGCATAACATTAGCTCTTAATCATATTTTATATGAGGTGAGGATGCTTACTTATTTTTACACCACCATAGTACCATGTGAAAAATAATAAAACAATAAAGGATGATCAGGAACAGTACTAATATATTTTACGCTGGAGGAAAAAAAAATCTCCCAAAAACAATATCATAGAGGCAAATAATAAACACATATTATGGAACATTTGCATACAAATATAGTGGTATATTTACAAGCGCTTTAGCCCTTCCTTAGTGTGTTACATAACACATGATCACAGCCAATTTAACCCATGCAGAGCACACACAATCTGCCCTGAGAGACATCCAACATGAAAAAAGAAGGGGATGAATAGACAGTGTGCCAACAGGGAAAGTGGTAACCTTGAGTTTGGAAAAGAACCTCAGAGGAATACTTGCGATTACTCCTCTGACTGAATCATCGACAAGGTCAGAGCTCCCATCTTGTTATCCTCCTACTCTGCTTTTCTCCAACGCCGGAGCCAAAAGCTTCATACGGCAAGGATGCCAAGACATATTCATTGACATATTGTAACATTCAGCAACTGGCAGCAATCAATGAGACTCAAATGTTCAATATTTATACGCTGAAAGATGAACCATCATGCTAAAACCGTAGTAAGCATTGTGCTTAGCAACACTTGAAGAAGCGTAGCTGACATGGCGTAAAATTAAAAGAAAATTATTTTATGGCTGTAACTCGGGCCCGACCGATATATTTTAGGCCGATGCGGATGCTGATTTTTGGTAGAAAATATTACGTTACCAAATAATCAGCTGATTAAAAAAAAATCGTCCTCCTAATACATTTCAGTCCTTGTCAATAGTATGCAAATATTCACTGTTCATAGTCCATTAGCAGGGGTCAAATGTAAATATGTTTAAAAATATCCGTTTTAATGAGATAAGTTTTAGTTGCTGATGCGGGTTTATTGACCTCTAAATGCTCCGGAAAATAGCATGTGTATCCCAGTAATGCTTACTTGTGTACATGAGAGGTAAGGTTACAAGGTCTGGATTTATGTGTAATTTTGCCAGCAATGTGTACTTGTGTTAAACTGGTACACAAATCGGTTACAATACATAAGCGTAAAAAGTTTAAATGATTGGCCATTAGGCCAATTATTTTTGGACGAAGTTTGAAAAGCCATAATTGGCCGATTAATCGGCAGGACCTCAATGAACACTAAAGGTTACATTAAAATGAATGGTAGATTGTTGTGTTAAAGCTATACAAAAGTGTATAAATTGTGGAAAACAATTTTGAAAAATACAGCAAGGAAAAAACATCACTGCGATCAAATATTCTAGTCATTGTGTGTTGTAAATTATTATTCTATTTTCATTTTTTTAAAGCCATCAAATTCTCACAAAAGCCAAAAGCACATAGTGAAGAAAAAAAAATCATCACCAATTATTGACAATGCCCAAAAGAGCCAAATGGAGCTCCATTAACGGATATAATCACAGAGGGGAAACCAAATCACCCCCATTGTATCCCGCCGATAAAAAAAGACACTTTATTCCTGACTGGGGCCACCTACTGCAGAGCCGTTGTGATTCCCATGTGACCGCACTGATAAAATATTCAGCAAGGAACAGCTCTGACACCTCAGGGCCAGCAGGCTTCACTTACATCCCAATCATTCCGGACAAGGCCGGGGCCGAAACCTTGCCAGCAAGGTTGCCGTTTCTCGCTCCTCGCAACGCATGACAACAAAAAATGAATACAAAAGGGCTGCATTCATTTTTAATGAGGTACATTAATTAATAACCCTGACCTGACCCAATTTATAAAGCTGGAATCCCTGGGTAGGCCATACAGGGTTGGAATAAAATAATTCTGAAGCTGTATTTCTTCAGTCTGGTGAAGGAGAAAAAGTAAGGAAAAAAAAATCAAGTGAAGCTAGATGAAACAATTCAAACTTGTGGTTGATGCATGGATTCCTCAGGTCACACAAAGAAATATTCAACAGCTACTAACCCCACAATGGCTGAATTAATATGCAGTCAATAACCCTTTTAACACCCAAATATTGGTTATCTCTGGGTTTTTAAATGACATGTACCACCATGCCATTCAAATCCTTGCTATAACTTTGCAAACGCCACCTGTGATATGCTATGCTAAGCATTGAATTCTATGTGGTGTAAAATTGCAAAAAACTTGAGTGGTGAGTGACTTCAATAAATATTGACAGAGGAGAGTAATAGGCGGAAATTATGTCTATTTATGCCATTCAAAAATCTCGATCTTGAATGATCTCGATCAAATTGAATCCTTGGAGTGAATGACATTGAATGACGGGATTATAAAGTAATATATAAAAAGATTGCAGGGTAAACAAAAAAAATACATAAAGAGCCATTTTTTTTAATGTCTCTTTTTAGTGAACTTTTTACTGAAGAACCTAAAAATCCCATCACAACGATTGAGGGGAACACAACAAACCCCTATTCACTAACGCCTATAAAAGAGATTTTCCAAATTTTGACAAAACCGGATGTCAATTTTGTTGACTGCATGCAAATTGTTTCAGGTTGCAATGTAAGTGACAAACATTTTGTGAAAGAATTTCCCCAAACAAAAAACTGGTAGCTGATGAATAACTGTGGAAAAAAGGCACTTACTGTACATGCATATTCTAGATAGGAAAATATTATGAGCCATTATTTTACATCTAGCTAAAAGAATTTTGGTTTGTGTCATTAAAAAAATTAAATACCATTACTCCAAACAAAGTTTTTTTTTTTTTTTTAAATCCCTTTCGGCGCCAGAGCCTTTTCAATAAAATATTCAGTTTTCGCATCACTTTTCCAATAGGTTGTAGCTTGAAATGGTTAGTGATGAAGAGATACAGTAAAAGTTGCTTGGTGCAATTGTTTGGCGGTTAAATGGTTTCAATATCACAGCATTTGGTCTCCTTGCTTGCCTCGTTTTTTTTTTTTTTAAATAAACAAATGTGCTAAAAAAATCAGTCTTGACTTTCCAATATGTCCCTTGGTTTCAGGAATAAAATTGCCTCCCTTTTTCTGAGCCCTGATGAAGCCGACTGAGCTTGGCTAGCTGAGTTGGAGACGGGGGAACGTCCTGTCTGTAGGGACCTTTGGATTTCGGTGGATTCTGCGGAGGGACTTGAGTGTGGTCTTTACTACCCTGTTCCGGAGGATTGTCGGCCTCCTGCTCCCTGCGTCTCTGCTCCTGTCTCAGCAACTCTTGGGTCTCCAAGAGGACGCGAGCATTAAAGCTGGAAGTTCCCAGGTAGCCGTTATGTGATCCGTGGTTGCCAGAGTGGCGTGGGTTGTCCTTGGCACCCTGAGAGCCATCTGGTGGTGTGTAGGCCTTGTCCCATGTGTCCTGGGACACGGTGCTCTGATTCTTACGTGGCCTAAACACACACAGAGTTAAAAGTATTTTGTGAAGAGACATTCTTGCCATCCTCATGGAACGGAACGCAATCTCATAAAGACACGGGCAAGGGAGAAAGAGACAGATCGAGAAACAGCATTGGAATCAATATTTTCTATTAGATTCAAATTCTAATCATGTATGATTTTTAAAGTCTAATTCCATTCATCTGCTCTTTGGAAAAGAAAAAATGGTCAAGAATTGTCTTTGTAATCAAATCAACTGTTCTAATCCCTCGGGCAGAAATTGTATTCTACAAAAAAAAAAAAAAAAATACATTTTCTCTTGCTCTTGCATGCCTTTTGAAAATGTGACCAGGAGCTCTGATGGGCAATTGCTCACTCTTTGAGCTGGAGTGTTAGATCTGTTTTTTCCAATATTAGGATCCATTAAAGCAAGCGTGCCTCGGAAGACCTGTGACAGGGCTTCTTACGTCAGGTTGCTAAGAAAAACACACCTTCACACCTCACTGACCTGCTGCAAGCTTAAAAGGCTTTTGAGCTATGAGTGAGAAGAGGGAAAGCAGTGGCTTTGAAAAGGTAAAAGTCCAGAGAAAAATAATACTTTTTTTTTTACATTCAAACCAGCAAAAGTCTTGTAATTGTGAAACGAACAAATATAATGCATTTAAAATATCATTTGATTTCTCATTTTCACCAGCGAGTTGCAGAAGCTATAGTTGCCATGGAGCTTTCTGTGACGATGGAGTAGATTATTGTGAGAGGAGACATATTTAGAAAGTCTGTCAAGGGATTACAGTAAATGTCGAGTTTACAACAGGCAGACTACAGTTTGATCCCAGTTAAGATTTTTTACAAGGACGAGTTTGTTTCCTTTTAATACCCATAAATTCACCTTCATATAGTCCATATCGTAATGCATTTAATGGTAGTACATTTATGCACATGCAAACGGGTGCAAATGAATTTATGGAGTGACCATATGAAACGCAAGCTTGTTATCTTCTCTGCTCATGTATGTTCGTATATGTGATAGGCATGAGAGGATAACATGGAGCGGTGCAGATGTAAGAACAGACTGCAGGGCGATCCGTACCACATGTTCCATATCAGGTTTTTGCTGTCTCGCTGAGCCAACATGCATTTACACCCTGGCTTGGCTTACAGAGCAGCCGACACAACTCATGAGGGAACTGCTTGTTTGGAAACTCCGTGCGCCTGTCACGCAGGGAAGCTACCCACATTTCTGGAGTGACGGTTTATTTGTTGTATAATCAAATTTGAGAAACTTTTTGGGGAAAGATGGGAGCAAAAAATAGCGCAATCTCCCACAGGAATGTGCTCGCGATTGACGAATAAGTGGTGCGCTCTTATCACTTCAATTCCCGAGCTGGAATCTGCCACAAAGTAGATTAAATTTACAGACAGAGGGGGTGGGGGAAATATATTAGCCCAAAGAGAGAGTTTGCTCGAGAGTGAAAGAATATAAACAAAGCCAGTAACTTGGTTCTCAGGAAAAACTTGAAGAGGCTAAGTGTTTCTTTTAGACAGCTGGGAAAAATCTGAGTTCATGAAAAGGGCAGAAGCGCACACATGTGCATGAATTCACACATACGCCCGAGCAAACTGGCACTGTGTGTGTGTGTGTATGTATATATATATATATATATATATATATATATATATATATATATATATATATATATATATATATATATATATAAGGTAATGAATAAAATCTGTGGCAAAAAGCAGCTCTGGCAGGGTCCAACCCTCAAAGGAATTTGACTTACTTACTGTTGGCAATGGGGACCAAACTCTGACATCGGTGGTACAGGGACGAAACATTCCGTATCAGGGAGTTCGGTATCCCGAACCATCCCACAGAACTCACTGAGCAACATAGTCAAATGCCCTCTCCAAGTCCACAAAATAATGTGGACTGGTTGGGTGAACGTCCATGCACCCTCTTCAGCATACCTCCAGATGAGGAGTGTGATACATCTATAGTTGGAACACAGCCTCCTGTTCCCCTTCTTAAAAGGGGGACCACCACCAATCTAAAGGAACTGTACCCAAAGTCCACACGATGTTGTAGAGGCCTATCAAACAGGACAGCTCTACAACATCCAGAACTTTCCAGGCGGGTCTCATCCAACCTAGAGGCCTTTCCAACAAGGAGTTTTTTTGGACCACCTCTTTGACTGCGGCCCCAAAAACAGGAGAGCCCACCTTGGGCTTTCCAGTCTCTGTTTCCACAGAGACATGTTGGTTGGAAGTTCTTCGAAGTATTCTCCCATCGGGCGCACTACGTCCCCAGGTCTCTCAGACGCGGGTCACCAGGGCTCCCCTCTGGAGGTGCTGCTCGTAGGCAAACACCTGGAAATCATGAGACCCAGCTGGGCTCACTCCGAAAGGACGACGTGGGTTTCCCGTCCCATTGGCTAACCACCTGTGAGAGGGGCCAAAGGGGTCAGGCGCTGTGTGAGCTGGGCGGCAGCCAAAGCCACGGACTTTTGCGGTTCGATCCCCGGCTACAGAACACTTGAATGCATTCTAAACTACACAGTACAGAATGCAAAATTGAAGTTCTATATCAAGAATGGATTGTCGTGAACTATTTTTATAAAGCACAATTTTGAATATAACTTATGTTCTTGAGCACAGGATTTTGAAAGTGCACCAAATGTTGGGAATAGAGGGAGAATCTGAATGTCTTTAAAGCAAAGGCAAAATGTTTTCTTATAGTATGGAAGCATGTTGGTCAGGAATGTAGAAGTTGATTGAGTGGAAGGGTGAGCCGCTGGCCTTTTTGAACCTTCTCACTGTTAAGAATCTTATCTTAACTACATTCATGTGCGTGTTAGCATGTTGTGTCTCTTTCAAGCTAATCAGTGGTCTCTCTTTCCTCCTAACACGCTCGTTCCTCGCCCACCACTGCCTCTCGCTGCTAATCCTGCTCGAACAACAACCCTTCATTAGTGCTCCTCCAATCCTCACATCCCTGACGGCAAGCTTAGCCCGGCTGTCATCAGATATGCCGCCACTGCGGCTTTTTCTAGACGCCCTTTTGGGATTTTACTTTTCACTTTAAAAAGGGAATTCCTGAGGAGAACAAATGTTTCAAAATGGGGAAAGCGAGAAGAATTATGGCTATTAATCTAGGGATGGAAGGCATTTGCCATAGTCTAACATGAAGGCCAAGCTCACACAAGAGTCTGCTAAGAGTGTTAGGAGATTATGGAAGGAATGCATATCAAAAGCCACCATAGTCAGTCTTTTATCAGCGGCCAGACCAACTTTCCCAAGAGAAGCAACTGACCGTGGGAGGGGAGGCTGGGAGTCAACTGTCACATCACATGAGATGCCAGCTGATAACACCTATGAAAGGAATGCATAGATTGGTCTGGCCTATACGGACCCCATTGATTATGCGTCCATGTGGACCGCAAATCCATATCCACAGACGGAAACATGTTTTAATCGACCCAAATGTGACTGTTCGGAGACAGCGATGGAAATGAAAACAGGATGTCATCGGAAAAATTATGTATTTTGGATACAAATCACCAACATGAGGGAATCAGTCATTATGACACATTCTGAACACAAAATTCTGCTATTAAATAGTAGAGTTACATTTAGCTTCAAATTGCACGACAGAAAAATGCATTTCGATTGAAATGCTTTTTTGTTGTTTTCCAGGAAAAAAAACGCCAGGCAATGAGAAAAACTTATACACATAACGAAGGTACAGTGGGACATATTATATATATATATATATATATATATATATATATATATATACATACACACATACACACACACACACACACGCACACAAATAGTTATAATGCATAATAATGAGACTTACCGTGGCAAAGAACTGTATTGCCTCTGGGCTTGGCGGAAACTACCCCCGTCCTCCTGGTTCTGCTTTTGGACTTGGGACTCCACAGTTACCGAATGGCGCCCACTCTGCATCTCTGTCCCATTATTAGACTGCAATCACAATACATTTATTAACCATGAGGCATCTTTGTTTTTGGTCACCGTTGAGGACTATAAATAAACAAATAAATAATAGATGTTTTTTACACAACAGATATAAAGATTGTCACTATATATGTATCTATATTTACAGATTTATATGCAAAAATATGTATTATACATATATGTCCCCAAAAAATCCAAGAATAACAATTGAGATCATTATAATAGGGCCTTTGGTAGGTCAATAATTCATAACATCATTAATCTTAATGCATATTTATGTTTGGAGCAAGTGTTTTCAAAAAGCCCTTTAGATGGTCCTCATTATAAAAGTGCTGAAAGAACTACTACTAAAACGTATATTTTTTGCTTTCAACACATAAAATGTTTTCAATGGCATCAGAACTTACAACAGATATGTTTGTCATTTTTAATGGTGTTTTTGTTACAGCAACCAATGATTTTTCAAGGAACATAACAAAAGACATTATTTTCCTCAACAAAAGAACCCTAACAGATGATTATGTTATTTATTTTTATCACCCATTTTAATGCATTTTTTGTAAGGACCAATTTTTTTTTCTGCAAAAAAACTCCTACTATAAATATGAGTTAAAATTAGTTAATCTTATAAAAAAAAAGGATACCCATTAAAGCATGAATAGATTAACAAACCATATGAGCAACCCCAGAAGTGAGCAAATTAAAATGGAGATTTAAAAAAAAAAAAAAAAAACTCCAAAAACACTGTGAACAAACCTTTTGAAAGGCGAACAGAATAAACTGATTAGACACAAAAGACACTAAGGTGTCTCATTAGGGTCAATCTTATGCGTTGTTTCGACTGACACTGACAGACAGGCAATTTTTAATGATCTGAGCCCACGGGTGCAACATGGAGCTCCGTCAGACTTATACCTCTTTCGCCAACATGTGTGTTGTTCTTTGCATGTGAAGAACATGTAGTTGCATGTAGTTGTATCAACAAAATCAGACTGTAGACATTTTATAAAGATATTTCATTCATCATTTTGCAGGCATACAAGACTATTAAATGTCTATTAAAGAATTAAGGTACTGAGATGCATTAAAGATATAACAGAAGGTAGAAAGGTTGTCAGCAACGAATTTCAGGTCTTATGAAATGGCTTTTTTCTTTCTTTTTCACATCGCTTCGACAGCTGCAATAACAGCGCAATTACATTTCACTCAACGCCGACAGCAGGTCCTTTCCAAAGCATTCAATTGAGCTGAAGCAAATTGGACTCATATGGTTAAAATCTCATAGCAACAGCATGGAACTAAAAGTATATCCGATGTACAAGATGTGATTCAAAGTTGGGCTAAATTGGAAAAGGAGAAAATAGTTAATTTGAGTGGAAATGGCGAGGAATCCGGACAAGAGACCATTTAGTTTCAAATTGAAAGGGTTGAGGTGGATGACGACATACTAGGAGAAATGCATGACAAATAACCAGGCGAGAAAATCTGTCACTTAAATGGCATTAGGCCAAGAAACCCAATCAGATTATTCCAGAGTACGTCTCCGTGTAACATATGACATTTCTTAAAATCAAATCAAGGAGCCCACTGTGTTGTTTTTATCCATGAAAATAAAACATGATGTGACTATGGCACACATGGATCTCTTCTTTGTTTTCCCAATGGTGTCACACATGGAGGGTACTAAAGCGTGCACCTGTTTAAACACGAGTGATCAGCAAGGGTGAGCTAGGGGATGTTGTTATGCAATCATTTGCGGCCATCAAAAGTATGGAACCAGAGAAATTGCTGAGTGACGTACGAAAAACCGAAGCCAAACCAAGAGTCAAGATGCATTAGTTTGAATTACCTTTAAAATTAGAAGTCTAACTATTTAGCTATTTGAAGATAACCATCGTGCAAGAATGAAAACAAACAAATGGGGGGCAATTTAGTAAATTGTGGGAATGGAAGTGAAATATACTTCCTGGGAAAAACAAAACAACACAAAAAGAAGTCCAATTCCCTTTTCAAATCATTCGACAACTTAGTTCCGCAAATTCATTTAGATCAGCCGTTGGTGGTCCCCATGATTTGTAGCTTGAGGCAGAGAAACCATCAGATTGGAAGTTGTGTGGTCTGCTGCTTCCTGTTTCCCTTGACTACAGTGAAAGAAGGGCTGGTTTGGCTATCGACATGACACAATAGAACTCCTGAGAAAGGCAGAACTAAAGGTTGACACATTTATTGTAGCTACATCTGGATGAATATCAAAGATAGTATTCTTAGCTGTTGCAAAAGATAGCAAATGTATCTTGTCTGCTCTGTGGGTATGTATTTTAGACACTACACCTTCACCGTAACTCAAGATAAATTATTTATCAAAAGGTGCATTGATGGAAGCCCTATTAGTCAAAAAATACCTAAAATGAATATTAAAAATATGTTAATTAGGGTAAATTAATGACTATTATTACCCAGGACCATGAAATAGACCAACATATTCATTAAAAAAAAAAAAAAAGGTTACCTATCATGATAAAAGCATTGTAAACTTGCAGTGAATGATAGCATTATAATGTATTGTTATTATTTTTTATTATCTCTGTGATTTCAGCCTTGGTCTGTTTAAACCGCAATATGCTCTTTTGTCTTCACTCCAAATATGAGTCCTTGTGAAAATCAAGTGATAGTGGCTAAAGGTTTCAAAATGCCTCATTTTGTGGCAGAAATCTTTGTTATGAATACTAAAAGAAAAAAAAAAAATATTCGCAGCCATAGGAGTAGCATAGTGCTCAAGTTTCTGTGTGAGGTCATGCTAACAACAGATAATTATTTTATTTCTTCCCCCAGAGAGCAAAAGAGACAAACCAAACCCAATACTGGAAAACACTGAGCAATTTATGGTGAATTTCTGGAAAATCCCTTTGTGTAAGCAGGGGAAAGGAGACAGAAAAATAAAATACGTTGTGTGAGAGGCAATTTTGTGGTTTGATGATGCATTACTAGAGCAACATTATGTCATGCATCATTTATAGAATTTAACAAGTTGTTTTTTTAGTACATTTTATTTTTCACTAAAAATAAGTCACATCTCTACTGTACATAGTTGCATTATTTGCATCATGTCTAATCTCGTGAAGTCCAAAGTGCAATGCAAGTTCAAATATGTTTTCAAAACATTTGACGTTTGGGCCATAAGCATTTTATTTATTGTAAGACGCGAGAACCGTCATGAAATTCAAGCGCAAAAGGTCTCCACAATTGAGTTTAAAATAAGAGTGAAACCATCTGGTAAACAACTCAAAACCAGTCATGTTAAAACACATTTTCACAAAAGTTCCCAAGAAGTTAACATAGATGAGACTTCATCTTTCTACTGCCTTTGTCAATCATTTTTGTGGAAGACTGAAATTGCTTAAAAGGATACCAATAAAATGACTTCAGTACCCCAAAAAAGGGTCCCCGTATCTTATTACCACGGGAATAACTAGGATATGCTCAACAGTGTCAACAATCACAAGCAATTAGGAGCTCAGACTTTGGGAGAAAAACACGGAGACTGCGCTTAGTGCTATACAAACAGATAGTATCTCACTTCGACAGTGAGCATGGGAAGAAAAAGATTAGGAATGTGATTGGCAAAGAAGTCCAATTTCATTTTCAACTGAGATGTAGGGCTGACACGGAAACAAATCCTGAAAAAACACACCCTCGGTGTGAGTGGGGATTTAGTGGTGGTACATTCTAAAAGCTCACAGAAACCTTTTACAAAAGAAAGCAAAACAAGAACATATCTGTACCATGTGAGACAACCACTCAATACAGACTGGACTGGACTACTGTTTTTTTTTGTTTTTTTTTAAGTGAGATATTTGTGGACAAAAGCACCTACCCAAGACTGGTCCAAGCTGTAAGAGTGCTGATGGTCCTCCAGGTCATCGTCCTGCTTTGCCCGCTGGAACTCGTGCCTCAGTCTTTGTATCCGGTCATGGTTACTAGGAGCCGTCTGACTGTTGGAAGACAAAAAACAAAAACTTTTTTTCCATCCAAATAGTGCAGGTGGATATTTACAGGCACTTGTTTATTGAAAGGTTCGCTTTACCTACAGCTGTCTAAAAAACAGAGATTAGTAAGTCTCAAGTCTTTGTGGACTCACATTGACTCAATTCACTGTGTCGCTGACTTGTGACCTGACAAAACACTAACATACTTGAGATTCAACTTGGAGGTTAAAAAGCTTTCATATGCTGCACAATGAACATTTTTTGGAACATTTTCAATGTAAAATATACCGTTTTTAGACAATAAAAGAATATGCTGCTATGCAAGAACAAGCTAGAGATGGCATTAATATAGTGGGTTTAGATGACATCGTCATGTTGACTGGAGTAGGACGGATAAAAACCAAAGTTGGGTGTTAGTACGTCACTGATATTTTTCCGACAAACAACCTTACAAAAAATTCACAGAAAGAGGGTTTCAGAGGTGGACACTTCATTACTGACCAACGGAATGTTCCTTTTGCTGACAAACAAAAAATGACAGATCCGCATAAAAATTGTAAAATGCCCAGCTTATATAGTGACAAAATGAAAGACCGACGGACTGATGGTAACAGTTTGGGTCAGATTGACACACTATTGGACTGACAATAGCAAAAGAGGGCCCAGGCTGCAAAATATTATCTATTACTTTTAACTCTATGCAGTAGCTATTGCCTTATTTTCATGTTTTGCTAGAAATAAGTGTTTCTTTTTTTAACCGCAGAGCATTAGCCTTTTTTTGGCACACTGTCATTAAACACTGCGGAAAACCTTCATTTACATCCACAACATTAAAGGGCTTTGAGAGGCCAATCAATAGGAATCAATAGCATTTCCCTCAGCTTAATCAGACTCCCCTTTTATCACCAGCTACAGAGGCAGCCCAGGACAAAACAAATGATTACCATGGGAAAACCAGCTTGCCGTTCTGCGTGCATACATACAAAAGGGATGAAAATGACAAAAGGTTAGGAATTTCTGCAGGAGAGGTTCAAAGCTAGTAGAGCGTGGGGAAGATGCGGTGAGAGAAGCAAAGTGAGATGAAAGTAGAACTGGGAGGTCTGGGTTAGGTGTAGAGTGAAAAAAGTGAAAGGTTAATCAAGAGCATGTGAGAGAAAAAAACAGTCAATCAGAACAAAGGATGGCATCAGAAGGTATGTAGATAAAAAAGCCATAGATGTAAATTGAGGACCTTCAGTACTGTTACTGTACATGTCTTCGAAAGCAGCACTTACAGGTGGTACGAATGTCAGAGGTGGAGGTGATTGTTTATTTGGCAACAGAAGACTGGGAGCAATTAGGCCTGAAGACAGAATAAGCACCAGGACGTACTGCCAATCATGTATGACTAAGAGCAGAATATACTGCCTACAGTGCATAAACTTTGCTTTCTGGCCTAAGTAGCACTTGGTTGTTATCCGATTCTTTCATAGTGTCTCACCAAAATCAATTGTATTAGTTATACCCCATTTACTTCCTTTGGTCCTTGTGAAAAGAAGTGCAGGAAGCATACACTTCATATGGTTGTTGCAATTAAGTGGTTCACTAGAGTGAAAGGAAGCTAATGCTTTTGGTTATGTGAAAAGCTGCTCATTAGAAAATCAATGAGCTTCATCCACTTATATCTTTCTACGTCATTTTTTTTGTAATTTAATTTGTTCCCAAGAAAATTTACCTTACTAAAACTAATTCTGTTATTACAATAGAGGACACCACATTTTATGGATTTTCGATTAACAAAGTCAAATGACCAGCCATTAGACTACAGGATTGGGTTCAGCGAGAGGTCACTCACACAGAAAAGTTCATAGCGCGCATTAGTGGTGACTCTAACATAATATCAGTAAAGATCTGACATAAATGGTCAAATCTACAGTTGACTTTATTTCATTAACCATATTCTTTAACCTGTACAGTAATTATTTCTCTCATTATGAATCTAAACCACAGGTGTCAAACTCAAGGCCCGGGGGCCAAATCCGGCCCTCCACGTCATTTTATGTGGCCCGCGAAAGCAAATGATGTAAGTTTCCATGACCCTTGCTAAACTCTGTTCCAAAACTTTAGCTTGTCGTGTATAATGAAAAATAAAGTAGAGATTTTTTGGTTTGTTCTGTTACAGTAATGTAAACAATAAATCAACAATTTAGACTGCTTTACTTCTAATTTAAAAACAACTAAGCCATCAATTTGCTGTGTACAGTAAAAATACTATGAGACAATTTAAAATCGACGTGGTTTCCTCAACATATTGGCCCAATGAAGGAAGTTCTCGCTACAAAATAGCCCGCGACAAAAATGAGTTTGACACCTCTGATCTAAACAGTTGTATCGGTGACCAGAAGCAAGAGTGGGAAGGTAACCAGAAAAAGTGCTACACATCAGTTGAAACCACACTTTATTATTAGTCGTGTCAGATTCACAGATTAATTATGATCACGATCAAAGCATTTTTTAAAATCACAATAATTAATTTAGAATCTAACTTTATGCTTATTAGATCTGTTTTCATGCACACGGCGTCTTGTGCTTGAGTTGCTGGGGGTTGGCAAACAAAGATCAATTACACCCTGTGGTGGACACTAATTGGCTGTCATTTTGTTTGACATAACCTGATAGGCTCCAGTTATTGGTGGGAAGGGGGGCAAGTTCAAGAGCAGTGAGAAGACACAAAAAAGGAAGAGCATGTGCGTTGTCAGTCTGATGAATGGCAATTTTAAATTTTAAAAAAATGTCCCGGGGGTTATAGGCAATCTTTGTTGGAAGGAGCGTGTTGCTAGCAGCAGCTAAAATTTAGCCTACTTTGTCAATGAAAAGCACCCATGTGTGACTGCAGCCTCAGATAATGATAGCAACAAAGACAGTAATGTAACAAGCCATGGCAAAGCTCTTTGCCAAATTAAACTTAACAGCCCACGTTCGAGCAAATCTGCGATGGACAGGATGTGCGATGTTTTATTCAAATGTGAATTTCTAATTATTTAGCAACTGACGTAGAAAATGATCCTGTCCTGCTCACGGTTAAAACCAAAGGTTGCACTTGGGGCTCATTTCAAATACAGCAGAAGGTAAATGCTTACAGCTGCATCTGTCCTTTAGGTTAGATTAAAATTTGATTAATTAGATCAATTATTTACAGAATTAATTCATCTCTTGACTGCACTACTCATTTTACATGGTAAGACCACTTGGCCCAATTTTACTCATGGACATATTGCGTAGTAAGAAAAAAAAAGGTGTCGATTTATTTTACTATTGCTTTGGCATGTGTTGGCGTACTGTAGATGAATGGGAGCAAAGCAAAAATAAAACTTTAGAAAGATGGCAATTCAACATACTATTCAATGTACTATGAAAGAAAATCGCCACAAGAGACGGACAAAGACAGCTTCAGCAATAGCCACAATGAAACGCGCACAGGTTGATAATGATTTGATGAACATTGAGCAAACAAACATTAAGTCCAGCATACTAGTAGTGTTTGAAAAATAGTAATTCCATTAATGAAAACAATACATAGAAATCTGTTTTGCATTCCTTCCTATGTAATTAATGAGCTCTGCTATGCATACATCAGCTGTAAAGTTCCTTCTACTCTAAATGCATCTGGAATGGGTTTCACATGAGCAGATGTGATAGCTGAAAGGAAATACGAACGAGCTCCGCATTAGTTTCATTCAAGTCATTTGTTTTTGCATAAGACAAAAGGTCACATGTATAAAATGCCTCATGCATACATGCACGTTTGCACAAAATGAGCCAAAAGACTGCCAGGACTTATTCCCCTGTTTGATACTGCACAATTTCCAAGTAATCAAAGTAAAAAAAAAATAATAATATTAATAATACAACCTTGCTTTGAAAGCAATGTGTATCTGTTTATGAGTGCAGCTTTGTGATTGGTTGCTTTTTTTCAGAGTATTAACACATGTTCCATTTCCGACCCACCTGTGTTTTTTAACCTGAACTGTTGACAGAGGTCATGAGCCCTCAAAAGCTGCCTTTTTGGGTGGGTGGGGAGGGGGCTAGTCTATAGATACCCGTCGGTGTAATAGTCATCCTTTGATCCAGGAGGATTTGGCAGATGTCTCCAACACCACGGGGCTTAGAGAAAGGATGCAAACAACGCCACAGTCCCTGTCTTAACGTCTGTCATGTGTTGAGTCTCAGTCTGACCCATAAACACACACAGGGGCTAATAAAAGAGTATTCCAATCAGAGAGAGCACAGCGTTAGGTCATGTGCATATGTATGTCAGAATTTAGGCCAGGCTTGTCAGCATAAATAAAAAAAAGAAAGGTTAATCACAAGTGTGAATAACAAGGAAGTAAAATAAAATACAAAAATAAAAAAACGTTGCCTGCCCCCCCAAATATAAAGCAAGAGAAGCTGCACTACGGGGCTCCGGTATGACTTTAAAACCCATTTTTATCTGGTTACTGTTGATAGAAATTTTGAGAATTATCTTCTTTTTTTTACTTTGTCCTCTGTATCTCAGCGGAGCAGGAGATGGGATGGACTTGTTAACTTCGGGCCCTCTGGCAATCTTCGATCAAGTCTAAGTCTAAGCTCATCTTTATTTCATCGCACTGTAGATTAACATTTAATTCAAAGACAGAAAGATAAAAGTTCTTCTGGAGTCGTGATGGGCAGCCACCGAGACCTTCTGTGATGGCAGAAAAAATGATTAGATCTGAAATATCTTTGGTCATTTTCATAAGGAGAAGGACAGTTGATTTTTTTTTTTCTTCAGAGAAGATCTGCAAACCAGGATTTCACAGAATTAAATGGGATGTTTTTTACGTTTGGATTTTCCTTTTCTTCATGTTTCAAAAGCAAGCAGGTCATACAGTGAATTTCCTTTTCTTTTCTCTCCTGTATTTGCTGTATGTGCTCCTCCTCCCCAACCTCTCTCAATAGCTTGGCAAGAGGCAGCTGTAGGCTGGCCCGATAGCATTGGATTTGACCAATGTACCCACTTGAATGAAATACCAATAGTGGGTCTCACCTCCTAAAATCTCATTTCCAAGAAGAGACTGCTGCTTTTGAGTTATTAATGATTAGTTGTATGTGCACAAGGGGCCCTTGAGGGTCCTAAGAGGCATCACCTGGGATGCTAGCCAAAATCATGGCCATGAGGCATTGATTACCAAAAGTGAAGAATGGACACTTGTAATAACTCCTGATTGCGGGAATTAACATTTTCTATTCAAGACTAAATTTACAAATGTAATTCCTCTGTGGGAATCCATCTTTGAAAAATATCACTAACATTGTCATAACTACACAATCAGTATTGAGTTTTCAATTATTTTATCTGAAGACTGAACGCAAGCCAATGTGGCAGATTTTCAATTCGCTTCAATTTGTTTTTGGTTGTGGACCATTCCTATTTTTTTTTTCTATTGCGATAGAAATATACAAATTAGTTCTGCCTGAATGGACAACTCTGGAGGCAAAAAACAAGGACATTTTGATAAGGATTTCATACCTAAAGAGCTGTATCTACGTGAGAACACAAATAGGTGAAAAATGCTCATACTAGCTCCTAGGCCATACTAAATTGACTCCATATTCATAAAAATCCAGGAAAATGGATTGTTCTCAACTTGAAAGGCTATGATTATATTGTTGTATATTTTTTTGTCATGGCGACCCTACAGCATTTCCTCAAAGCATAGTGTGTTGTGGGATTTTGGTGGCATGTCAGGATACATATCTTTTGGGTTTAGTTGTATATCAATTGGGTTACCTATATATCATTCAGATTGCCAAAAAAAAACCCAAAACACACACTTAAGACTGGTCACTGCAAACCTCACACAACTATTTGAGTCCTGCTGCCCACTTGACTTTTCACATTTCCAGAATTGGAAGGCCCCTTATCTTTCAGCCTCATGCATTTATTGGGATGCTCACAGGCAAGGATATCTGCATTACATGTCTTTTAACCACAGTGTGAACATGCCAATGCAGCAGAAGGACAGCGGACAGATGGGAGAGATGGGTGTTTGCAGAGTTCGAACCAAAGAAAAGAAAATGAAATAGGTTGTGACATCCCTGGGGCTTCTCAGCGAGAGGCAAGATAGTCCCTGGACTGCAAGGACCACTCTGACTGTCAGTGCAGCTGGTACGAAATTCCTACTGTAACATTGATGGTCAATGGTATAAGTCATCGGACTCAGCCTTTAAAAGCTAATAAGCAAATATCCTATCTCTATGATAAGGACATGGTTCCATTTAGAATGTCTACAACTGGAAAGTATCTCATTTATTCAAGCATAAAACCATATATTGGTATATGCAGAACAACGGTTCCATTTCTAAATGCCATTGACTCACACGCTGCAAGTGACCCTTAAGCCAATGCAGAATCATTTGTATTTGCAGTCCAATCCACACAAACAACCACTGCTCCCGCTATATATAATTAAAGAAAGAGGCACAGGGGGATTCTTGTCAGAGCACAGCAAGGGCCAGGGCCACATTCAACTACAGAAATATTGATAGCAATAAACACCAGAATTAAAAAGCTGCAGTAAACTGATTTTCTTGCTCTCGACACAGCTGGTCCCAAGTTTAAGTGGTGAAGACAGGAAAAGGGCGAGGGGGGCTATTGGGGGATATTCAGCCCAATTACCAATTGGTTGTCTGCTCCATTACTGGATTAAGTCTTGGAGCCTTAATCTTCAAGACAAAATTAGGTAAGAGGCCAGAGGTCAAAGTTCCTGACCATTAATAATGGCAAACCTAGACACATGACCAAAGGGGAATAAAAATACGGATGCTGGCATAATTTCAATTTAGGCTATCAAAGTTCTGCAATAATCAATGTAACATTCTCAGAGGTTGGCATATGGGACAGATGGGGTACCTAAAATAGGGAAGTTTAGAGGAAGACAATTTAAAACATGGAATTTCAAAAGGCTTCGCATTCGTCACCTAATACTTGAAGTCATTTTGCTCCCATCTATCATCATCATTGGTAAAAACTCAGTGGAATTCGTGACTGTTCCTGATTAAACATGTAATCTTACATATTCTCCAGGACATTCTGTCAATAATTTGTTTCTAAAGAAGAACAAATCAGTGTTACTTTATTGATGATTGTTGCCTGCAAAAACAACAACAAACCCATCAGGTAAAGGAGGGGCTCCACAGTAGTGCATTTTTAACATCTCACAATGTCAGAAGGTAAAGTACTGTATAAATGTCTCGTTTACGCTACCCCCCATCAGTTTTGAAGAGGTTACCATATGTTAATGGCCCTTCAACCCCTGACCCTCACATTCATGACATCATTATCAACCCCACCAAGACATAATGTTGACCTGTCAGCGCTATGATCTATGGCCATGGTGGCACTTTGCCTTAATGAAGCCATAATGCTGTCTTAAACTGCTGAAGCCGCAGCGGGCCCTGGCATCGCATAACTCTATTCAATGTGAGTATGCATTCATCATCTTGCATCAAGCATCAATCAGTCAAATGCCACTGAGACATCTGTTAAAGCCTAAATACCCTCATGTATGTTCTACTACTTCTGATAAAGAGACAAATAGATAGAATTTAAATGATCATAACTTCCCTTGGGACCAAAAATGCTAATAAGTAGCACCACCGGTCAATAGCCCTGCACATCTTGATCAATGCCATATTTAAATATCAACTAGCTTACATAAATACACAGGGAAGATGTTGGAACAAAGACAGGTCACAGTCACAATGTGAATATCTATCTATCTGTCTGTCTGTCTGTCTGTCTGTCTGTCTGTCTGTCTGTCTATCTATCTATCTATCTATCTATCTATCTATCTATCTATCTATCTATCTATCTATCTATCTATCTATCTATCTATCCATACATACATGAATCAATGACAATCTGAGATGTGATTTTCTAATTCTGTGGAGCATTTAGTTTGTTATTTTGCAGGTTTATCACAGGGAACTGTTTTATTAAACAGTAACAGGACATTATTATTATGAGGAGGTGTAGTTGTGGTGGTAGTAGTAATAGTAGCAGTAGTAGTTTTACAGTTATTAATGCATTAATGGCTTTTTATTCTGTATGAGGTAGAATTGTCCGACTTCATTTGAATGCACCATACGTCTTGGCCTCACGTCAGTTACTGCAGACTTGGATATGTCAAGCTAATCAGAACAAAACCAGCACTCTGTCATTCATAAAACATTTGGGACTTTTGGCGTACGCTTGATTCATAGTTTAACGTTTCCATGCGTTTACTTGGAGTGTAAAGTCAAGAACTTGTTGAGCAAACAGTATTGCGAAAAAAACTTAACTTGGCAACCTCATCAAGTCACATCACCAGTCAAAGACAAGTACAATTTTAAATCTGGCCATATCTACAGTCTTGGCCTTCCCTTCGAATTTGACACATCTGCGGTTGGCTATTCCAAGCTTTTAAAGTGCAGGACAGGATCGATGGCAGCTTTCCCAATGAATTATATATTCACGTGTCATCCGGCAGAAGATAAAAGTTAAATAGTGAGATATGTTTTTGTTTCTTCTACCTGTTATTTTGTCATCCCTAAAACTGAAAATTGAAGCATCACAAGAATCGCTTGGAGACTTAATTAGCCTCAGCTCACTATCCCCATAAAATGCTCAGTGTCGCCAGTTCATTTCATGGCATGGTCCCTCTTTGGCAAGGCTATGTGGGCAGAGACCCAATAAGGTGTCCCATTTTAAATGAGACACAGCAAAGCACTGAGCCAAGGCTCTGTAATGTGCCTTGTAATGTCCGTGAGAATTTTTCAAGCCCTGTTAGGTGGCACCAAGGGTTGGGTATGCTCTCTAATTGAAATGAGATGAGGGGCATGGATGACAAAAGACTGTCTCCATCAGGTGGTTTATAGGTATGAGTAATAGAAAAGGGATGCCATGAATTTTCCCAGAGTCCCAGACAAGCCACAGAGGATTAACCCCACCCCCTACCCAAATGCTGCCTAAAGAGACCAGGCGGTCATGGGTTTGGACCCATATGGTGACTGTGACAGTTGATGTGTGAATGAATGCATCAGTAACTCCCACCTACATTTTAGATACCGTTATTAGAAATGCACAGAACTATCCCTACACCCTTGCCTTGGGGCTTCGGGAGTAAAAACATTCACAATTATGTGCCTTTTAATTAAAAAGCCAGTGTTTGGAGAAATCTAAATAATGTTTTTTCTCAACCTGCTGAGTGAGCATATAGCCTCCAGTTATGAGAAAACCACTACCTTCTAATGCACCGATCAATAATTGCCCTTTGACAACTTGCCATTACTTTTCAGTGTGAAAAAACAAAAAACATGGCTTTCAAGTGTTACAACATTTCAATGTCAAGACTCTTGCCATGCATTTATTGTACAGTACTTGCCCCAAGTACTAAATAAATAGAATTCCAAACGGTGCTTATGGATTTCTTGTGTATTTGAAAGGTTCTCAGTCAAGGCAGAGTTATTTCAGGAAATACTGAATGTCTACAAAAATAATCATGACCAATTAAATTAGGTAAAAAAAAAAACAAACACAGAAAATCGAGGAACAGTTCTAGAAGTGGCATCTTTCATCTCTGAAACATTGCCAAAGAACAGTTTCATCAGGCCTCAAAGGCTTGTTTATACAGTATGGCAATGCTTAACTCGAGCCACACTCTTGTAAAGATTAATGAGAGGGGAAAGAAAAGAGAGAAAGTAGATTGAAGTGTAAAAGAGAAGGAAACACAGCTGGTAGCTGTAAACAGCATTTGCCAATTGGCTGACGTTCACACAGTGTTAATTCCCCAAAATGGGGTATGACATCCAGAGAAGCAAAGCCACCTTAACTTTGGTTGGAATAAGGTCGGGACTGACATTTGGTGTGAATGAGTTCTAAGATCTGACCAAGATCAGCAAAAAAAGTCCAACGCAGATGACAGATTTGTTTCAATACATGTCCAAATGTTAACATTTACTTAGGAACCAATGAGTGAATACGTAATACAGTATTTTAGAACATCCAACAAAAATGGTCTATCAAAGTGATTAATATAATTTCTTTTTAAACCTTGAATGTGTGTACACTTATGTGCTTGTCTGTGTGTGGCCTATCATTATCGCAAGACATATGACACTTTAAAATTACTAAGTAAAATCGGGGTATATTTTCCTTTGCATAAATCCGCATTTCTTTTTCTAAGCCATTACTACATTTCATAAAAGGGAGATTTCCAAGCTTGTCTAGCGTAAATTGGCAATACCTTTACACAGTCAAATGCTCTCCATTGCTTATATCAGTAAATGGCGGTCTTTGCAAAGTCAAGGGCTAATAGCTCGAGATGGCAATTTCTTTACAGGCAATTTCTGATTCATTTCCTGAGTTGGATTTGAATAGGAGCGTGGAACAAGCCTGGTCCAGACAAGGAAGGTTCCTTTGTCTTGGATGTAAGTGGGCAGAGATTATGTGACAGGGATGGTCGTAATGAGACCTTGCCACATGTTTCAGTATAGCCTGTGTCCTTTCAACAGAAAATTCTTAGCTAATACTATAGACCCTTACTCATCCCATGGATGAAAAGGCACACAGAGGAACAGTGTGGAAGAAAAGGGGAATAATGTAGTCATCATTACTGTCAGAACCATCATACAGACAGTCTGAGTTTCTCGTACTCTTTTGTCCCAGCGTGCAACAACAAGGGACGAGATTGTAATGACACACAAGGAACATGCTTTAGCTACAGCACTGTGCTGCCAACTTTGTGGAGACCATTTGGGGAAGGCCCTTTTTCGATCCAGAACAGCCGAGAACACAAATCAAGATGACTGCGCATAGCTTGTTTGCCAATAGAAGTTTCGCAACTTAACCAACGTTGAGGTGATTGCTAGTGTTTGCGGGACCTGGAAATAGTAGCAGCTACATGCAAGCCCTGTTTTTCTATTTTTTTTTAAGCATTTCCTCGACTAGTTTTGTCCCAATAAAATATTTCTAAAAATGAATGCATGTATGCGATCTTTGATGTACCATATTTTACTTCAACTTACTAGTTTTTTTTTTCTAACCATAAGGCGAAGGCAGACCAAATTATAAGGCACACCAATTTATAAGACATGTTGCTGCATGTTAACAAATCAGTGCACCAGTCACACTTTACTCAACTTCAAATCGAAATCCAAACATGATGATGAAGCTAAGAGTCCATTTTGGAGAAATTAAAGGACTCGAAATGTGACCTTATAGTCCAAAACAATGGTAGAACGTATTGGAATCAAATGAAAAAGTACAAGCATGAGATTATATTGTCTCTCAAAGCAGTCAAATTACTGTCATAAACATCATTGGTTTGCCCAGACTGATGTAATACAGTAACCTAATGTAGTTGTTCATCAGTCACAGCTCCATCTGAGCACAGAAATTGTTTAATCTTGCAGCAAGAGTTATATGGCTACTCTGAACGTTTGCACACCAGTGCACCTTAGCTTTTGTCCTTGCTTAATACTTTTGGGCTAATGCACCTTTTTTGGACATGTCAGATCTCTATACAGTGGATAGAAATCATGAAAGCATAAAATGCTATGCTGACAAGCTGGCTTTTATGTGTTATCTGATGAATTGAAGTCTTTGTGAATAGGTCTGCCGGATTTTCAAATAAAGACTGTGGTTTCATATGTATGTTATTGGGTGTATGTGTCCCAGAGTGCTATAGATAATGGACCTTCAAACACAAAGCAAAAGCGATGACTGTACATGACATATACAGTATGTTACGTCAATATAACATTTTTATAGCAATGCCTGTCAACTGTCTCGGTGGCCGAGCTATGATTATTATCAGGCTGTGTGGAGATAGTGATATTAACTATAAGAAACATCAGTACGGATGTTGCCAAGTTTCCTTTTAATATAATTAAAGTAAGCCTACATGCAAAAAGTGCAAGGGGAGGCGGAAAATAGCCAATCCTCATTTGGAGTTTTGCTAACGAGTTGTCATAAAAAAAGATTCATGCGAGTGAATCTTTGCTCAGTTAGTACAAAGATAAAAGCAGGAAATAGGGATAGGGGAACGAATGCAAACGAAAGCAAAGAACTCCCATGATGTCTTTTTTTCTCCCTCTTTCTGAGACTTGTTCTCACGCCCGCACATCGAAACATGCGTACGGAAACTATGCGGAATAAAATAGACCCGTCACTTGATACACTTTGAAAGATCGTAAAAAATCCGATTTAAGAAGAAAGGGGATCTTTGCTCCTGGAGGTTTCAATGCCATGGTAACTCAGAGAGGAGTAAGGTCAGTAGGGCAATTACATGAGAGCGACAGAATGGCTGGAAAAGAAAGTTTGACTCTCAACCCCTCGCTACAATCTTTTCATTCAGCCTTTACTAGGCGAATGTATGAAGGTAGAGTATGAATAGAGAGGTCAAAGACTTCTTCATAAATTAAGAATGCATTTGTCATTGGTGTCATTCAGACTGAAGCCATTGAAGTCATGAATGATACGAGGATTTAATGGCAACAAGTCCATGATTTTTACTCGTAAGAGTGGAAAGAGGCCTCTTCTTTATTTTCTCCTTTTATTCCGGCTGTAGCGGTTTTCCATTTGCTCGAGCGCTTTTGTCTCATTCCCCTTTCCATCTCCATTTAGCTTTTAGTGCCAGACCACTTCGACTAGCTACAGTGCAGCCATTCGTTCTGTCACTAAGCCAATGTGGCACTTCTGACGCTCGCTGTGTGGTTGTTGCGTTTTGTCTGCGGAAGGTGGGCCTGTGCCATGCTGCTCTGTTCAGGGCCAAAGCTTGCTCCTATTGTCTGGTGTCATATGGAAGCCAGCAAGAACATGGAGATAAGGCTGTCCTCACACTGTTCCCTGACCTTCTCAGGCACCCAACTGGCAGTAAATGCAGCAATAATTATTATCCCAATTACCCAGGCCAACTTTGTCTTCCCTTTGTGTGCTAAGGGTGAGGGTGGGGTCGGGTCCACTGAATTACTCGGGGTGGTCACTGTGAAGGGAGGTCCAACACAAAGGGAGACCACTAAGCAGTTAGTCTCATGCTGCCTACACAATATTGATGGAATACAGAGTCTACACATTTTGCATTTCATTCACTAGTATGACGTGAGCAGAATAGAATGGATAAACAAATATAATATGCAACGTTAATCGCAACAATTTTTTGTGACTTTTCAGGTAATTAATAAACAGCCATGTAAGACTTAGAAACGACAATTGCTTGAAAGAGAGGGTATGCATGTTCATCTCCATTTATCCCTTCATAGGCAGGCATAGAGTCCAAGGTATTGGCCATATGTATCGATACCAATGCAGTGGACCACTTGCTTGAAAATGAATGAGAAAAGCTTCTTTTTTTCCACATGTACGTCACATAAGTTAAAATGACATGCTTTTGGGGTTCAACACACGCATTTGTGTTTGCTAATATATATATATATATATATATATATATATATATATATATATATATATATATATATATATATATATGTGTGTGTGTGTGTGTGTGTGTATCAACTCAGTGGTAAAGCAAAACAGGATACTCACCACTTTTGCCAAAAATGAAGCAAGTAATGCGTGTAACAAACAATTCTTAAGACCCACAAATATAAAATGGTGTAAAATCAGCATAGTGAAGTTTCATGTGGGTGTTTAAATCATCCCCTCCAGCTTTGTCACAAAGCAGTCATACAAGGAAAACTACAGAAAAAAAGGGTGGTGCAAGAGTTAACAAAAAAAACACTGGCAGCATTATTTGTGCCAAAAATGTCTCCCTCATCAGATCATCTTATCTCTGTACTTTTATTGCTTTTCCTCCCGGTGGTGAGATGCTGAGACTGCTGGGGATGTTGCTGATTCCACCCCAAAGATTTTTATCCAGACTGACTGTCACAGGAGCTTTGGGGTGCTCAGATCATTTTGGAAAACTGTATTTTATTGTGTCGTTTTGCTTCAGGGCTCAAACACCATTGAATGGAAAGGAAAAGGCGGGTTGTATCATAGCCATGCCCAGAGAAATGATCTCACTTATCTTCTAGTGATCTTGTCATGGTAAAAGTGAGATAAATATAATGAGTTAAAGTCATGATTTGGAGAAGTCATGGAGGTTTATCGCAGATGTGTGGTAAAAAAAAATACAATTTCGTCTCGACTCTATCCTGTCAGTTCATGTCCTCTATTCTGTGACAAAACATATCCGCAGTCTGTAATTTACAGCCTGAGGTGTTTCACTGAAGCAATTCTGGTGCTGAGGTTGGAGTAAACTGTCAAATTAAAAAAAAAAAAATCCATTTTAGCAATAGCAGTATGGAAGAAAATGACGCGAGGAAAACAACAAGAAACTGAGCAAAGTAAACGAACATTGTAGGTTGGATTTGAAAAGATTAGCCTGCCGGCACTTATATTTAAATTCCTCTATCTGGCTCTGCTTTTCTCCATCACATAGTCCATGTTCAAATGCAAAGGAAGGGTGCGGCAGGTTTGATTAGAGTGGGGTTGAGGATTAGGTCCGAGCAATCTGCTCCCCCTTTCGTCAGGAACAAAGCCGCTGCTGGAAGGTGCATCATGCAAATGGCGTGAATAAAAAGGTAGAAGTAAAAAGAGACAGATAAGGGAAGTGCCACCCTGCCACTCTGCAGAGTTCATTAGCTCAGCCTTGTTCAGGTAATAGCATGAGGACAAGGGGGGCAAATGGATTTTCTGGTTTCGACTGGCTTCCTACAGAAGATTTAAAGCCAACTAAAACTAAAAACTCGACAAGTAATGCTCAGATTTGTGAAACATGAACCAAGGCAGAAACTATAACACATTACACGGACAAAAGTATTGAGATAATTCTGATACTGTTCATGCTTTTGTCATAATCCCGTTGCTGAGCCTAAACATATTTTGACTCAGTAGGTTAACAAAGGGGGCATTTAAATGGGGCAGAAGATGATTGGCTGCCTGCACAGTTGTCTCAACAAGCCATCTCTCTGAAAATAATTAGATCGCTGTTTTTTTTCTCCATTCTTGGCTTGCATGCAGGATACGAGGGAGGTCTTCGTTTTAACCCGATCAGATCCCGAGCAGCATGCTGGAGGACATCACACGTTTGTGTGCTGAATTTTGATGATGTCCCCACTTCTGAAAGATGGATGACACTTTACCAATCAAAATCAATGCTCATGCTAGTCAACTAAACTGCTTTCTTTATCATTCTAAGGCTTACAAGTCATAACATTCAAAGTTATTTTGAAAATATATCATTATTTTAGAGATTTTTTTTTAAGTCTAGTGTGCCTCACAGTGGACATTCATGTAAGTGTGGTGCAGTTTGGTGATACGTTATCACTAGTGCTTGCAGAGCACTCACACTGCAAAGTTGGTTTTTTTTATTTTAACCTGCTTGGCCTGTATAAACAGGACATCGTCATCTTGAAAATAGCTTCAGTGTCAACATGTTTTGGATTAACTATGTATAACAAGCATGTCCAAACCGGTCCTCAAGGGCCACCTATCCTGCATGTTTTCGATGTTTCCGTCATCCAATGCAGCTGATTCAAATGATCAGCTTCGTTGTCAGGCTTCCGCTGAGCTTGCTGATGAGCTGATCATTTGAATCAGGTGCGGTAGGAGGACAGAAACCTCCAAAACATGCCGGATAGGCGGCCCTCGAGGACTGGGTTTGGACATGCGTGATGTATAAGATTATATCAGTAGTCATGACCTTCACAAATATTCTCCTGGAAGCAACCCCACAGACATTCCAAACATTCCAACATATTACAGAAAGTCTTCCTGAAATAATGGACACTGTTATATTACTTTTTGAGTACCACTTCTTTTACCCATATACAGTAGTGTACAGAAGGATCTTTTCATAACATAAATGTGAATGTTAAATGCTCTCAATGGGCTTGTAGCTTCTCATGTACTCCCAAGGATACAGTCAGGCTTTCCCTATCTATCTTTTTCCTCACTCCCTTGGTGCACATGCACTGAATATGTGTAATGTTGCCAACTAAAGATGGACTAACATCAACCAGGGAGATTCCACGGGAAAGCTGACCTTTGCTTTGGTGAATATGGACCCTGTGTTTGTGATTGCAGGGTTGGGGCTGATTCCGACTGCGTATAGCAAATTTACTAGAATAAATCTTGTCTATGGTTTATATCAGAAATATAGCGCAAATTTTGATTCTAAAACACATATAATGGAATTTCAATGAAAAAACACCCAAGTGGTGAGTATCATTTTTGGCGGACATTGTGGGAAACTCTAATTGATGAAAATTGCCACTGACAAATAGTGCTGACAAAACACATGCACACACGTGACCTCTGACCTACACTGCCTTGGGCATCTCGGATCGGATATCCTTTCAAATCTATAAGTGATCTGGCTTTGACATTATACCGGGTTGAGAGGTGACAAGGAACATGTACCGGTTTAACCTTTGACCTCGGCTACATCAGCTATCCTGTGGGCATAATTGTAACTCAGAAAGTTTTTTTTTTGTTGAGGACATAATAGGAAGGTCGGCCAAGATTTTTAACAGAGTAATGATCACAACACTCTCTAAAGTATCTTGGGGCATAATCATTTGTTTTTTTTTTCTTTATTCTTGTTTTTTTTTGTGAGGAGTGTAAATAAAAAGGTAACCAAAACATTAATGTTACAGTTGGGAGTATTTAGCTCATTGCATCAATTGATCGGCCAGGATGGGATGCATTGTGGTCACTGCTTACTCCTCTAAAAGGGAGGGACTGCTCAACATCGAGGAAAATAAATTATGTGTGAAAATATTATTCCAATGTGGGCCCTTAAGTGCATATTGATTCGCAATTATTTGGAATAACAGCAGGGAGGGAGTGTCAATGCCATCCATTACAGTGAGAAAATAGGCAAGGAGGGATCAATGGAAGCTGAATGTGGTAAAAAGCATGGTGGACCTTTTTCCGTCAAAGATGATCATTAGCAACAAGAAGAAGAGAAAGCCCTCTTGGTCCAAACCATTGTTTGCCTTGGATGAGCAAAATTTTAAAATTAGTATTGGTTTGCACTGTATTCTTTTCTTGAATATTCTCTAGCGCCTTATTGTGTGGGATTGATAGCTTTCACATTAGTATGAATACATTAGATGTTTGGGTGGATTTTTATTTTACAGGTGACGGAAAATATTCTCTTTTGACAGATCTTAAATGTGCAGAATAAAACAAAATAAATTGACTGATTCAAAAGATTACAACCATTTCCATGTGCAAGAAACACACTTTTGTTTTTGCTTCAAACTAATAATTATAATAAGTGATTGCAATGTTCTGTGTATGGTGCACATAGCAAAAACAGTTCCTTTTGGATCTGTCTCATTCACAGCAACAACAACAAAAAAAGTCTATGCTATTCAAGCAATCCCCAGAAAAGCTTACAGCTACAATTCAATATCCAAAAAAACGAAGAAAAAAAAATAAAGAAAAGTGAATTTTCTACGGTTAAGCATTAAAGGTGTATAAAAGGATCCCGAAACAGATAAATCCAAGCCTACAGGTCCAAGTCATATAAACCTGCTTAGCTACCCACTATGTGTCACAGACGCAGTTATCACAGCGAAAGAAAGAAAAGCAATCCCATCCTCCCATTATGATTTGATAGCTCAAATTGTAGCGACGATTCAAAGCTTCTCCTTGGTTTTGTGGAGCCTATACCATACCATCTTAGCTCGAGGTAGCAGCGAAGAGGGGAAGATGCTAGACCTGACAACAAAATGACCATTAAATAAGAACAATGAAGCCACTCAAGCCTGTGACAGAGCGTGCACCTGCTTCTTAATGTGGCAGGGTTAGGGTTAGGGTTATAGCATATACGTGTGCTGGCGAAAATACACTGTAGCTTCCCGGTGTCATGGTGCATTAAACTATGACAAACAAATGGAAATGATGAAGTGCACTGATGCACATTTGCATTCCTAAAATGCAGTCAGTACAGTGTTGAGCTTCTTGTTACAGTGCCGTTTGAAGTTCATGACAACTAAAAAGAATGTATCATCAGCAATAAACTGAGCTTGTATCACATCGTAAAGTATCAAGGGGTTCAATAGATATGTGGCAAAATGAATGTTTACAGCTAGAAAAAAATGCAACAACTTTCTTGGATCCTTGCCAAGATGGAAAGATTATTTCCGTTTTGGGTTGAGGATCAGAATCAATGTAGGTTTACGATCAGGCTAATGCTCATTCGGGAAACGGCAAGGCATATTTTCCAAACTTTGACAGCCTCCCCTTTCTCTTCTATCTATTGTCACAGCAGTAACGGGAAGTACATCATCTTATTTATTTTTGTTTTTTATTTTAATATATTTTAGTTTTTTATTTGAAATATTTTGGTGTAAATTTTGACTTTAATGGCAAAGTCCAATTCACGCATAAATTCAAATTAAATTGCCAGCATAGGAACAGAACCCGTTTATAGATTAATGACTTTCTGTGTTGTTTTGTTGTTTTAAAATGTATGTTTTTCAACTCTTTTGCTGCAAGAACATTTATGCAAGAACATTTATGAACAATTTAACAGTAATGCTTCTTTGCAGATGCTATTTTTATTTTCTTTTTCTAACATTGTGTATAAACTCCCTCCTTTATAAATCCATTACAGGTCTAATAAAAAGCAAAACCGACACCTCCAAGCTCAACTAAGTGTGCCAAAAAAAAAAAAAAAAAACATCTGCATCATCAAATGCACAAATTCATTCTAAATGCAACACAGTTTGATGTTTTCTGTCACACTTTTAAATGCAACATCGAAAGATGTAAACACAAGATACCTTTAATCCTGATGCATAGACTTTTTTTTTCCCTCAGCCGCAAACATATCGCAATATGCTGAGAGCATTTCACACAGCAGACAAAAATACTTTGCTCCAACAACGCGAACAGTGTTCCCATAGAAACGTCATGGAGGAGGTAAATGCAACAGCTTGCACATTGAAGGTACACTGAAGCAACCACGCTGTTATATGGTCTCTGCGGGAATATTTAGCAATTTTCTTTAGGCTTTGTTCAAACGCCTATGCGCAGCCTAAAATAACCACTGTATGTACTTCTTCATCATTAAACTTGTGAAAGCTATTGACTACCCCATTATGTGCAAGTTCACTGAACTGCATGACTCCATATCACTTCATCACCGCATCACTTCTACATCGTTATTGCTGATAGCTATGGTAAATGCTGCAGTTTCATGAGGTACTATATCAAATGAACAGAATAGGACATCTGAACCATGGCTATAACGTTCTCTCCTTGGCTTACTGCAAATGTAGATTGAAGAATAAGAAACTGAATGGGGGGGGTTAATGTGTGCAAACAAGACACATTCTGGCATTTCTCCAATGGGACATGTGATGCTATAATTTCTCCTGACACATACACGAACACACTCCTTTGAATTGACATTTATCTAAAGAGGTTAGGGGAAACAGCACAGCAATGAAAATGACATTTTGAGTCTCGGCATAGCAAAGGCAGTCAGAGGATCGGGGGGGTGGGTTTGCGCCAGTCAATGGTCTCCTTCTGTGAGGGTTGACATGGAAAAGATTTTAGGGGGAAAAAATGAAAATTGCATTAATTAAGCCATTAAAGGGATTTGGTGTGTGACTTTTGACTAGTAACAGGTGAGAATCATTATTGCAGGTTGATCTGGTTATCATTTTTTTTCCCGGGATGTAATATGAATTGAAAGAAGTCATAGTCCAGGCATAATTAAGTTGACAAGCTTATGTTTATGTCTCGCGGTGATCTGGTTTATGACATTTCATCCCTGATTAGTCCTTGTAAAATATGAATTAACTCCCTTTAACAACAGCTGCTTCACCTGAACAACATTTTCATTATTGAGATGAGTGGAAGAATAACAATCTTTCGATGGTATCTCCAGGCGCTAATGTTCTTTCAGACAGTAATTAAAATGAAAATGAAGGCCATAGTGAAGACAGTTGAGGAATATAAAACAATTAAAAAAAAAAGACTGCTCAGCATTGGCTTTTATTTAGTGTGTTATTTCGAACAGTATCTTGAGAAAACAATGGCCTCATATGGTATAAAATGAGTGAATTTTCCTTTGCAAAATCTACAATTTAAAAGCTACTGTCATTGCACATTGCAAGATCAGTATGGATCGTTGTATCCACGTTTGTATAACACCGAAAGCCTCCACAGCTGTATAAACTGTCCCCTTGCATGATCTACAGGGACAAACACACCAAAGACACACAGTGACAAGGCCCACCAAGATCCATTAAACCTCCAAAGTAGCGGTTTCATACAGCACCGAAGGCTGGTGTCACTGCTTATTACCCTGAAAACAAACACGTGCAAACACATACAGCAAAACCTGAGCCAAACAAACGTCTGATAGAAAAACAAGGAAGAAAAACAAAATCAATCTTGATACACTGTGAGACTCCTTGCAGTCAATATCAGCCAATTTGTGTCAAGAGGCTTGACACGTATTATGTGTGACGTGAAAGCCGGCCGCAGTTGACACGGTCAGCACTGTTTCGAACTGAGAGAACCAGATTAGGAAACGTAGCGAATAGCGGCAGGGCTAGGGGCTGTCAAACAAGGCTGCTTAGGGCAAAATGATCTGAGGCAGGTTGATTGAAGAGCCTAAAGGTAAAGCACAAAGTAAATAACTGTTAGAAAAAAAAAAAAAAAGATCATCCGAGCTAAACTTATAGAGTGGACTCCCGCTGTACAAAATTAATCAGCAGTTGGGATTGTAAGGCGAAATCATCGTATGGCGGGCAATAGAAACCAATGTTAATTAGCTCTGTGTGTAAAACCCCCGAAAAAAAACAAACAAAATCGTAAATACATATTAAAAATTGGAAACAAAACAGAATAGTAAGTGATAATTTTATATAGTATACATGTATACAATTAAAAAACATCATGAATAAAAAATATATAAAGGACTTATTCATCTTTGAGTGACGCGACGAGCTTGTTATGGCCATATTCCATAACAAAGGTAGCCTAGCCAAGCCTTCTTCGTATTTCTTGATTATCTCCAGCTTCGTTTCCATATTAATCACCTTCTTCTCTCTTTAACATAACTAGC
Source organism: Hippichthys cyanospilos (assembly GCF_059441005.1). Classification (NCBI taxonomy): domain Eukaryota; kingdom Metazoa; phylum Chordata; class Actinopteri; order Syngnathiformes; family Syngnathidae; genus Hippichthys; species Hippichthys cyanospilos. The sequence continues at coordinate 7,731,271 of NC_142387.1, forward strand.
AATCTTGGAACCCATGGATAACCAATTCAAGTTTGAATTAAGCACTAAAATGCACAATAAATACGATATCATAAGCACTCATACAAGTTCAAATCTTTAGCATGTGATGTCCTCCAGCAATGCTGCTTAAGTCAAAAGTGGTTATGACGAAGACCTTTCCGTTATTATTTACGTCTGCTAAAAAAAGGTAAAAAAAAAAAAAACAAAAACAAAAAAAACCCAGCAATTGCCATGTATTATTTTCAAAGAGGTGGCTTGTTGAGTCAACTATGCAAGCAGCCAATCATATTCTGCTCCGTTTAAACGCCTCATTTGTTGGATTAAGTAGAAAAGAAAAGCTCTCATTAGTGGTTATAGACAGTATTTGCCGTTATTGAAACCTTGACTTGTTTACGCCACAGTAAACCGTCAACTCAGTTCTCAGCCCATGCCTAATCAGAGCAGACAAAAAAAAAAGATATTTTTTTTGACAAAAGAACCAAACTATAAAAAATAGGAGAGTAAAACAAAAATTGTTACTGTGGGTATAGAGGAACGAAGCCCTAAAGGAACACAATGATGCATTAAGTGCCAGCTATTTTCAAACCTTTCTACACCCTAATATTTAAGAGAAAGAAAGAAAAACAAACCTGAAATCAAATGTATGAACGTTAGACGTCTAAATCCATTTGGGATTCAAAGAGTTAGGAAAGGAGATATTCATTTTTACCTCCATAATGTGTAACAAAGACAAATCACTCAGAAAGAGAGACTCACCAAAGGTAACCTTTCCATCATCTAAAATCCGCAACCATTTATTTGTGTTTACATTGTTGTGTCAGAAGCCAAGGTGGAAGGCTCCCTGAGCCCCCCGAGTCCTGCTAAGCCCCCTGCAACAAGACCGGGCCTGTTCTGATTAGATGTGGGCTTCTTACCACTACTGTGTGTCAGGAGCTCTGCCAGAGATAAATGCAGTCTAACAGATGTCCGCCTTATCTCGGGAGCCAACCTCGAGACCATCAACCCCTTAACGCACACAGACACACAATCATAGAGATAGAAACATACCATATGCACTTTGAAACTGGTTGATCTTCCATGGCCGCGTTGCAGAATTAGTCATACCTTGGATCTTTAGATTTTTTTAAGATTGACAAGATTAGAAAAGCATTTGAAGATGTTCATTTGCATTGTTAAATTGCTGCCAAATTTCGATGACAATGTCCTTTAACCGACATGAGATTTGAGGTCACTATGAACCTTTTTTGACCGTTAGTAGAGTATCGAGATGTGTGGGCATTGTTTTAGTATGATAAATAAAAAAAAAAAAACTAGTATTCATCAATCAGAACGCACAGCCCAGGAAGGTTCGCTTGACAGTGAGAGGAAACACTTTCATAGTGCGACCCTGCTCCTTCCTCGAGCCGCCTTCATTTGGGGCAGAAGTGGAATGTTAAGGTGCCTTTGAAGAGGTGTCTGCTTTTTGTCAGCCCGACATGACACTTATTGTTCTCGCCATGCACTCCTGATTATATTATCTTGCTCTTGCGCATCGCAGACACAGCATTTGAAAGACAGGAAGGGTGTTTAGGTTGTGAGGGGGGAGTGAACAATTGAGACAGAAGAGGTAGCAAAAAAGACAGAGCAAAAAGTGTAGAGGAGGCTCAAAATCAGGAGCTCCTGACACAAAGAAGAGAAAGCAGATCTTGGAGCCCCCAGGGTTTGGGGTCTATGTGTAGGCATAATGAGCGGTGCCAAACATATCCAGCCTCATTAATTTCAACTATCAAAGCCGTCTTATTCGTATGCCTGGCTGCTGTTCTTCTCCTGTCTGCAAAGCCCTTACTTGTCACTTGAGATCAAACCAGGCCAGACGGAGCGCTATGCTAGCAGAACTCTTTGCTTCTTTCTTCATATATAGATGCATTGGGGAAAAACTGAGTGAAGAACTTATGTTCTGCTGCACAAATACCTTGACTAGTGCTATTCCCAAACACCTGGTGTGTAGCAAAATCAATAAATATTAATGGCTTGGCAAGGTTGTGGTTAGCATGTTTGCCTCAAAGTTTTGAGCTTGCCTCTCAGTTTTGTTGAGGCTGTATAATTCAATTTTTTTTTTTTTTTGCTCTATTTATGCTGCTCATTTTTTGCCCGCCACTTGTAAACAGCTGTACCTAAACTACCATGTACACATGCAATTTATTTTATTCACCGTGCAAAATTGCACATTATTGTAGGTATCTGTGCATATACGGTTCATATTCTCTTATGTGTTTATACCCTGTTTTGTGTTTTGTTTTTTTGTTTTTTTTTGGGGGGGGGGTAATTTGGTAGGTTTTTTTTTTTTTTTTTTTTTTTTTTAATGACTTCAGCCTTGACTTATCGGCCGCTGTGCCCAGGAAAGGGTTAAATCAAGGCTCAAACTTTCCCACTCCTGTGAATTTGAGTGCAAATTGTTATTTGTGTGCATGTGGCTTGTGATTGGCCACCTTCGATTTATCGAAAACCTATTCAGATATTGATTATTCTAACTATTTAAGGTTCGTTTTTGTTTTAAATGATTATCTTATTGACACAGATGACACATATAAAGCCAGTAACCCGTCTATCTATCTATCTATCTATCTATCCATCCATCCATCCATCCATCCATCCATCCATCCATCCATCCATCCATCCATCCATCCACCCATCCATCCATCCATCGCTTATGTTTGTTTTTAGATATACATAAATTACACATGTAATTTTGAGATACTGTAAGTGTTTTTTTTTTTTTTTATTGGGCAATACCCCCATCTTGAAAATAAAGGAAAAATGACAAAAACGAGATTTTTGAAGCAAAATGTCGTATTTCCAATTTGGACATTGCATTATATGGCAGGCCAAACTTTTTGGAGGGTCACCGCACTGGATGGTGCTTTTGTAGCTTCAAGTCTGATAATATTTGAGTCCAAGGACCTAGCACTCGATCATCCTTAAGGACCCGAGCTTTGGAACCAGCGGGTCACGGTTCGAGTTGCCCTGCCAACAAAATAAGGTGCCAAGCTTCCAAGAAACTGACAATTTCTCTTAAATTCCTGCATGTGTGTGGTCTGCTTCTCTGTGTAATGTGTAACAACGTGTACACAAGATTGGTTTATAGTGTCACTTCAGTTTATCTGTTTTTTCCCCCATTTTATGTAAAACAGAGACCAAAAAAATGTAATACTCCATAACATTGTCATTTTACAGCCTCTGATGCCATGCAACTCTTTTGCGGCTCGTGTTTGTGAAAACACCTCCAGGCGCTTAATCTTGATATGCCTTGCTCCGCTTTTCCCATAGAGGCCGGACAGGGTGCTCATTGTGATCTTATCTCGCACAACGTGCAAAAGTCAAGCCTGCAGTCATTTATAACACCAAAACTCCAGTCCCTCGCAGTTACTGCTCTCTCCTAATCCCAAACAAAATGAGCCTTGATCAAAAAGATAAGATTATATTTCACGTCAAGCATAACCTAACGTTTCATGGTGACAGGCAGATCTGTTTGTGCTTTTGTTGCACAATTAAACTGTTTTGCAAAAGTGGAGTTATGTTTTGATCTAGTGATTATTTATACAAGTCAGACATCAACGTCAATTGCTAACGTTTTTTTTTTGTTTTTTACGTGAAGAAAAGACGTCAATCTCACAATGAATTTCTTCTGTGTGGGGCATGGAATGTATCGTGTTCCTAAGGAATACTTACAAGCTTTTCCAAAGTGTCACTTAAGGATGCAATATCTTATTAGGAAGCACAAATAGAGTTCATATGCAGCAGCACGTAAATATATAGGTTAAAAAAAAATTGATTCCGTAAAATGTATGTTTGGTTAGGGTTATCTGTTTAGGTTTACAGAGGAGTTGTAGCCTCTTCCATCTGACTTCTGGCAGAGTGATTGATGGGCCTGTATACAGTAGACTGATTGCCAGTCAATCACAGGGCACATATAGACAGATGATGTGCTCACCAAAAGTTAAGCATATTGTATGATTGAATGAGGCTAGCATGGTGGTATGTGCGATAGACATCTCTGCCTCACATTCAAGAGGTTCTCGGTTTGATTCTCAAGCAATTAATTACTGCAGATGATTTAATAATGGATGAGGATTAACTTTGGTTATAAGGGAGCGGCTGTTCAATGATACTGTTTCGGCTATAATACAAAATCAAACGGTGAACTTCTAAAGCTTTGTGTCAGCCAATTCCAAACATGCATTAAGTTGTAATGTCTTGTGAAGCTGTCGGGATCAACGCAGCCACTCTCAGGCCTGGATCAGTCTGTAAGCACCGAATCTGGGGAAGGTCACTCTCACTGTAGCCACTTTCATTGGGCTGTGGCCTCTGAGCAGACTTCACAGTGTGGTAACTGACAGAATATGTCAGCAAAGCACTAATCCTTGTTTAGCCTCTGCAAAAACAAAGACAAAGTCCCCTCACATCCTTTTACACACTCATGTTATCCTTCTCGCTACTAGCCCCCCCCCCCCAACTATCCCAACTATCCAGTCACTCAACCTGGCCACACTTTACACTTACAGGTCTACATGGGGAGGCCTGATAGTTGGTGTTGTGTACCAGGTAATCTTCTCTCTCAGCACCTGGTAGGGGAGAAAGGATTAGCATGCTCCCTAATCACTCTGAGAATGCTCTCTTGTCTTTTGAGTCTCTCACACGCCACTTCCTGTGTTGTAGTCCTCCCTTAGTTGTCTGCATACATACAAATGTGCATGACTTGTTTAATGGCTTTGTTTTAAAGCAATCTATCTTTCTAGCATGCTTAGCACCAGAGGTCAGCAGAACAGACCTGATTATAGATTCTTGGCATTTTTAGTGCATGTTTGTAATAATGATAACATGGTAGTAGTACAAAGTATGTTGGCATGTTTTTGGCACTTTTTTGAACCACAGCATCACAGACTTGTCAAAAGATAGCAACACTAATCTCTTGTTCAATTTGTTATAAAGTTGTTCTGCTTGAATTAACAGGAACATTTTTCATCTATCACTTGGTAACAAATTGGCCGTACCATTTTGAACTTTGACATTTCACTACCTGGATGAAATTTCAGCTCCCTAGTGTCTCTTTCAGTGCTTTCTCTTTAATAACACATTCTATTTTAGGTTATTTAACAAAGGCCACGCTAAGGATTTTACTAAACTTTATTTAATGGCATAAAAGGTGAATGTGGTTCATGTGGACTGTGGCGTCTTTTGCGGTCTAATCAGATAGAGCACAAACATACAAATATGCCTTTGCATTGGCGAAGAGTCTCAAGTCAAGGTCTTTGATAAACTCCTTTCATCAGTGGAGCATAAACGTCGACGAATCAATACAATTAAATTGTTGCCTGCACAGAACCAGCTGCGTTTAAAGAAATATTTAATGTTGATTTCAAAAGCTATCCCAATAGTGGGCCTGTTATCTGCGAAGCATATTGTGCAAAGCTGTTTAATTGTGCAGCAAGCAGCAAAGTAATCTAACTTGCATCAGCTGGTTTGGCTTGCATCCTGGCAGGCAAGAAGGTAGATAACCAAGGACACCTCAGTTACACCTACAGGCTAATTCCAAGTGATTCATCATACAGATGCCGCCACGCCGGTAAATTAATTTGTGCATTAGTAATCAGTGGTAAAGTGATTTCCCCCGCCAGGGTAGCTGGCCAAAGATAAGATGCTCAGCATGCTGAAGCGTGCGAAATTGTAGCCATATATAAAAAGCATAATAGTAACTGTCATTTTCAAAGGGAAGAACTGGTCATCATAAAGTGCAAAACAAAACAACGCTGATGTGATTTCCATTACTTTTCAACACTTTGGGGAGGGAACATCAACAACCCAGAAAACCCTGCCAGAAAGAGAAAAAGATGTGAGAAACAGGACGTCGGAAGCATGAGTGGATCCACATGCAGCACCAGAGCAATTGACTGAAGCCTGAAGGTAAAGAGAGGCTATGGCAGTTTAGTTGCTTAATAGTCGTGTGGTGATGGCCAGGTATGGGGGTTGGGGTAGTGATATTTAGTCAGAGAAAGCACAAAGAGGTTTGGGGGTCACTGGGGACTGGAAAGAGGGGAGACTTATTCTCTTCCTTGGTTTAGCCTTTGGCCTATAATGAGGGCTCTTGACACCGAGGCACACACTGATACAACACATTTGGCAGCCTGGCAAATTGACCTGGGAGCCTGATGGGTGATTGACAGCAACTCCTCAGGGCGTCGACATGTGAGTGTGTACGTGCATGTCAAAGAGGGTGCTAAAAAGAGTAGGAGGGAGGAAGTGAGATGGCGTGAGACAGCAAAGATGAGGTGAAATATTGGGCCGCTGAAGATGAAGAGGAGTATGAAGCCCGGGAAAGGTAATTAAGTGATGGACCGAGGGTTCAAACAGCAAAAATAGTCTGACAGGGTAATTCAATATAGGCCTGAGCAATGATGCGTGAGAGAATAACGTGTGCTGTAGTATAAACTCCATTTCGGTTTGTGATGTTTACTAGCGCAAACAAAAACTGAGATTTTGTCTAACCCTTGCATATTTTAAATGAAGATTTTTTTTTTAAATCAATTAAATTACCATAATTTGGTATTAGACGAGAGGACACGACTTGAAAACTTTGATATAGTACATTACTTAGCTGTTGATGGTGACGAGGTATATTATTGGTGTCGCTATTTTTACTATATGCATTTGATAACTGTTTATTTGTTCGTCAAAGGGATAATATAGTTCATTGGAATCCCCCTAGTTGAAAGACCATGGACAATTCAAGACTTCCTTTGCCAGGAATTGAGTGGGGGGTAAAAGTAGTAGCATTTAGTCTAGAAAATAAGGTCAATGTAAATCTGTTGTTGACATGTTTACTTATTTATGAAGGATTCTATTTATTCTACTCATTCTACAATCGTCTTGGGGAAAAAAATGCTTTCTGAAATAAAGCTATTTTTAGTCGTAAAAATCATTGTTATCTGAGTTACTTGATGAGTTACTTTTTAACTTCTAATTACGAGCAGTAACTTTTGAGCATGTAATGAGTAATTATAAATAATTTCTTTTACAGTTCAAAGTAACATTGGCTCAGTCTAAGCATCGTGTTATGGATTGGGTCACATTCATAACGGAACAACAAAGGGCACAAAGAATCACCCCAAATTTACAAGTGTGGTTTGAAAAATAGTAAATAAGGGGTCCATAGTGAAATTCACAATTCAATGACGCCATACAAGTACCCTATTAATCCTTATCATTTTTTTTTTTTTTACAGAATATTCACAAATGTTTTTCTAAAAACTAACTTATAGTTTATTTTCCCAAAAATATTTCTCTTACTACTCTGTGTCATGATTAGTAAATTGTTTATTTTGTTTTCTGGAATGCTTATGCCCATTTCTGTCCCATTTATTATTAAAGGGAGTATATAGTCATGTTTTATTACCATTTTTAAAGAACTGTTTGATAAAAAAACAAACAAAAAAAAACCTTTTCACATTTGAATGGGCATCAATTACAATGCAAATTCTTGCTTTTCGCTGGTCCTTGTCCCCCATGAATAGCAAATTCAACTGTACTATAGTATTAGAACTCATTAGACCATGCAGATGTAAGCTCCCCAATATTGCGGTCAGAATGTAGCGATGCACGCAGCCTTATGGGAGAGCGGAGTTTTTCCACTAGGTAAACGTCTAGCTCTGTTTTTTATGTATGCACAGGCCTCCGACAAATAAATATTCAACGGCGCAACAAATAGTTGAGTCAGACAAAAATGAGTAAATAAAGGATGGCCTCACATGAACGTGAGCAATAATGGCACTGTGACAGCTCTAGTTTATATGGCTAATAACCATGTCACAGCATCATGGAGTCAGACTGGTGAATTATAGCCCCTCTAGACTCTACTGCTGCAATTTTTCCTAAAGTCTCCCGGAGGAGCAAGATCAGCCACATGTCTGCCACATTTCCCCCTCAGGCCCTGTGGGGATGAGGCAAGCAGCTATGTGGCGTTACGCTGATGGTCGCAGGCTGTTGATTCTTATGTCTCCGCTGGTTGTTTTAAAGACAGACTGATGGGAGTGATGAGAGTGCTAGGGAGGAGATGGAAAAAGGTGGTGTTTGAGAAGCGTCTCTTTGGAGAGGAAGGCTTGAGTTATGGAGCGTTGGCGGAGGCTGGAAACACCTCACACAGCTCCGCAGAGGCAGGGATGAATGATGAAAAGGGAGTTCTACAGCTGTGGCCTAAACAGGAAGGCAAAGGGAGTGAAGTGTTTTTCATCGCAATCCCTTTCAGCTGCTGGGAGATGGAGGAGGTCGAGCTGACTTGCTGTGTGTTCCTTTGGGATCCTCTTTGTCCTTATGGTCACCTCAGCAGACTTCATTTTGTTTTCCTATCTCAATTTACTTCTTTTATTACTTTTAATCAATCCTACTGTGTTCACATCTTTACAACTGCCTGAACTTGTGTTAGTGTCTCCTCTCTTAATTCTTGCTTCAAAGCGTACCAATCGTAAAGAAAAATGTGATGTTGACTTTTAATTTGAACTATTACTATTAAACGCATTTCTAGAAGTATGTATTTGTTGCACAAAAAGTTACACAGACATTACGTTCTTTCGGTTAATTGAGAAGGGAACCCTAATATGCAAACATACACACACTGTATATAACATGCTGATTTAAGAGCAGCAATTTTGAACTGTGGGTACAAATATCCCTAGTTGTAGGTGATATTTAACAGGGTTTCTGCAGAAAGTGGCAAATCTTATTGAAAGCTTTCTAATGAAAAATAAATGATGTCCGACTGCCTGTACATATTTATAGATCATTTTTATTTCTTGAATTAAGAGAAAATTAATGAGAACATGAAGCAACACGTGTACTGAAGCCCATTATGTTTATTGTTAATTACAACTACTCACAAGTCTCCACAAATATTTCCGTAACGTGTTTGGGCAAAACCAGGTATATGTCAGAGATATTAGTTTTGGGGTATTGACAAAAATATACATTTTCAGGAGACATATCCTTTTTTGGATTTCTACAGAAACAACCTCCTTAAGGTCTCGTTTCCCAGCAGCAAAATTCTAATCGAGGTATAAGTAAAAATCTCACGTGAATATAGCATAACAGCTTCAGTTCTGACACCCAGATCGATACAGAATAAGTTCCAACTCTGATGCAGGCTTATCTATATTATATTATCATACACAGTTCACTTAATGCACTGTATATATAACTAAAGTAGGGATCCAGATATTGCAACTATTTCTTAGACAAAAGGTTTCTCCACTTGACATTTATAGAATCCCTAACACTAAAATGATTTATAGTATGAGATAACATGATACAGTAACGCACTATAATCACTCCAGAGATAAACACAAACTAATCAAGTAAGAAATGTAAGATGTGTCAAATTTAAACCATCTCAATCCCAACCAAAAGACAAAATAAACCCTGATCCTTCATGAGGGGAATGACTTCTAAAGTAATTTTTAAAGCATGACAGGAGCATGGAGTACGGTCCACAGCACTTTATATATCAGAATCAACAATTCAGGGATTAAAATTTAGGAACAGACAAAGTAAAAGACAGCAGTTCTAACTAGAGAAAAACACCTGACACACAAGCACTACAATACGAGGACTCCAGCATTATGTGCGTAATGTTCTCTGGACCTCAGGCCAAATTGGGAAGGCGTAATGAAAAATGCAGGTGACTAGTCAAACCGGATTAATGTCAAAGAATTAACAAAAATAATTCCACTTAAAGTGAGCAGAAAAAGAAAAAAAAAATTATTTTGGGTGTAGAAATAACTATCGTGAAAATATCATGTTTGGAAAGAAGGGAAAATGGAGCATCATTTGGCTTCCACGGGTTGAAGGTGAAAGGTGGTGATAACTTCTACTGCGTAGCTATGTAAGTCGAGACATCAAGCTTATATTTTTTCCTCTCCCACAACTGCACTTTATAGCACATTTATCTTTTGTATCTCCCTTTCTTAACACTATCTTTCTTTAACCCTCCCTATTGCGCTGTCTGCTTGCAGGGACATGATGACTACACAACATACCGACATGATTACAAGGTTAGAGGACAGAAAGAGAAGTCAGACGAACCGTAAACTCCCCCTTACTCTCTCTAAAATAAAAATCTGTGAGATAAGGCTGTAATCCCAGTTTTAAAGTGAATAATGTGTTGGTGGTATAAAAGTATGGCACCCCTCAAATCTAACACCATAACACAAACGATATGGAGCAAAATGCTGCTATGAACCCTTTGATAAGATAGCCGCCCGTTTTTATTTGTGGACAGATTTCATTATTGGATAATCCATCAAGCACGTGGAAAATAAAGAGATATTGCACTCCAAGTCATCCTTCATCTTCATCCGCTTAACTATGCTGATTAACAGACTTCTATCATCAACCCAAGCTACGCCAGCCACAAAACCAACAACCCTGCGGTAAGAAGGGACTGCAAGGGGCCCAGCCACATCCGCGTGAATATTAAGTGTAGGATTTGTGTCACGGGTTTGAAATTGGAAATCACAAGTTTGACTAATCAGCTTTGGAGACTCCACATTCAGTGTATTTACATTATGTGAACATTACTGTGTGCGAGTGTGCGTGTGTCTTTCATCCGATCTCTAGCTAGTCTACAGTGCATTGACCCAGACTCGACAATTTCTTGTTTCGGGCTTGACATTTGACTTGGACTTGTCTGTTACTCTGCAATTTTTATTGACTCGGCCAATTCTAACATTTCTTTTTAATCCCGAAAATTAACATCATGCTTCAGAAGAAACTTGAAATAAAGGTTTTCAGTTCATAACAAGATTGGTTAACGTGACCACGAGCGTAAAAGCTGATAGACTCCTTTCCTTTAGTAATGTCAGCCTAAAGCAGGCTAGTAAAGTTTGCCCTGTAAAAATACACAGAATGAGAGGAAACGTCTCAATCAGTGTATTTTACATTGTACATGTATTTTTTTCTCTTTTTTTTTCAAGGCTTCGTGTCATAAAGCACACACCGAAAATGCGGAAGCGCTTGCTGAAGGTGAGTATTCTTACAGCGACTCATTGCTTTGGGGTCAACACAGCTTGGAAACTGAACCCTCCTTTAAAACCCTGACTCTTTTAAAACCACAAAATAATACATTATGAGAATGATTTAACTCAATTTTGCAACCACTTTTCAAAATGGAAAATATTTAAAACAACATACTATAGTTCCATACATTCTCACAAGGGTCGCAGGCTTGCTGGTGCCTATCCTAGCTGACTAGGAGCTGTAGGCGGGGGAACACCCTGAATTGGTTGGCAGCCAATTGCAGGGCACACTGAGACGAACAAGCACTCAGGCACCCAATCACAATTTAGTGTGTTCAATACACCTGCCATGCATGCTTTTGGAGTGTGGGGGCAGAGAATCCAAGCGGGCCCGGGGAGAACATGCAAACTCCACACAAGAAGGCGGGAGCCAGCTGGAATCAAACTCAGGTCCCTTAAATGTGAGGCGGACCTTCTAACCACTGCCCCACTGAGCCGCTTCCAACCAATATTGTTTTCTCTTAAAATAATTAGCTTTGAAGCAGGAACTCCAGCACATAGCCATTGTTTGCTAGCTACTGGATCGTACTGTTACTAATGGAATATTCGTCAAGAAAAATCCCCTTGGTCGCATGAGCTGCATAAAGCTGTGGTCCAGCGACTCAATATATCGGCTTGGACTTGGACATTGTGGACTCAAACTTGACTTGGACACGATAAAGGTGGACTTGACCACAGTCTACATCTCTAGTTCCAACCAAGAGCCTGTGCGCATGCACAAGCACACCAATATATTTGCTTCCTCCATCCACATTCATTCAAATAAAGAGAGACAGATATAGCCCAAGACACGATTAGGGAAAATGCAGCCGGTGGGATTTTACTGTCTAAGGCTTTTCAATAGTACACTAAAGTGCATCCTCCTTTTCCTCTCTTGACCACGTCATACATCATTCTCTCTGCTTGTCTTTTTTTCTGACGATTCAAGGCATTACTTCCCAAGCGTATAATGGCTCATTGGCTGGCATCTCTTGTTCAGTCAGTTATTTAAAAAGGTGAGAGGCAAGAAAGAAGTAAGGTAAGCCAACAGAAAATTGAAGAATATAGCTGAAATTAGCCAAAACTATCTCGTTACCAGTTTAGAAGAACACTCTTTTCATCCCACAGCAGAAAAATAATAATCACAAGAATACAATAATCATAATGATGATAATAATAATAACAGTAATAATAATAATGAATTAGACTCCTCTGTTCATCCATTTAAAACCATCCAACCATACCATTATGATCTTTTTTTTCATATTGCTAATAAAAAACATAACCTTCAACATTTTCTCACAAACTTTGAAGCACTCTATTTCTTTTTGCTCAAGTATTACCATTTTTTATGTATGAGCATCCCCCATCTCAGTTTCTTTTCAAATCCTATTTAATTGAATAAAATAAATGTTTCCACAAAATGTGTTTGTGATGGATTGCTTATGATGAATTTGTTGATTTTGAAAGAAGTCATACTGAAAATTTTGAGGAGAAGAAATATATAGCATTCTTTATCATTTTTGAATACGGTCACTAAAGTTGGCATAAACATAGAATTACAAGTTAAAACAAAGGCGACCCTAGCCATGACCATGAAACATTTTTCTCCCTCCACATGCATATTTATCATCTAAAAGCATGAATCGCTTGCATGCTTTACACCCAGACAGTATCAGCTACAATATTCAATATTCTTCAAATCTACTTATTGCAGATTATCATTGAAATACTACTTCATAGTTTGATAAAAGCTCTGCAACATCTTACTGATCGATAAGCAGACGCACATTGGACATTCCACACGACGAATAAATGTGTATGATAATTGTGCGAAAGGTAAACTGCTGTGGAAATTAAAGGTTGATGGCGGAGTCACCCCTCGCCGCCACAAAATGGCTCAGCAACAACTTGCGTCAAAAAGTCGTAAAACCAATGTAGAGTTTAATTGACGTCGCCAACTATCACTAAGACATGACCATTATCCAGGGTAAAGACAGGTTGGCCTTACAGTGAGCCTTTAATGACCGCCATATAACTGCAAGATGAGGATTATACTTTATATTTAATCACTGCGGTAAAGACAAGTGGTTCTGGGGTACCATCTCTCACCGTGACATTTACTGACCATCAATGGGGGATGTTGTAGAGCAATAGGACTTACTTCGTTGTTAGACTTGAAATTCACACTCAGATCTTATGAAGTCCTGCCCAGTTTTAAAACCGCTAAATTAGTCAATTACGAATAACTTTAAATACACATAATATGCATTCATGGTGACAGGCAAGCTGTCTGAGTAAAGGGGTTGAAATTCCAGCCCAATTCAAGAATCCGCTAATCACATGCGCTAAACTGTACTGTACTGTACTCAATTTTCTTGAATACAGCTCCTTCTACACCGATGGCTACAGGATGATCAGTGATGACATCATGGTCCCATTACAGCAGACAAATAAGTCTGTGTGCTGTCATTACTGGGTTGTGACCGGCTAAGAGCATTTTTACAGGCACTCTGTCTGTGTCTGCTGACCCCTACAAGGTTTTATTAGGTCTCACTGGGATCTCAAACAGGTCGGGCTCAGGTGACCGAACAAAACAGATCACTTGTCCAATTCTGCATGAGGGATCCTTCAGCCAAATCAATGCCCCGGTAGGGCCTGTATTAAATGGAAACAAATAGAAGAGCCCGAGGCTTCAGTATGATCTGGTTTATTTTCTGGTGACATGTCAAAACCAAAACGTCAACATTGACATTAAAACCAGATGGTTATTTTAACTAGTGTTTGAAATATATAAACACTATTTTGACAGGAGATCAACTTTGTAAATGTCACACAATCCACTCCGCCGAGAGAAAGCCATCATTCATTTTTTGTGCCCTTGCTTCATGACAATTATTCTCCAAAATGTACCATGTAATTGCCTTACATTCAGAGTAATGGGCTTCTTTCAAAACAGTGCAGTCAAAGGTAGAAATATGGACGCTGCTTTTAAAGCGGCGCAAACTATTCCTGCGTTTTGTGTGTGCACTCTCACTAACCCGGTGGGTGAAGGGAAATTCAATTACTTGCCCTGTACACACTGGCTGAGCTATTAATTAGAATGGACTTTGAACTTCTTGATACAGTTGCACCCCAGAGACACGCCTCAGAAAATTGTGTTCGGGATATTGAGTGGAAGCTGGATCTCACAGGCCAGCATTTAGGAAACACTGTAAATAACTAGGGATCTATTATCACTGAATAATTACCATTAGTTGTAGGAATCGACTCAAATGACTTCAATTTCATAGATCAGTACAACGTCTTCGTTTTTATATTGATAGTAGGCAAACAATAGGCAACGCTGACTGGTGTCAAAGCAAAATCACTCCCACGATAATAATAACCCTTGATAGCATTCTCTTCCATTTTACAGCTCGACCTATAATATCAGTGCGCAAATTAAAAGAGAGAGGTTTAATGTCATCCGTGACCCACTCAGGTCACGCGTTACAATACAGCGCGTGCAGGTGTGTGTTCCCACCGAGCATAACTAAAGATAGAAATGAGAGAAAGGTAAGACAGATGAGGTGGCGTGGGTGTCATGTGTTTGCTCCCGACTGCTCAGGGTGCTTCGGTTCTCTGTCAATTTCCTCACCTGATCTATTTCTGGCAAGGGCTGTATGGGAGCGCCTGTTTGCAGGATGAAAGCAACAATTCTATGCTAGCAGAGAGGACCTGTTATTAGTTTATGAAATTGGGTTATCTATCATGTGAAAAGCCAAATGTGACCTCAAAGTAAACCATCAGGCATACTACATTATGTTAGTCTCTCTCAATGGACTACTTTGATTTCACTTACTGAATGCAAACTTTGGCCCACATTTGCAAACATCCTAAGGTTATTTTCTTCAGATCAAATGTACACCGTATGTTTTGGACTAGAATGCGTCATAAGGGCTCGTCTCAATGAAGAAACAGGTCAGGTTTGGGAGATTTCCAATTATAAGAATCGTCTTTGTTTCACAAAATGCATTCGGGGTACAATTAATGAAGTTGTGACGGCAATTATTCTTGTCATATTTGTTTGAGTTACTCGTACTTGATTGGGACTCAGAGTTAACACATTATTTGATTTAATGTTGCGCTATGTATTTTATGATTTTTGTTTTTCTAAACTGATGTTTTGCACAACTTCCTTGCATTACTCACCAAATCATTTCATGTAAAAATTAAACTTTTTTTTTATGTTAGGTATTCGAATAACACATTTGATTTAATGACATATTTTCATCATATTTAAAGATACAGCGTTAGGGTAGGGATTTATGCACAGTGAATAATGATACCAGTGCTAGTTGTATGGAACTCTTGGAAATTGTTAGAATAGATAAAAGTAAAAATTTGAAAAAATGGGAAAATATCAAATGTTTGGATTGTCATTTTTAGCCAATGTTTGACAGCCCTTAATCAGATCAGTCCGATTTGTGTCTGGCTCAAATTAATCAGTGCCCAAAGAGTAAGAGCTCATTTTCAAGAGGGTTGCTCACTCCTGGGAGTATAGTGTATTTTACTTTATTTTACTTCATTTACGTTCTGTGACCTAACGTGCAGGAACAAGCCATTTTGATAAGCTCCTTCAAAGAGCATCAGAAAAAGTCAAAGTGTCAAACATTCGGAGGCCCCTGAGTATTCACTGCAAGTAGGTTATCTGTTTATTTGCAGTCACCGATCGCCAGAAGTTGATCAGGAAAGCGGGTTTCAATCGCCACAGGGTTGGTTTAAAGCTTTCCCGATCAGCGTTTCGCATATTCCCGAGTAGAAGAACCCAGGCTCATAACCAAACACCCCTCTCGCTCGCTTTCATCATCTTGTGAAAATTCATTAGGTATCGCTTGCATGTCTTGCAGGCTTTTCATCTGAAGTATCGATAAAACACATACTGTACATGCAAGCTTAATCAGCTTGATCCACTTGATGTTGAGTTGAAGGAGAGGTGGGTCTATACATCACACTCCACCCTCCCCCAACCCGCTTTGTTGGTCCGCTTGCAGGCTGTTTGCTTTCTTAAATGAACGTAATGGTACAAACGGAGGAGAAATTGCTTTCTGCGTGCGCCATCTCATCACATGTATCCCACGGGGGGCTCCCTCTCAAGCGGGAGAGAAGGGTGGGAGGAAAAATGAAAACAGAGCATGAAAATAATTCACTTGCTTTGCCTCGGAGATACACGTTGCTATCTGTGTAGGAACCATGTGATAAGTTTGCTACATTGGGCCTCCTGTGCAGAGGGAAAGTGCAAAATCAGAGCATTTTATTGATTTATACAAATTTGAAATTTAATTCAGGTAGTGATGTACTCAGGATATGGATGTAATTTATTCTATTTCATTTTTAATAGTGCCTTTTCTAAGGCTGTCACTACTGAAAATTTTTAAAACCAATTATTCTATCAGTTATTCTTTCATTTCATCAAATACTCAAGTGCATTTTATTGACTAAAATGACAGAACCTTTTTGTTTTGCCTCCCACCAGGTTACTTTTTGCAAACCATTATTTTTTTATTTGATTGACTGATGATAACATAAACAACAATGAAACTATCACACAAATTTGACTGATGCACTCACCAATCTTTTTGAAAATGATTCAGTCAGTCATTGTCTTCAAAAGTAAAATATCTTATTTTGATTAACACAAAAATCATCTGTCTGTTTCAATAAAGTAATACAAATATTAATGAGTAATTAATTTTGAAAGGCTAAAACCAGAGGATTTGGACAATTTTAATCACTTATTAAACCTGGTAGTTGGCTAATTGATTAATGGGTTAGTTGTTTATGAAACAATTTTAGAAACATCAGTGATTTCACATTTCTAAATTGCATTATATATATTTTTCAACGCACACTGATTCAAATAAAGTAAATGTAACACAGTTTAGGGCTGTAATAAATCATTGCGATTCCATATATTTCAATGGGAAACAACCTTGATTTATTCAATATTCCAGGTCACAAATGAACTCATGGAACCAAATATGCCCCTAACTTGATGTTCCAATGTGCCATCATGCACATCAATTTCCTATCACGTCAGATGAGACAAATATAAATGTCTTAGATTGTTAATTCTAGTAATCAATAAAATGGAAAATGTTTCCAAAATATACAAATTTACCCTGCAACCTGGAAAAAAAAAAAAGTTAGTTTCCACCACAGTACTGTGGTGCATATCTCATTAAAGAAAAGTGTTTCAATATGCTACTTGTGTTTACTCCCTTGAGGAGCAACATGAAAAGTTATTAGAGACTTATGAGCTGTTATTTAAGTCTACACACAGAGGCGCGGGTCGTAAAAGATTAATTTGTTTACCAATAAATTATTGAGAGGTAGAATTTAATCAAAGCTACAGATGTTGCCGTCAAAAAGGACCGTTAATCTTCTTTTGATTACAAAATAATGGAATACAAACAATAAAAATCACAGAGGCGGCTTGTTGATTGTAGGCTTAATTAACTAACTACGGATGAGAAGAGAACACAAAACAAATGTTGACTTCACAATGGCTCGGCAAGCAGCTGATTGAGGTAGAGCATTACAGATCAAATGTTCTTATTATTTAGCTGCATTAGTGGTCCAAATGCGGGCGAACAAAGTGCTATATTTATTTTTCCATGAAGGGCGATAACCGTTTCAATGCAAAATGCCTCTGAGAACCCAAACTGTCTTCCAGGAGGGACACCCTTACTTTATCGGTCCTCCAGAGATGGAACGCCCGGTCTTTTATCCTCTTCGGAAAATGCATTAGCTGCCTCGTGATCAAATTTCAAGGCCGTACAAGTCAAGGTTTTGACTGTATTTTAGAGTGGAAGGGAAAAAAAAAAGGGTCTTTCTTTAAGTGTCGATCTTTGAGTTCCTGCGCTCTCATCCCCTGCCTGCTCAGCTCTGTGGAGCGTCTGAGTTTCTCGGGACTTCAAAAGCTTTGCGCTGCTGAGCTCTATCGGCTACATGTTTTTTTTTTCTCCCTGCCTGCTTTGCCCCGCTGCTTCCTTCCACCACCGCAGCGCTCTCACTCTGAGTCGTGTTAGAATCCTGATGGGTAATGGGAGCAGCAGTCAATCAAATAACACTTTCAAAAGGTGATGCTTTGTTTCACGCCCGCCTCCCTCAAATCCCTCGGAGGCTGGCACCTGTCAGGTTGTCGTGCTCAAACGCGCCATCCAGTGCCAGTCACCCAAACCCTGGGGTCCTTTGGCAGATGGAGTAGTTAACTTTTCAGCTGCCTGTCTAGAAATGAGGTCATTCGATTTCGCTAGAACAAGCCCCTTTCATAAACAAGGTGTAGAAAAACTCCTAAAACATCGTCAACTGCCTTTTGTTTTCAACTTACAAATGTAAATCCAACAATAAAAAGAGCAAAAGTCATGTTACGACTTTAAACGGAACTTTATAGCCACGCTATATGAGATTTATTTTTATTGGCATCCCTTAGTTTTAATGACACAATTGTCCAAACATGACAGATTGTGTCAAGCTTTAATCACAGTAGGGCTGTTATTAAATTATCAAATGAGTGCTTGTTTTAAAATGAGGAAGGAACAGTAAAACCTTATATGGCAAACTGAGAACAATTTTAGAGTTTGATATCTCTGAAGGCTTACATGACATGGTCTGACTCATTTCATCTTTACAGTCATTGTGACCTTCCCATCATGGCACCATTAGCAAAAGTCTATTTGACAGAACTGTGTATGTCGAGGTTATTTATCCAGCTGCAACCTCATCTTCTAATCTAAAAAGGTTAAACAAGTGGGCAGTTGAGAAACTGTGGGTGAGTCATGGGTGAATTATTTTATAACGACATTAAACCACTGTACATCTGTAAAACACAAAGGAGCCCAAATTGCAAAACAACAATAAACAGTAACAGGCAATTGGAGGCATGTGGACCTAATCTCTTCAACCAAGGGTCTGCTAAGTGTCTCTAATTAGTTAAATGGAGCAAGGAGGAAAAACCTCCGGGCTGAGTGAATCTGCAATGACAATTAATAAGCCAATGACTTGTACTGTAACAATAAAAAAATGCTGGCTTAGTTTTTTCCAAATAGTTTAACTTACTTGAAAGCTCCATTCGAATCTTGAAACGTGTTTGACAGGGATGTATAGATGGATTTATGCTACAACAAAAATGGATGGATGGATGGATGGATGGATGGATGGATGGATGGACGGACGGACAGAGACAGACAGACAGACAGACAGACAGACATAATGTGATGTTAATTCGGCCTTTGCGAATGTAATTCTATAGCGCCATGGATTTTTACGTCTCAGACCTCGAGGAAAAATGGTTTAAAATTAAATAATAAACAGGCGATAGCGAGGTTTTCGTCCTTCAATAAACCCATGGAAATTAACTGCCGCACAAAACTACAAAAATAGGAGAGCGGGAGACCAAAACCGTATATGGCAGGTTGTGAGTTATTTGCTTTAATAAACCAATTACTCTGAGACACGATGTAATAACTAGTGTAATGTGTTTGGATTTCAATTCAAAAACATTTGTAAAGGAGAGCAAAAAGAAAGAAAAACATTAGCCAGATGGTCAGATGGAATTAATAATAATGAATGTAATCGGAATACGCTAAACACAATTAGGCTTCTCGCAGGGAAAGAACCAAATGTTTTTTCTGTGTAAGACCCACGCTGCTTTTTAGGGAAGACTGTATTCCTGCGGCTTAAATTGAGATTTTATAGAATCATATCCATCACTGTCGAAAAATCTTTAGCCTTGGCAGGGTAAAAAATGGCTTTGAGGAAAAATATTTCCAATAGATAACTGCAAGATACCAATTCTGTCCTGAGGTTACATATTTCTATCTTTAAACCGATGGGCCATACCTGTTATTGACACATGCATGGAACTAGTTATCAGTTTGGCCAGAAAAATCATGTCATTTCTGCTGTAATTGACTTACATAGGATAGAGGCGGGGGCATTAGGTAGTCTAAGGATGGAGAATGATTCTTGTGCATTTCATACACATACTATTGAGTTGTTATGTCCTGGTGAGACACACACACACACACACACCCTAAGCTACTGAACCGAATAGCAGATGTCAATTAGATGGGTTTAGCTTGATCCAATCTACTGCAATAGAAAGCTAAACTGCCCTTGGATACTGTATGACCTTAATAGCGGAATGTCTGTAGTGAATGTCATATTCCGAGTTTAGCAGAACATGTATAATGGGAGTACACTCATTAGCCACAACAAGTTGGTACAACTGACAACTGCCATACAATGTTGTTTAATAGTTAAATAAGATTTGATTAAAAAGACAAAAATAGAAAAACCCTCTCACATTATGGCACTGCATCCATTCCTGTTGGGAAGCGGTATGTACAAGATTTGCATTTTAAAATGCATTTTCAAACTCATATCAATTGACTTTTACAGATTTATATGATTTGTTATTAGTCACACACAATTCACAAATAAGTTGTCTCCTTGTATTTGGGTTAAAAGATGTGAGTGCAACAATATGAGTTACAAATCAGTCTTTTAAGTACCATTTGGAATGTATTGTTATGACAACTTAAACTCTGTTTAGCATTGGTGGCACACCAAAATAATCTTTGCTCAACACAGAAGCTGTGAGCGAAACAAAGATGAACTCAAACAGAGCATGACTGAAAAAAAAAATGTGTAAGGCTGAGAGGATTAACTCTGATCCAAGGATAATGAGGGAAAAAGACATGATATTACATTCTAACACTAAGATAAAAGATTCCCGCTGTTGTTTCACCTCACCGCTGAAATCTGCTGGTTGTCAAGTGTGCAGTATTTTCTATCCGTGACAAGCAAAATGAGCAAGTACCACCACAAAACAGATGTGTCATTGACAAGATGTGCATAAAAGAAATTGCTCAGCAAAAGGCATAAACTTAGGTTGTCTGACTCGAGTGCATGCGTACATTTCAATCTTCATAATAAACTTTTGACTTACCCGTCTGAAGATGCGGGGCGTCCGTTACGAGGCTTGTTGACCTGAGCATAGATTGCCTCTAGAGGTGGGTTTTTGTCCGGAAGACTGGGCGGATGAGGGCTCTGGGGAACTTGAGGGAGGTGGTACTGATGGTAGCTGCCGTAAGGCTCGATGCTA
Source organism: Hippichthys cyanospilos (assembly GCF_059441005.1). Taxonomy (NCBI): domain Eukaryota; kingdom Metazoa; phylum Chordata; class Actinopteri; order Syngnathiformes; family Syngnathidae; genus Hippichthys; species Hippichthys cyanospilos. The sequence goes on from NC_142387.1 coordinate 7,752,502, forward strand.
CCGCTGTCCATTGACGAGTCCCAAGACCCGATGCCGGCATAGGTGTGCTCTTCATCTGAGCTCAACGTGGAGGGGCCCATGATATCTTGAATTTCAGCATATTCCCGCTCCTTAGCCTGCTTCTCCCGGAGCTCGCGCATCTTGGCCTGTATTCTATAAAGAATAACATTAGTGTTAGACATTTTTGGAAATAACCTGCATACAAAAAAAAGAAGAAAAGAAAGAAAAAAAATGGCTACACTGTAAGGTGGAAGGGAGTCGACCAAGTCAGGTAGGTCAACTGAAATATGTTTGTGCCACTCTAGCCAGACCTTTCAAACAGATGTATGCTGTGTTGCAATGGTGGGACTGGAGAAAGACACCAGAAAACACAAGTTTGGAATGATTTTTAATCTAAAAAAAAAAAAAAGTGACAAAAACAACTCACAATTATTGCAAAAAGATCATAACACAAAATTCTTAAGGACATATGCAAAGACCAGCTTCTCAGTCGATTACATTTCTAGTTTTGGTGCTCCACCTAGTGGCCGAATGGCTGATGCTATTTGTTTGCTTAAAAACACCAATTTCGTAGTGAGCGCTCTTTCAATAAAGACACTATTAGCACATTCAGTTTCCAAAAATAAAGGAAATAACTTCCCAAAAAGTACTATTGCCCTCTAATCTAAAAATATAACCAGCCACTACAAAAAATATTATAAAAATATTAATAATAATAATAAAGTAGCTTGGTTTTAGGTGTTCAGATTGTAACTAGTAAAGGCCGGTCAAGTGTGAAGGATGCTTTGTCTGCTCGTCAAGAAGAAATAGACGAGGAAGATGAAGAGGAAGTTATTGACCTCAAAGAAGGTAGCAAACAGCTCCACTTTCAAGTTTACTCATAGAATATTGTTGAAGTAACATCTGAAAATGCCTTTACACATGTACTCATAACATTACATATTCCTGAAAAATGGTAGTTAGTGTCTGTTGACCTTAAATGGTAATCGATGGCATGATAATCCTGATCGCAGTGATCACATAGAAATTGTGTTGGTGTCCAAATAATGAGTAGTTATATGTAGTCCCTTCAACTCAGATTCAATCTTAATAGATTTAAAAAAAATGGATGTTGAACTTAAGTTGAATGATGACATTTGCTGTACTGGGTTGTTTCCCTTAATGCGCAGTATTGTGTCTTATAACCTCATGACAAGGTTCACCGTGTATAACTGGGTTTATCCTATTTATGGAAATTTCCATAAAATAGGCCTGTTCATCGAAACTGCGCTGTATAATTCCGTCTGCCTTATGGTCAGAAAAATATGATGATATCCAGCACACGGTACCCTAAGTATACTGGCAGTTGAAGAACAGGGTGAAGGTTGACCTCCCACCACAGGGATTTTAACAGCAGCCAGCCGACTGCTCACAGGTTCCAGATGTTGCATCCTCGTCGGGGAGTCGCACAAAAACATGCTCCCTCCACTGGTGCAGCACATCCCAATTACCTTAGGTCATAAACGACCTCTGACATCCTAAGCCCCACCTCCCACATGGCCGCTCACAAATGACTGACACATTTGACACAGGCCTTGAATCCCCTCCAGGCTTTCTCGCTCTTCCATGTCTGTATTTTAATAACAGTAATCATATTTCAAACAATCACCATTTTTCAGTGACGGATTAACCCAATTCCCACATCCTACTCATAGACCACCTTATTTGTTTCTACTCATCCCAAATCCCATTTGCTCAGCATTATCGGCAGAATTCAATTTTGATGGAGGCCTGATGTGATGTTGCATGATATGCAGTCATTAACATGCCTGTTCTTTTATTTTCAGATGACCATAGTGCAGGTACAAAGTGGAAATCATTTGGTAACGGTATAATCGCACACACTGTAGCGGACATAACGTAAGAATCAAAGCTGGGAAAAAAAAAAATAAACAAAATAAAAAAAATCCCCAAATCCCTTTCACCTGCTATCTGGCTGAAACGATGTCTGATCTCTCTGCCAGGAAGGACTAGAAAATAATGTTAGCAGAGGTTCATGAAAGTCCATTGGGACCCAAGCCCCAGCCCTCTGGCGTTTTATGAAGTAATCAGATTCATAAAAATGACAATGTTGACATATGTAATGAGATAATGGCCTTGCCTGGACCAATGACACAAAGGACAGACGTTTCGCAGGGAATGTTTTTCTAATAATGCCAATGTAATATAAGGGGATTAACATGTGAAATAAATATACCGTACTGTCACTTCAGCATGGTACAGAGTGGACCCCTGCATATGTTTCTGTATTTTCAAATTTCAGTGAACACCAACTGACGCATCACTTGGTGCCATCAGAATACGGGTCAGCTGACATTATTTTACCCTGGACTTGTCATCATCCTCATCATCATTTTTGATGGTAGCCACCAAATGGCATCCATGTGGCTACATTGTACACACTTCAGGCAAGGCAACAAATGGCGAAGCAAAACATGCAGATGGTTAAAATGACAATAATTACTTGTGTAAATTCTTTATCGTATGTGATAGCTATATGTGTTGTACATATAGCTGTAAACCTAGGGTTACATAAGCTTCACTGCATTTTTTCGGGTAGAATGGCGTTTGACAAGTTTCGTAAAGATTTGAAATGCTAATAAAATGCTTTGGTACCTTATGTTTTAAAATATAGATAGGACTGCCACTAACATTTTCTAGAATCTATTACAACAAATTATAGTTATCTTTTTCCCCAATACCATTACTACTGGTTAGTTTAGAGCACAGGTGTCGAACTCCAGTCCTCGAGGGCAGGTATCCCTGATGATTTCGAACCCTCTCTCTGAGGGTGATTAAATGACGAGGCTCATTTTCAAGCTCCTGCAGAGCTTGCTAATGAGCAATTTTTTTTAATCAGTTGTGTTGGAGATATAAAACCAGATAACATGCATGATGCCGGCCCTTGAGGACTGGAGTTCGAAAGCTATGGTTTAGGGCAACAATCATAAAATAGTGCAATTACAAGATAAGTGCAATCACCTTTCAATTCTCAAGGATACTGAACATTATATTCAAATGTACAGATGAACAATAACCACCCATGTACAGGCCAAGTTTCACCCTCTTACAAAAACAGATGAAAAGTGAAGTTGTCACGCTTTTTATAAGCCATACGACCATGCAAACCAATCACATAGTTATGCTATATAAGTGTATCGTGTACAATTATGTAATGCCAAATCCAAAGCTAAACACTTTAGACTGTTTCACGAAACAAACCAAAAAAAAAAACCCTGGCACAAATTCTGTTGTCATATGAATGTAAACAGCCAATGCAGGTTGAACATGAGCGAAACAGACAAACCTCACACAATCCTCTAAAATTTAAAATTATATCAACGCTTGCACAGTGTAATATTTACTGACTGACATATCAAAAAATGTGTTCAGCACGGCTTGATTCATGAGATCCTTGAACTTCAATTGAAAACCTTGGGCAACCTGCCTACACAACTTCTGATTCTCGCAATAACTCCTCTCAGACAACCCTCACACTTGTGCCATTATAAACTCTATTAATCACATCATGGTCGAACACATGAGCACACTGAGAACTGCTGCTCAACACTGCACACACAATATACATATATATGCATATATATATATATATATATATATATATATATATATATATATAGCTTTCTTTTTGCAGAAAGGGAAATAAACAACTGATATACAGTATTATGGAAGCAAACCCTCATAAAATTGGAAATTTTGAAACTTTTAGTGAACTAAAATGGAATTTGTAATGACACACTTACTGTATATCGTATGAGGCTACACCTTCATATTAGCACAATGATGAAAATTAGGCACCTGTCAGTGTACTCAATGTCCTTCTCCTGTCAATGTTACTTGAAGCCAAAAATAACCAGCAGACATTTGTAAATGTTTAATCAAGCCAAGGCGACTCAGGCAAGGGGATAGAGGACAGCGTACTCCCGGGCACTTTATTTTGAAGTCACTCGTCTTGGAAGTTTGAAAGACTGCCTTTTCAGTATGCATTGTTACTGCGGTGGTTAAAAAAAAAAAAAAAAAAATAGAATGCTGTTGCTCTCTGACTTTCTCATCCGCACTGAATAGATTTTTCTTTTCACTGCTCCCTCATCAAAACATCTTCTATTGTTGTGAAGAGCAGATGGAGGGCGGGTATGTATATCTGAATTCAATCAACGTGCAGCAAATGACTCCTTGCAGCTGTCTGTGCAGAATTACAAACTCCCAGATAGCCCATCTTTTCTGTTGACACTTGGCCCGTAATAGCATAATGCAATCATGAGAGATAATTGTCCAGGTTTCAGGGTGTTCATTTACAGGAGAGATAATCACATTAACTTTCAGTAGGTATCAAAATAATTATAATTGTAATCTCAAAAATAATTATAATCGTAATCACACTTCCCCATCAGACAGTTCACACTTCCTTTGAACTTATGGATCTTAGACTGAAATGGGATTCTAAAATAATGACGGAGCTTACAAAATTAGAATAGTAACATTGGGCGCACAATTGGGATGTCCTACACGGTATGCCTTTTAGAAAATTGCTTTTTAAAATTTTTGTTACAGGTGAGACGTACTGTTTAGGTCACCATTGATTAGTTTGTTTGAAGCAAGTTTGCATAAAAAATTGGAGGTAAATTTTGATAATGATTAATTATTAATTTTACTTATACAGTGAAAGGACTTCATGGGATATGTGCAATTTCAAGACTTTCTGTAGGTATCAACATATCTAATATAATGACCTGTAATGCCATGACAGTAACTACATCTCTCCTTTCAAATTAAGCGATTTAATAGGAACATGGAAAAAACACTTCGTTATCTTGTCAAGTTTGATTCACATTTCTTTAGTGCCGCAATTTTCTGGCAGACAAGCCAGAAATGAAAACGATGATGTTATATGATCTATATGATCCTTGTCATTTTTTGTTGCTGGAAAAAAAGTATGTCAAGAGATACCACAACAAACATGGGACATGTAGTCTTTTTCTTATTTTTTTTAAATTAAGAGCAAACTAACTGGAATGCAAGGCATTGCTATAGTGGCTAAAACATTGCATGTCTTAATTTTATTTTTAGAACCATTGTCATTAATCTGCTGGCAAGCCGAAACTGGAACACATAAGGTTACTTGTCTCTTTTAAAAATAAAGGCCAATCAAATCAAAAATAAGCAAATATTTTGCTACATTGTGCTATAGAGACCTGTTTGCTATATGGCATATGCCTTTATTTCATTTATTTTTCTGCATCGTCTTTGGTAATGCAATTTTCCGGCAGATAAACCAGAAATAAGTTTATTCCACAGACACGCTCACCACAGCACTCCTTTTTTACTCAAATCTCTTTCTCTCTCTTTCTTTTTAATCCAAAAATACTTTGCACTGGTTAGGGGCTGAAATCTATATTTGACTGAGTAGATAATTGGGGGAAAAAAAGCTTGCAAACCACTGTTCTACAGTCTTGATTAGGTGCCATACTGTTCCACGTTGGGCAATGACCAAAAAGATGAAGGTGTTAGAGCAACATCTACAGAGCAGGCATCTACTGATGCCAAGTTTAATTTTCCATCTGTGACATCACGGCATGAATAATGAACATAGGATTATAATGGAATGCTATATTGTTAAAGACTACGGGATGAATGAATTGCTGACTGATCGGAAACACTGGTCAGGTTATTTTTGCCAGGAGTCAGCAAGAAGACAAACAAATTAAAAGACGAGTGCTGCTCCCAGAGAAAATGGAAAGGGGAAAAAAAAAAGTGCTCGTTGGTGGTCTTGGGGTGGAAAAGGGACGAGGAGTCACAGTGGAGTGCTGGCCACTGATTAGAAGCCAAGCAGAGCCAAGCAGAGCCAGGCAGATAAGAGAGAATGGACATCATAATCAGCTGCCACAGAGAAAGACAGAGAATGTAGCTCACTTCGGGCACAAAATGAAGAGAAGCTTTGTCAACGTGTCGTTTATGTGCCCCCTCTTTGCCCGGAAAAATAGATCCAGGGCTAACATGTGCAGAGATAAGTCCAAGACTGATAGAGGCTCGAACAACAGCACACATGCTCCTTCTTTTTGCCGTTCTCCCCCAAGGCCCTGCATGGAAGCGGGTGACAGCCGCAGAAAACCCAGACCAGGTCCAATCAGAAGGCTTGTTGTCTCCACAGTCTTGTTAACAGGAACCAATCAGATAAGCGTGTCCACTTGCATCAAAGACGCCAGAGTGACGGCTGACGACTGAAGATATAGATCAGGCTAAAGCCCACAGGCTTGAGTCCTGCCTTGATGAGACTCCAAAGAGTTAATAAGCCCCACTAGAAAGAGTGTGCCAGATTTGAGAAAGAAAAGAAAAAAAAAAAACAATTTCAAACCAAAAACAAATGCTTCTGATTGCCAGCTTTCATCAAGTTGATTGTATTGCAGAGTGCTAACGTTTGAGATGAATTCACCGTCTTTCATGCAAAAGCGGTAGCTAAAATACAATACAAGCCTTGGGGGAAACATTTCTCTCTCACATTTAATTCATCAATCAGGGGTTGGAATCCATTTTGTTACCCCCTGAATCATAATTCTTCATTGGAGCAACTATATGAAGTCACAATCATTGGACTGGCCGCCTGGTTGACTGCTCTTTGGAACTCGCAGAAGTTCATTTCAAAAGTGTCAACTCAGTTTAATCACTGCCGATAAATTTGAATTAGGGCTGCGGTTTATCCGGGGTCGCACTGACCCAGCACGTAAATTTTGGAATCACAAAAAAAAAAACAAAAAAAAAACACAATATTGGACCCTATAAAGGGAACAAGACACATTCCTGCGCTAAACTGAGCCCAAATACTTTTTAAAATGGACTTGGCATCATGGCAGGTGGGATTATTATGGTCCCCTCTGATTTCCCTTAGGATCCACTTTCCACTAACCACGGGACAATCCAGGCTTGGCTGAGTGATAGGATTTGGGAGCAGGTACAAAAGAATTGAAGAATTGGGTGTGCCTCATGCACATGGAACTGGGACTGGAGCTCACACATGCAGAACGGTGCGGGAATGAGAATGCGGCGCAAGACAAAGAAAGTGTGTGGCAGCAGTCGGGATTTAAATAGAGTGTGTCGTTTTAGGGGAGGGGATTGCACTTATCTCCCGCTCTCTTTGCGCCTGTGTTGATTTTGCTGCTTAGCATGACAGTCATTTTGGGAGGTGCTCAAAGGAGATAGCCCTGGATGGAGAAAGACACCAGGGCCTAGCGGTCTCCAGGGCGCACTGAAGAAAATGTGTTCGGCCCTGAGCCAGAGTAGTGGTGTACTGGTGGCGAGGAGGCTCTTCGCTGCATGTCTGAGCCAAATACCAGAAAGGAGAGTGCGAGCGCTTTCTGAGCAAGGCCTCCAGATGTTCCATTCAGCAAAGAAGAGCTTTTGTAAGCTTGTGTGTGTGTGTGTGTGTGTGTGTGCGCACCAGTTTGACAGGCTTCCACCCTTCTCTTCATTTGCCGAAAGAGAGGAGTGATATCAAGCCCTATTGTTTCTATTCAATTAGCTGTTATTACCAGCGGCTGTTTGATCGCCGAGTTCATTTAGTCGATGGAGAACAATGAGGCAGCAAGCTGTCTTTTCACTCGCCCCGCATTAATATTGTTCCCCCCCTGCTAGAAAATTCAACAGGGATGAGACGGACCCTGCAAACCAAATGACTCACCCCAAGGTCCACTTACACAAAGCCAGAATGACTGAATGTGAAGGGACAGTGTATTCAAAAGTGATTAACAACACTAGCGCGCAGCAGCGTGAGACAAATACAGAGCCACATTGATTTCAGTATAATAATGAGCACCATTCAATCATGCAAAATCTGCAGGCATGGACAAGCACCATTGGGTGAGCGCCTCTGAACAACACAGGCGACGGTAGTCCATTAATAATTCTAACTGTTAATACATAAAAACGTTTTTCAAACTGATATATGTTTTGGGTTTCACCCACCCATTCCGTTTCAATCGAAATGTAAAAGTTCAATAACCCAAGGTTAAACTATTACGATTAAACTATGTTGAAAAGCCAACACCATTGATAGTTAACCTTTTGTGTGTATGTGTATAATACTTTGAATACACACATATATATGGTAAATGGACTTGGTAAATGGACTTTCACTTATATAGAGCTTTTCTGCCTTGGGTATTCAAAGCGCTTTGCATTTACCTACTGATGACACAGCATCAGGAGTAATTGGGGGTTCAGTGTCAGTAAATATATATATATATATATATATATATATATATATATATATATATATATATATATATATATATATATACATTTTTTCCTCATGATTTGTGCCCTGCGGCTTATAGTCCAGTGTGGCTTATCTGCTCTTTTTTTCCACTGGTCAAACGAATGTGTGTTCGTTATATATTTTTTTTTATTTTTTATTTTTTTAATTAACAATTCCAGAACTATTTCTTAACACCCACCTTTCCTGTTCAAGCCTCATCCGCTGAGTCTCCTCCTCAGAAGCCTGTACATCTTCAGCTTTAGATTTACTGGAGGCCCTTCTTTCCACTCTGTCTGCCGACTGTTCATTACTGCGGTTCTTCCCAAATCTAAGCAAACGAAAACAGCAGGTACATTTAATTCTGCACTTTTCAAACTTGCACATCCCCCATTTAATCCAGCGAAAATCAGGTTAAACTGCTCAGAAACAAAATTAAAGTGTCAAACTGTCATACTCTTCAGGTTCAGTGTGTACCAAGGGAGACAGCTGAGAACACACTCGCCGCAATTTTTTGTTGAATTAACATGCTATCGTTCATGTGAACACATCCAAAACGCAAGATTTTCCTATTGAGGCAATGAAAAAAAATATGTTAAAAACTAAATTAGTGTAAACCTTCGGGCGTTTTGTGAAATTTCAGCAAAATGATAAGCAAAGAAAGCAGGGGCAGCTCATGAGTAAGTTGGAATAAACTACAGGACACCAGGTGAGATACAACTTGTATTGCAACGTTGCAAACTTTTATATTTTAATCACAGCAGTTACACACGAGTGGTGGTAAATCCACGACAGCTTTACAGTGAAGCGGGAATAAGCTGAGCCGATGATCGTAAATTCCTCAGGTCAGCCAAGCTTGGTGCTGAGAGAGTAAACGGCAGGAGACCTTCAGGGTGAAAATGATGTGGAATGGGAAATAAGAGGAGTCCTACAGAGAGAAGCCCAGACACACGCACAGTAATCGAGAACTCCATAATCGGACTCCATCGACTGGTAGACATCATCATTCAAAAGAATGGTTCTGAAAATGCACTTTTGGATACTTTTGGGTGGAAAATTTTTGGTGCATCCCTACTTATAAAGTATTGCAAAGACTGATTTGGTTTCTTTCGTTTGGTGTATTTTCATATGTGAATTTGAGGAAGTGAATGTATTCATGAACTGGAAGAATGTGTCTTTCCTGGATGTTTAGTATTCCAGGTTTGTCAAACACCAGAACATCACAACACACCTAAGAAGAGGCTGCTTTGTCTGAGCCATCTTTTAAAAATGCAGCCTGATGGGAGATTTTGTGCTTACGCCCAGGAGAGGTCAAGGTGATAATGTTTGGGATCTCATCCCCAGACTGCATGCATTACCTAATTAATTAATCAACAAATAGCTCCGGTAAGTAAGAGTCAATAATTTATCCTGAGGCCGCTATCGATCATCTGTGAAGGTGACAGTTTTTGTAGTAAAGTCCCAAAAAAAAAAAAAAACTACTTTCAATTTATCCCCTGAATCAACATCACTACAATGGGCGATTTGTGAGTGTCAAACATATTGGCATGTTGGACAGAATCAGGGCATCAGCAGCCATATAATGAAAAGTTACCGCCTCTTTGCTGGCTGCCTGGAACGTCTAAGTGGAAGACAAGCAATCCATCCATCTTTCCATTCCCTATAAGGCCTATACTGTTATTCCAGAAGAAAATTAGAACATCCTGGACTGGTGACCGGTCCATCAAGGCAAGCAATTACATTAAATTTCAATTTGGCCACACTTGGAAGCCAAAGTAATTCCTACAGCTTCTTTGATGTGGTTAAAGAAAAGACCATAGAGCAAATACAATTATTTGGGTTAAATGGTGCCAAGAGGAAAGACATAATTCAGCCATTACTTTTTTTTTTTTTTTAAACGAGCAACGTAGCATTAATCATACTAAATTGACAGAGAAGTCGACAAGGCTTGATAATAACATATTGATCGGTATCTGAAATACACTGTTTGAATGACAAAAGTGTCTTTCAACATGACAAAATAAGGCTGCCAATCGGGTTGCCCATAAATACTGAGACCTGTATACAAGCTAACTCAAAATTCACCAGGACACACGACACCTTTGTTTGGAATTACAACTTGGATTCAAATAATAATAACATCATTAATGCACCAGGCAGTGGTTATAGAGCCATTTGGGGTCAAAATTATGTTAGTGTAAAACAGTGCTTTTCAATTAGTGGGCCACCTGAAAACAAAATGTTTTCTCTTTCCTTGGGGGGCTTGGCAAAATATAAATGAGAAGCACTGGTGTGAAGGCACCATTAAGCCAGAACTGTGTCCAACATGCAGAAGACAGATCTTAATTGTATGGAAATCATGAATATTATCAATGTATGACCTTGAACAAAACTAAAGTTACAGCTGCAAGTTGTCGTTATGCTTACCATGCGCAAATCCATTATTTATTTAATTATTTATGTATATTTTGAATACGGTTTCAAATGTCACGTTTTAATGCAGTAATATCTTGAGTTAATAACTTAGCCAAGCCAGACCCTATGAACAAAACCTCATGTCTTTTCTCTTTAGCTAGTATTGTTGAATTGTGTAACTTTTTGTTTCTATTTAATTTTAGTTGTCGTATGTATTAGTTCCTATTTATGCCAGCTTCTTTTTTTGCATTGGTTTTGTCATTCCCTCCTGTTTTTAGCACACTTTTAATGCTTTGTAGGCACTTTCTGAAGATTGAGTTTGTGCTTTATAAGTAAGATTGATATTTTTATTATCATTATTATTATTAAACCACAACATCTGATTCGTTCCAAAACCTAAATAATCTTAAAACATGTTACCATATGAATAGGGTAAAACTATCTATCTCTCGAGCAGACAGTTAGCTAGCTAGCTAGCTAGCTAAATAGATAGAAAGTTAGAGAGAGAGAGAAACAGCTCGATAGATAGATAGACACTTTCAGTATAAAACAAGCCAAAAAATAAATACATGAATACATAAATAAACAATTCCACTTAAGCCAGGGACATGACTAACGAGTGGCCTACACGGCTAATTACAGTATATTTACAGAAGGCTTAAAAACAAGTAGCTCTCACATCTTTATTTTATCCATGTAAATAGACCATCACATCCTCATAACACTCTGATCTACTCTTGTGCTTGTGACTAACTGGCCGTGGTCCTGTTTAATGATGCGTTCTTAAGCATCTATCTCACTGAGGCAAACAGCAGTCAACTGAAAGTGATGAATGTGTGCACGCGGAGTTCTTCTCAAACAACAAAGAAAGATGGAGTGAAGAGCTTGCGACTGAGTGAAAAGATAGCGACCACGCAGCTGGATAACATGCGCATATGATCAATGAGATAGCGAAGCAGTGAATTGCAGATAGGCACCGAGAATATCTATGACCTGTAGGAGTCACCCGCAAGCTGGAGCTATGCGCCATTCATCACCGCTTGGCCTGATAATGTCCGAATGGCCATCAAGCCTCATTTGGACAGTATGCAATCTCGCGTGTGTCAGTCATATCAAATGGATTCAAAGCTTTGATGGCTACTAATGTGATGAAAAGCCAGGAATAAAGAAGGAGTGTTCAATTCAAGTGTCATGACTATCAGCAGCAGCTCATGAAAAAAATATGCTTCATATATTGTCAGTCACACATTTGGTATATTTCTGAGCGCTGGACTGAAGCTCTGTAACCCCATGTGGAAAAAATAAGAATATAAGTCACCGAACTGTAATTCCACTTCATAAATCACAATGAAGAGTTTATAACATTGATGGTGGGATACATATTTTCCGTGGATTTAAAAGGTAACATTTCAAAAGGGTAGCGCAACCGGAGAGTAAATGTCACTCACGCATTATACCCAGCATATGAAACAATACAATTCTGAGATTTACAACATATTTGGAAGGAAATATGGTTTGCTTGTGGTGAATCTTTAAACTAGAATACAGTATTAATTATAATTTTTTAACAATAAAATAGACTTCATTATATAGCACAGCCTCAATGAAGAGTCAATTTTAAATTTCCATGTATGTGGTGCACTGTGTTATGAGGTGCACTGGGTTATAGGCAAATATGAAACTAAAAGACAATAAAGCAAATAGTTGTCAGCCATTATTCTCTTTTTACATTTGACTTCATTCACCAAGAACACTTTGAGGTTGGGCCTAGTTACTAGCAAACCGAAATGCATCATTACTTTCAGAACATTAGGCATATCATCATTCAGAGTCGAAAAAGGAACATGAGACTCAGAACGCGTGAATAAACAGTATCCATCTACTGTATGTGAGTAAGTGACGAGAAGATAATTTCAAGGGCAGACATGGAAGAGTCATTTGGTTTCTGCTTGGCCAACCTGAAAGTTAATCCGAATCTTCCAGGCTGGAGCTCCAACGTGTATTTGTGGCATTTGTCGCATTGAGCGGTGAAAATAATAAACTTTGACTTTATGTACTTTTTCACTTTCAAACCACTATTAGAAAGTCATGTTAACATCTTCAGTGTTCACTTTCTAATATCTATGAATAGCCCGTTTATTATTGTAATGTTTTGGGATGTGTTGAAGTGTAACTGCATGTTGCACTGCAGAACTTTGTCAAATTTGAATTTCTTTCTTTAATCTCCCGAGACCCTGCCTTATTCGTGTTTGTCCACTAATCTTGTTTAAAAGTCAACTTAAATCCTACTTGACCCATTATCTTTGTCATCTATACTGACCAAGACTAAGGGGGGAAAGTTGACCAAATCGGGTGTGTCTTTAAAAATAGGTTAACTAAGAATTTCATTACAGACTGTCATTACAAACGCTCTATAGTGGCTTCGTTTTAATAAGTAGGGGCAGTCAAGCCCGAAACATGTCCAGTCTGCTCCCCAAGAAGAAGAGGAAGAAGAATGTTATCACATAGTAGCTAACAAGCCGCTCCACTCTCAAGTTTAGACATTGAACAATGTTGGCATACATAGGACTTTAAGGACACATACAAATACATATATAACATTATTTATATGTGAACTACATTTAGTTATTGTTTGTTGGCCTTCAGTGGCAATCACTATCACAGTAATACTAATCATGAATTCTAATCAGTTAGCAGTGGCAAGTTCTCTTGGTTTCTCAAAAAATTAGAATCAATAATGATTGGTGACTGTATATCCACTGTCATCAACTCTCATTCTACCTTAGGAGATTAAAAAAAAATAATGGGAGTGATTATTCAATGGAAAAATACATAGGGTAAGCACTTTCAAAGAAATTTTACACATTTTCTCTTGTCTCAATCGGTGTACGTAGTGTGACGTAGATCCGATTTACAATCCTGTTGTTTATAGTGGTGGTATCAGCAATTTCATCCTTTGCAGTCCAGGTCTACAATTTCTTGCAAGAACGTCATGATTATTTTTAACTGAACACTTCCTTTGAGGGATAGATCTCTTGTACTAAATACCATTAGTGTGTAGATAACATTTTGTTTTGAGCACAATGCTTTTTGGATGGAGGAAAACAGAAATGTGAATCGTTATATGAGAACACGGGACTTATGCGATTACTGATGCTTTTCAGCTCTGGAGGCAAGCTGAAATAGTATGAAAACAGCAGGGTGACATATATGATGGGGGTGAGAAAGGGATTCAGAATGTTTCATGCCGGGTAGGAAAGCAGTATGTACTGCATCATGGAGGCATGACATGTATTTATTCATGATTAGGCCACGCTCCAGTAGGAGGACACACTGCAGGCGATATCTTCGATCGCTTCAAACACAAGCCAGCTGAGAAGATTTTTGACCTTAGAAAAGTCCATTTTGTGGTCAATGACATGGTTGCTGTGATTGCATTGGATGTATATCACTCTCTTCCAAACTGCTTAAAAAAACTGGAATAGAAATAGACCTGTTCAATGACACTGTGTCGCCACACCTTTTAGTCGGAAAAACCCGGTAAGAGCATTTCTATTTGGATCAGGAACTGTTCCAATCATGTTCGTTTTTGTGTTGGCATCTCCATGCACATACATGTACAATGGATGACTTGTGTTTTCCGTATTGTAAACAGCCTGCACAATACAAGAAAAGAGGCCTCCTCCAACATAATTGCCTTTAATGTTTCTCATAAATCATAGCTCGGCGCATGCATATGTGTGTGTGCGTGTGTGTCGGGGTGGTTTTGTTTAGGCTATGAGGAACATTTCAAATCCATGACACCTACTGATTAAAGTCTCTCATTACAACACAAATAAACAATCTACATGTATTCATGGATCAATTTGTTAAAGTGTGTGAGCACAGTGAGCGGGAGGTTCTGAAGGACAATTTACATAGTAACACCTCAGAGTAAGATTTGCATGATGGAAATGGCTTTCAGAATGTGTGTGTGCGCAGTGGTAACCTATACAAAGACAAATGCGCAGAATGAGAATTGCCCGTAGAGAGAGACATTTGACTACAGTAGTGTTTAACCAACCTGGCGACATACTCAGACACAAAGACGCAAGAATAGGGATGAGAATAGGAGCGGAGGGAGGAGGGGGGTCAGTGCTGCGGGTTCTTCGTTGAGGAGCTGCAGTTGGCGGCTCAGTCTGTGACCCAGATACGGCGCAGCACACTGCATTCCTAATGGTCCATTTTGATCACTGACACACTCGTTATCCTCAAGCCGGCTGCTGCCGCTCATCACGGCCGCGGGAAGTCGGGATTCGGCAGACACAGCAAACAAAGTATATTCAATATTTTTGATGATTGCAACCGAGTGTGTATGGCACAGAGGGGGGGTAGAGTACCTCGTGTACATGTACTGTACAATGTGGTGTCACTGTTGTTGGTTTGAATGAGTAAAAAAAAAAGGTATCTGACAATGTTGAGTGGAATAGGTTTCACCATATAATATTTAAACCATAATTGACAACTGGGGATTCTAAATGAATATATAGAGTACATGATTCATAACAGTTATTATGGCATTTTGAAACAGAATACCATCTTTTTTTCAGACTAAAAGGAACACTGGTTCATATGCATGGTCTCAATGAATAGGTCTATTTTATTTTTAGACATTTCCATATTCACAACACGCTGGCTTATAAGGCAATTTGATGCAAAATTAGGGAAACAAACCAAAACAGCAAAAATTAAAACTTTATCCCACTATGATTTGTCAGCCATATAAAAGGTGAGCTCTCAAGTTATGTTTCTGATCATAAAATACACCATTTTAACATTTAAGTCTTTACAGCATAAACAACCATCCATCACCAAGATTCATGAAGTTCCACCTGTCCTGTTTGTCATTGTCTATAATGAATGTGACCTATAACAATTTTTCTCACTTTTTTTATGGTGTAAGGGGAATGTACACAGCAGAGTGTTATTACCGTATTTTTCGGACTATAAGGCACATTGAATTATAAGCCGCAACAATAAAAGAAAATCCACGGACTGTATATCGCATATCGTAACATCAGATATTTACATTGAAAGATGGTGCGTGGAAGGTTTTTAAATGTTTGCTTTCGTTTAAAACTTTGCACACTTCCTGGTCACAGCAACACAATGCCTTCAACGCAGACTGAACAAACTTGCACATTCTAAAAGAGCAGCACCAACATGTTTCCAACATACCAACACACTCAGATTGTTAGAACACTGCACCAACACAACTAACACACCTGGCTGCCCTGATAGATGGGAAAGTGCCCCCTAGTGGTGAGTACAATAGCAGTTCAAACTCCAAATCAATATTTCAATAGCATTTTCTTCTGTCTCCCTTTGTTTACCAGGTGATTGCCTCCTAGTGGCTAATTAAAAAAAAGCCAAGATTCAAAGCGTGAGAAAAAAAGTAATGGCTTATTGTTCATAATGTACGATATATGGACTTATATCTTTGTGAGAAAAAAAACAAAACAAAACAAAACAAATCTAATAAAATGAAAGTAATTTTGCATACAGTATTCATTATGACATAATAAACCTTTTTAATACTTATTTAATACATTGTATACTAGTCAATAAAATGTCCTATTCCTAAGATGCTCTGCTAAAAAAAACTCAAGGGCGTTTGTGTGTCCGGTAGACTGACTTTGGAATACAGGCGTGGATACAGACTGGTCTAAATGTTGCATTTGAGTCTGTCGAAGACAGAAGACAGCAGAAGCACTGATCCGTGATATACATTCCCCCTCGCACCCTCCCCGGCATCCAGAGGGAGACGAGAGAGGTCTTTCTGTCAATGCTACGATGAATGTACAGGGCAGATGGGATGTGAGGAGGCAGGGAGGGATATGGGTGTGCATATTGAAAAAAAATGGGTGGGAGTGACAGTAATTGTGAGTAAAGTGAGGATGAGCAACAGAGGAAAACTGCGCAAGTGCACATGGCAAATAGGGTTTGATAAATAACCTTGGACACATCCCGGTTAACGAGACATCTACAGATGGATTTAATGATAAATGTCCAAAGTTAAATATATCGTATAAAGGCTCACCATGCATGTATATTGCATGTTAGATATTTTTTCAACAAATGTAGTGCGTTTCTCCCTAAATTTGGGTTTGGTGCGCTTGCACTTGTAAATGTCATGAAACAACAGAATTTTGCTGGTGTTATACACATTAAATGTCTTATTATTCATAATAATGTTTACTTTAAATGGTGCACATGAAAGCGATCAGCTTCAATTTATCAAACCAAGGAACTACCAATTGACTTCCTGAACACAGACAAAATTAATTTCTCATGCAAAAAAAAAATCTTTTGAACTACATGTACTGGGATATTTAAAAAAAAAAAAAAAATGCTACAACAATGGAAAATCATGAGCCTTTACATGCCAAACACGGACAATAAGAGCAGCACTATATGGCTGCATTTAATTGGCTACCTTTGATGGAAATCAGTGGTGTAATCCAACATCGATTGATATTACCATTGTAATTCAAAAGCAATTTTCACAGCTTATTCTTTCTCTTGCCCGCACTGTTATCCTCTCCCTCCCCACGACCCATCTTATCGCTTACATGTCGAGATGTACGCACACATCAGCAGGTGGGAAGTCATCGGATGGGAAAGGTCATTTCAGCCAAAGGCCCCTATTTCATTACATGCTAAGCCCCGTGGTTGGGTGAGCAGACTAGCAATGAGATGGACAGTAGCAAGAGCTTCATTTGCCTAGCACATAGCGGCTAAATAAATAGATTCCCAAATGCGCTTTTTATCTCATCTATAAATTCAAGCATGATTTGAATTCCAAAGTCTACTGTTCCGCCGCCTTAGGAAAAATAAATACTGCCCTATTTCATCAACTATAGAGGTACACTAATATCATGTGACCCTCCTGCTATGATTGTTTGCAAGGATCAGCAATAATGTTCCTGGGTCACTTTGACCCAAGATGTATTTACTGATCCAAACATGTCTGAAATGTGTGTCGTTCAAATCTGATATTTCGTTTCAACCAGTATTTCATATTCATCTCCCGAGAACATCAATAGTGTCTCTGGGTCAATATGATCTGCAGATGTGTTTAATGATACAAAAGTATCAAAAACTCACTTTTTTTGTAAGGCGATCCATTCACAAAATAACCAGGCGATACCCAATTTATACCCATGTATTACGTTTATTTCTCTGGAATAGTAATATGATTGTAGGTCAATTTGACCAGGGGTCATGGGTAATTTTGTAGGTTTCAGACACGTTTTTATGTGTAATCCTGCCAGAAACAGAAATAATAATAACCTTGCCTAATGATTACATATGACCAAAAATGCCATATCAATAGAGCTATATCCAAGTTTGATAAAGCTTGACTTTGACTAACCCAGCGGGCCCTATAGATAGAGTTTTCCATAGAAATAAATCCTTTGAAATAAAACATTGAAAATATTGAAATGCCCATTACCACAGTTTTCAGATTATAAAAAGCACCATCTTATAAAGACAAATCTCAATGAACAGGTTTGATTTCTGGACATTTCCATAAACAGGTTCTGCTTACATCATGTTATAAGGCTTAATACAGGATAAACCAATGAGTCAAACTTAATTCAACTTCAATTTGGCATTCATACACAAAGAACACCTGATTATAAGGTGAACTGTCAAATTTTGAGAAAATTAAATGGTTTTAAGAGTATCTTATAGTATGAAAAATAGGGTAGATTTTAAAGGAGGAGATTCTTGGTATTGATTGTGTAAGGCTCACACTATTTGTCAGGTTAATTTATATTTTTGGGTTGCTTCGATAAGTTTTAGGGGTCTTAATATCTGTATAGTGTAGATAGCTGTTAACCTGCTAAAACAAAAAAGTTGCAATTGTGTACATTACTGTTAGCATATTGTTAGAAAATAATTGAGAGACAATGGGGGATCTGCGGGTGATCCCTTGGGTGTTGTATCATTAGTAGTCATAGGCCTAACAGGGACGGGTGCACCACTCCACTTAATTTGAGCTCTTTAATAACAGACTATGATGTCTCAGAGAGAGAGCTGCGAACATCAGCTCTCCGCCCGAGACGCAGCGCGAGAGACATCTCTGGATCTCATTTCAGGTTGACAAGATTTCAGATTCAATTAAATCTCTCCTGCAGCACCATCTCTCCTCACACACAAACCACACGCCCCCGTGCTTCAAGGTCTCGATTGCAGCGCCGCATGATCATTCTAAACCTAATCACTGTGGGTTTGTCTGATGTAGGCCCATTGCTGCCCAATTTGATTCACGTCAAATGGACAAAAGGCATTGGAAGAAAAACCGGGTAGCCAATCGTTCCACTTCTTCCGTCTCCCCCCGTGGCTCCAACAGTCAGCTCTCATTCTCATGTGGTGGCTAAAGTCACCGAGAGTCCTGTCTTCCCCCTCCTTAATCCGATCACTTAATGTCTCTTCTTACATCTAAACACTTTAGCCTACCAGAGAACCGAAAGTGGTGTCCAATTCGTTGAGGCCGGCAGCACAGCTGCTACCCAGGTTCGTAAAACAAAATGTTATTTTTTTTTCTCCCATCTCCCTTAACGGTGACGCTAGTGTTTGCAATAACTGTTTATGTGTCCCCTGCGCTAGGGCCTTGTTGTTACATGACCTTCAGTACAGTAATGGGATGTCTCACTCAGAAAAGATTTGAGTGAGAAGCGTTGCTGCAACAGTAAAGACTTCCTCATAAAAAAAAAAAAAAGGTGACCTGTTGTCATTGAAATAAGACTGCACTTGAAATATTACACTCTAAAAACAGTTGGGTTAACAATAACTCAATTACAGTTCAAAAAAGGACCTTCCAAATATATGGGTCAATTTGACACATCCTTTCTTTTGTTTTCTCCCAAAACAACCTAAACATTGGGTCATTTTGGACATGACAAAAATTTTTTTTTATTATGTGTAGAACAAGCCCAATAGTTGGGTCAAAATGGGTCAAAGTTGAGTTATTTTTGACCCAACTGTTTTTAGAGTGTAATATCCCAAGCACAGAGTGTAAGTTCACAGCATAACAATCAATATTTCTTCCACTGATGTACCCCCAGTGAAATTATTTTTTGCCAAGTATCAGTGCAAAACATTGTTCAACGGAAGGGGGAAAAAAACAGGGTGCTGTCCCATCTGATTTTTTTATTTACTAACCTTTTACTGGGCACAGCGGTCACTTTCGGCCAAAAGTCTAAACAGGGCAAAATGGACAAAATTGTCCCTAACAGCCATTGCTTAAAATTCTAACGTACCCTTAAACTTCTCTAAAATCCCAAACAATTCTTGCACGTTTATAACTTAAAAATAGAAAAACATGTGCCTGATAAAGGATGTTTTTGCCTTTTACAACTATTGGCCAGAAGCCACCTCTGTGCCCAGTAAAGGTTTAAAGTGGAACTACATTTGTAGTGGTAACTCGAGGCGTATTTTATTCTGCGTAAGGGCATAATAAATTATTATTAAATATTATTATGCGTAAGTTCATCTGTTTTATTTCTGACTTGTCTGCCAGAAAATGAAAAGCTTTGCAAGGGTCACTAGCATAAGTCAGCAAATAGAAAATACTTCATTTTCCAACTAATTTGTTCTTAATCTGAAATGAAATTCCCTGTCACAGCATTTAGGAGCACAATCCCCTTGAAGTATCTTCACGTAGTCCTATTAGAGGACAACTTCGCTAGTATACATTGCAGACATCTGAGTTCATCTATCTGGCTAAACTGATCCTGCAAGTAAAAGGTGAGAGTGTGATTCACCATTTGTTTCTGTGCAGTCATCACGAGGCATAATGTGTTTACATGTAACCCTCGCATTAATATTATTATTTTTCACATTACACCAGCTGTGCAACACACATTATGATGAGTGAGGTGGCGCCAACGAGGAACAATTATCATTTTTGCACTGATTGCACTGAGCAGATGTTATGGCCCACATGTGGAGGTGGCTAATTGCTATCTTCAACTCAACTGCGCCATAACCAAACCAGCATATGCGAATGTGGGTTAAGGATGGCAGAGGTAAACGGTGGCGCACGAGGGTGGAAAAAGGGATGTTTTATCAAGAAGGCCGGGCGGTATGGTCGTGTGCGTGTATAAAAAGCCAGGCTAATGCATGTGTCATGTCGGTGTGCTAATGATCAAACTGGCTTAGCAGACATCTGCTGTTTCCACCCACACAGGCATAAAGATTCATATGGGCTGAAGACATGGAATTGTGCAGAAACACGATAAGCACATACTGTCATGCTACATGTAGTGTGGTCATGCCTTTGTTGCATGGCATCTATATTAGAGTCAGTGAATTGCACACACGTGAGGCGGTTAGCACAAGCAAACGCACACACCCTCTCCTAGAGTGCTTCCACACTGCGCAAGAATAATAAACTGAAAGACAGAAGGCCTTCGACTCCATGTTTTTCTACACGCCCTTTTCTCTAGCATATTTCTATGTAGCCTTGAGTGGGAATTCATCTGTTGGGAAGAGGTAGCCGAGGAGGTCCCCCGAGGTGATGGAGGGTGAGGAGGAAAGAGAAGATGGGGGCGCGCGGCTGTCACTGCGAGCTCCGATGTCGGTTGATGGCTCGACGTCAGGCATGGTGCTTATCAGAGTGGTGAGGGTGGTGGGGGAGGGGGGGGGGGGCATGTGTGTCTCTGTGTGTATGTGCCTTTGGGTTTGAGAATTGGTGAGGGTGATGCCAGATCCCATTAACATGTCTTTTCATCTACACACATGAAGAAACATGCCTCACACACACAGGATTCACATCCCCGTTGAAAATGCACACCAACATGGAAACGGGTACGGACTCACATGCAAAAAAAAAAACAAGGCTAAATTGCTGGGGAAGCTTTAATCCTTCCCTGCGGGCAGACAGTTTCATGATGTCGTGACTATGCCGCTGTGAAAAGCTCCCTTCTTTTCTCATTGCCCTATTCCTTTTGCTTTTTATCCCTCCTTTCCCACTATCCCTTGGTGCCCCAGTTCACTCCAGTGCACACACTCCCACTTTCACCCCTTTACCCTTCCCCCCACTTCCACACCCTGGCCATGCCTTTCAATATTGCAGGCTCCCCCAGCGCATCCCCTTCACGCTACTTTATTCCAGAAGTGTTTTACATTTGCATCACTCCTGTACAAAACAATTTGCCAAAACACATATATAAAATTTGACAGTTATAGAAATTATGGAAACACACACTCACGCATGCACATATACAAAGAAAGACAACAAAGTTTGCACCATTAAATACATAAGCAAATATTGGTGTTGTCTAATTCCAGTAGTTTTCCATATTCTTAGCTGAGATAGTTTACATGGCAAATGTGTACAAACAGCATAGATGCTCAGTGAGTCAATCACGACCCACCAGTGATCGCAAAGGTTGTGATCTCACAGGAAAAAAAAAGAAAAACAAAGTGCAAACAACAGGACTAAAAGCTAACTGCAGAGGCATGTATTTAACATGCAATGATGCTGGCAACACACCACTATTTTTATTAAAATATTTTTGTGGAGCCATCATTTGCTAATTTTGTATATTTGCAAGGCTTGAAAAATTCATACATTTATTTATTTAGCTATTTATTTAATATACTCATTAAATATGTATATACTTTTTCTTATATATATCTTGCGGATAATTTTATGTTATTTTTTCATGTTAGTACCAGGGTCCTGAAAAAAAATACAATATTTATATGACAGTATTATTATTATTATTATTATTATTATTATGAGTGATTAATGGATAATGTTCATGCATCAAAGCCTTTTTTTCTGTGAGTTTGAAATGTCCGATTGCATTTGAATGCCCCATATGTCTCCTAACATTAACCGCTAGCAGAGATGTGTGCTGTATCATGCAATGACAGCGTAACTGACGCCTGATTTATTAGTGTCCTTAATCAGCATTTGAATATGATTCTTTAAAGGCAGCCTGTTGATGATGCTAACTATGTAATGTGATATTAATCATTCGGGATAAAGGACTGTGAAGCAAGGCAATAATCGCTCACAGGAAAAACTTCTAAATAAAAGCATGATAACGCTAATACATTATTTGTTTTCTTTTGAAGTTGGCCTCCATGGCATGTCACTGGCATGTTATGGCATTATGTTGGTGCAGATTCCTTTGTATGGTGGATAGCTTTGAGGAAACAAACGTATGATTATAAAAGGCAGGTTAAATCCCATACAAGAGGAATGTAGTGAAAGGCTGTGGCCTCTGTGTTTCAGCAATGTTGCATATTTACATTGAATAATCTATTCCCATTAAAAAAAAAAAAACAGTTTGCATTGTGGTTGAAAACCAGGTCATAATTCTCAAAAAGGAGTCTGAAAATGTGTTACTTGTAATTATTACTTCCATGGTTTAAAAAATGCCAAGGAGTATGATTGTGAAAATCTTATTAATAGGGTCAAAGTAGCATTGTAATGTAATTTCACGTGATGATATTATGCGGAAATAGAGCTCCTCGAGCGCTGTCTAGTTATCAATTTAATACTCATTCGTATACATAAGGTCATGAGATAATGGGAATGCGGCTTTGATGAAGGAGGTCAGTCAGCCAGTCGCGAGGCAGCGGAATGATGGCACCTCATTAGGCATGCCTGAAGGCAGTCTCACGGGCCAGACCAAGACGTCACTGCCATTGAGCACGCTAACACGGCCTAGGGCAAAGATTCTCGCGACTAAACAAATCTGATAAAATTGGGATCTAATGATCGCATACTATCGGCAAGGGAAGACATGAATAATCACAGTTAAGGGGTA
Organism: Hippichthys cyanospilos; assembly: GCF_059441005.1. Lineage (NCBI taxonomy): Eukaryota > Metazoa > Chordata > Actinopteri > Syngnathiformes > Syngnathidae > Hippichthys > Hippichthys cyanospilos. Next base: position 7,776,055 of record NC_142387.1, read on the forward strand.
CTGCACCTTCACTTGCACGTTCCTATAAACAGATAACATAAAAAGCTCCCCAAGCTGCTTGAGCTTTTATCATATTCTAAACTATAACACTCACAGATTCGATCCGCTAAGTTTGACTTCTAAACTCAGTGTACTGTATCCATATTGGGCCGTCCATGTTTCCCTTGGCCGTTAACGCACTCCCGATCAGGATGTCCATTAATCGGACATGAAATCCACATTCATCAGGCTGTCCGAAAGCCTTGCATGCAAATTGCAGCATCGATGCAGAACTCCTTGAAATCCCCTCAGAGGGAGAGGAGAACGAGACTAGCATTGGAGAGGAATGCAGGGATAAAGAGTGGCAGACACAAAACCACAGAGACATCCATTACAAAGGATTAACCTCATCACGATGTCTTCTTGATGTTTGGATACAACGGTGAAGCGCTCACATGCAAAACTTGCTAATGTATAGAGTGTGCGTGATCTGTAAGCCTGAGAGCCTTGAATTAACTGACAAGACAAAAGCCTTCATAAGGGAAGGAATTCAAAATCACCGTCGGGCTTTTACTAGTTTTGCTAAAATCACCCCCGTCACATATAATTTCTTCTACCTCTTTTTTGGGCCTCTGGCAATTTTATGACTATTTTCTTCAAGCATAAAGTTTGACTAAATTAAATCCACTGGGATGTGTTTATTCTCACCTCATTTCCTTCTTTAACTTTCTAAACTTGATTTGGCAAAAAATTATGAGGATAGTAGAAACGTGCAAATAGGTGGGAAAAGCTGCCCATTTTTTTTTAAGAAGGAAACTGTATAAGAATGAAGGGAAGAGTTTTGGCAGTGAAAGAGATACAATATGTCAAGTTCTTGGTTCTACCCAGTCAGATGCTGAATGCTCAAGGACAAGGAGATGGATTTATATCGGGAATTAAGCTAAACCCAAAGTGTGCCAAATGGAAGTGGGCGTTGCCCTCTAAGATAACAAGATGTGATCAAGAAGTCACAAAGGGCAAATAAATGCATAAATATAACTAAAAAGCCACGTGATAGGCTGCGAAATTGATTTGCCTATACCCAGCCGTATTCACTATTTTTTGGTGCAGAAAGTAGTTTCCGTAACACACAAGCCTAGAATAGAAAGCGAGCAACCAAGTGGTGTGTCTCAATTGTGACCCCAAAACACATTTGTGTTTATTGTTCATTGCTGAGCCACGTGATGTGATACGCCTGCTAATCCCATTAAAGTAATCCACACGGAAGCAATTTAAGGCACAGCAAGGCTTGCAGCCCATCCAACGTTAATTTATGCCTTATTTAAATGCAACGAATCAACTCCCATCTTTCTTTTTTGGCATGGTGTTCGAAAACTAAAAAGCCAAACTAGCACAAATGTTATGGATTAGCCAGGCCTATAATTACAGCACCAACAGGATTCTTTTGCTGGAAATGGAATAACCACCCCTGAAATTGTTAGCAGTTGAAAATTGTGCCAATTGCAGCACTGACAGTAAAAATTGAGTTGACCTTTAAAAACAGTTTTAAAAAAAAAATCATACAAATACAAGTTACCTGAAGTGACAGTTTCCCTTAAAATAGAAATGAAAATATTTTATATAATATAAATACATACTTGGGATTGAATGTATGGACATAAAATACATCTTTGGAATTAAATGAGTTGAATTTGATAACAGTATTGTTTTTCACATACAAATAAAAATAATAGTAATAAAAAAAACATTTTTTGCCGTCAGTTCAAAATAACATCACATGCCCCAGGTAACGGCCAATCACAGTTCACCTTATGAACGTTACATGATCAACAAACTGATTTTAGGTCAGTGTCATTATTTTTGTCTGATTGATTTCTACAGGCTCAAACTTTAAATAAATGTTTGCTGGGTTGATTTCTTCCATTAAAACCAATTAAAATCGTAATCATCCAGAATGATTGAAGTCATGATTTTATTTTCTTGACCATATGGGCCAGCGCAAGTTGCAGTACACAGCACTAGTAGCAAAAAAATAAAAATCACCAAAAGTTTGTTTTGCCTTTCGAGCATGGACATGGTTATTCCTGAATAAAACATGTAAACCTTATTAAAAATAATCTGTCGATTGTGCCAGAGGCTCTTAAGGTTCATATCATCCCTCCCCTTCACCTTCTCAATGCATGCTGCAGGGTTCAAGGAGAGGAGATCCTAATTAGCACTCCAACAGTGGAGGATTGCGGTCAAATTCTGTATGATGCAGTGGCAAATGTGTGCCGTGGCATTAAATCAAGCAGAAAAAAATTGCTACTCAAGGCTACACAGGCGGTGGACGGTTGTGAGCTGAGATCTTACCTGAACATCTCACCGAGCCCCTTCAGCATGCCCTTCTTGGCTTTGTTTTTGTCCTTGTCTTTCTCCTTTTCTTTATCCCGTTCAGGCTTCTTCTTTTCGACCGTGTCCCGATGTTTCAGCATGTTTTCTTTTGGGTTGTTGCCATTGAGACTGGGGCCAATAAAGAGGTCACCGCTGGCGGATATTGACTCCTGACCTGATGGGGAACTTCCCTCTGTGTCCTCGTCCACTGGAAGACAACATGTGAGCGAAAAGGAACGTTGTGACAAGCAGACAAAAGATAATTGCTTAGAAACGGTTTTCGGTAAACGTCTGGAAAATCAGGCCAGTGAATTAGAAGTGGTCCCAAGTGCTGGCTACAACCTTTATAAAGTTTTGACCAACGGGAAGAATGATAATGTTATTTTTGCCAAATAATTAGAAAATGACAACATAAATTGTTGTCCATCATGGTTGTTGCAGACTTGCGCAAAAGTGGGCTGTTCTTGAGTGGCGTTAGGTAAAGAACTTTGCTATGGCTTGTTATATTTGCATTTGTGTTGCTAATGTTAATTGGGGCTGCAGTTGCAGCTGTTAACTTTGCATTTATGTGGTAGGCTAAACTTGAGCTGCTCATTCTTATAAAGAATACAAATTACCATTTACCATTGATCGGACCGACAAATATTGCATACTCTTCTATTTTCATGTCTTCCTTCTGCTCCCGTACTTGCCCTCTCTCCTAAAACAGGAGCCTATCAGGTTATAACGCAAAGACAGCCAATCAGTGTCCACTTCAGGATGTTACTGACCTATGTCTTCCAACTGCCAAAAACATACAAAATAAAGCCCAATTGTGTAAAAATCAAACTAATCAGCATACCGACAGGATAATGTTGGATAAAATAAATGTGATTACATTTTTTTTTTAAAGATTACGATTTAACCATAATTATATTTGAATGCAATTATTCTTGTTATTTTGATATTCAAAATTTGTCCTGGTTATCAATCTATGCATACTCCTCTTTTAATACACATCACAAAATGACTGACTATGGAAATACGTCTTCATTTTGAACCCTAACATATGAGAGAGTATACTTCATTTTTGCCCCTGATTACATCAGATCAACCCTTGAGGGAACATTTATGTCTCACATGGTTCCTCATATCTTTGAACAAAACACACAGAATAATGTAGCCTCATTACAGCTGAATATATTTAAATTTCACTCCCTATGAGGTTTGTAGTCATTTGAAACTTGAGTAGGTTTGCTCAAAGTCTTCTGCAAATATATGTTCTAATATTTAACATAACCCCTTTGCCTGCATGGACCATTTTTTTCCTCCTTTAGCCTATTTCACATAAATTATATGATAGCGCTCTAACGCTACTCATGTGGATCGGGTTCGTAATTTACATCAGAGTTTAATTCCAACCCAGACATCAAATGGAATCCAAACTCCTTAGGTGATATACGCTTGATTAAACTCAAAGTTCCCATCACATCTAATAAGAAGTGATGTGCAAAATGTAATTAATCTGTCAGTAATTATACATATACAGTAAGTAATCTTGAAAAAGGCTCCCAGGGAACCTAATTGCAAATTTGCTGTAATCGTAAGATCCTGTCTGCATTTTATAGTTTGCTCTCTGAGATGCGAGGACTACATTCTTTGTAAAACAACTTTTTACAAGATGGAAAGCTATCAATGTTGTGTGTTTGAACATTTACTAAGGAGGGCCCACAGACAGCGACATACCGTACAGTATTGTAGGCCTACGGGATGACATAGGAAAAATCCCCTTCAAATCCCCATCATTTTAGAGAACCTTCTAGGTAGGTATCAACTTCATCATAAACGCAATTCAATCTCGTCATCAATCACTTCAAAGCAACTGCAGCTGCTGTCAGTCCAATTTGGTTATTTAAGGATGCTAAATCTGCTGTTGCGATGATGCCAAAATGTATCATGCAAATATCTCCCTGGGTGGCATTACCATGTGCGACGCAGCATTGGTTTAAAATGTGCACATTCTTGATATGAGACATCACAAAGGTTTTCATATTGCTTTAAAAGGCGCAGCGCACAAAGGGAATCTCATAAATTTCCTCACAATTCAGAACAATTTAGGTAATCAAATGAGTCTTTCAGATTCAGAAATAGCAAAATTCCTTTAATACATGAAAAGGTATAGCGATCCTCAGGAATTTTATCTGATCTGAGAAGAAAAGGCTTGACAGACAGCCCCAACTAGCAGAGGAAGCGTTGATAAAAGAGTTGGGAGATAATTTGCAGGGACAGAAAACCACAGGAATCGTTTTGTGCCACTTTTATGAAACGTTCAGGCTTTCAAAAATCAAGAACATTAAAGCTGGACTGTCAGTTCAGGCAATAACAGACAAGTACAATTGCTTGTCTTATTACAAGACAGGGATTTTTTTTTCTCGTTTTCTCTAAAGTGCAGATGTTCTTTTTCAGTTCTTTTAGCAAATCCATCTTCAAAGGACACAACACCAAGTCGGACATGGAGGAGTGCATTTTGCCGAGCAGGATATCTTACGAGGACACATTTTACTTTGGAGATGCCAAATTATTATTTTATTTAAATAAAAGTCTTGGAGCAGAGGACAGTGGCGGCTTATCTGTCAACTTTGACTATTAACCTCAGTGACGAGCACAAACTGGCTGCTTTTATCTAAATTGAAAAACAGAGTTATTTGAATATCATGTGGGGAGGGGTGGTGAATGCAATAAACCGCGCCGGCGGAAATCGTCTGCTTTCCCCATTTTTCTTTGCAGAGATAAGACTGTATTTAGTGGCTCGCCGACAGAGCTTATGAGAACAAAGCATTTCAGGCAAATATTTCCCTCTTTTTTCACTGTTTCTCCTGTCAGTGTTTAATGGAATCTTTTCGTGGATGGAAATGTATATATTGCAATTACTCTTGTCCTACTGCGGTATTATTACCTGTTGGCAAAACATAAGACATCCGTCTCACTGTGCCAAACACGTGCCTTTTTATCATCAAATAGCAAGGAGAAATGGATACTGTATGTTCACTTATTCTGGAGGAGGCATGAATGCTGTGTGTTTGTGTTATTTAAAGTTTGCAAAAAGTATGTTTTTAACCATAAATTGCTTTTTGACAGAAACACATACAGATTACTGATTAATCGAACATTCTATTTTAAAAATCATAATGAATGAATTAACACTTGTCTCCTCTCTAATAGGTGTCAAGCATATGCAGATTTTCACTATTCACAGCCAACCTGGTACCTATAGCACATGAATTGCAGGAGTGAACAATACATATATTGTAGAAAAAAGTATGAATGCAAATCTTTGAATAAAAAAACTCGAATGCAGTAAGTAGCCCAATAAATAAAACGTTATAGGAAAATTAATTATTGTAATAAAAGTTTGTACTATAAGTAGTTGAATGTGTGGCACTATGTATTTTATGTGTTTTTCTTTTTTTTTTTTATTAACGATAATGAGTTTAGTTGGTGTGTAAAGTAGTGACATCCAGCTAAATTCTTTGGACAATTTCCTTGCATTGCTTACTTAATCGCTGCTTGTACAATTTGCGATTTGCTTTGTTTTGAATGACAGTTCCACCTCATGAGGTGATTAACAAATTTCATGAAATATATTTAGGATACAAGGTTATAGTTTGGGTTGACGCGTAATAAATAATGTCACAAGTGTTGTTTGTATACAACTGCTATAAATTGCTAGAGTACAAAAAGGTAAAAAAGTTCAAAGTAATCGGCGTATGTTACTTTTGGCCGATTCTTGATGGGCCATAATTGGTCAATTTGATGGTCTGCTTGAATTAATTGGTGGTTTCCCACTCACTGGTACAGCTTGATGTGACAAGTTGATCTAAGCGCAAAACAATTAAAAAATACGCCTGAAAAAGTGAGTACAAAAAGTTAGTTTGCTTAAAAATTATACAAACAGATAAAAACACCACAACTTAAGCAACTCAACTATCAATGCTGTAATCCTGAAACCTGAAAGCAGATAATTCCCTCGGCATAATTTGAAAAGACCTTAAGGGATCAGGACTAAACTGCTTTGTAGTCTTAAGAAAAACACTTATCAGTGAAGCTATTAGGGAAAAGGGAGCATTCAGAATGTACTCTACGGCAAAAGAAAAAGGTCATGTGGTCTAATGGAACCAGATTAACACAGTTCCAGTGGGATGGACACATCACTGTAATTAAAGTGCGGAAAATGTTAAAGGAATCAAAACAATGGTGTGTCATAATACTTACATGTATCCATGCTGTTGTCCTCCTCAGGTGAATTAACTCCCGGTTTGTCGTAAGATTTGTCGATTGCTGCTCTGAAACTCTCATTGCAACCTCTGCCCCTAAGGATTCGAGAGCGTGGTCTGTTGACATTGATCTCGCCATTCCGTGTTGCTACAGCAAGAGCTGTATGGAGGCTTTCAAGGGAACTGGACTTTTTTAGGCCCAGCGTGGGTCCGACTTTTTGTCCCGAAGAACCTGTGGGAGAAAAAAAAAAAAAAAAAAAGACATTTTTTTTCGTAAGCCACATGGAACATATGCCGAGCAACACTTGGTGTGAAGTTACTTTGCGTTCCACATACAAGTCATCCATCTAAACAGAGTAAGACAAACCACATGAGTGATACAAAGTTATCCGTCAGGGATATTAATATATTTGAATTTGGCTAAATGAGGTGTGACCCACTGCTGCTGGGTGACCCCAGTGGGTCTTAAGGTGGAGTCTTTGACATATTACGCAAAGAAAACAATATGGTATCCTGTATGCAGTACCGCCAATGAAACATATTTGTTATTGTGAAGGGTTGGAGCAATGTAAATACAGGAAATAGGCTGACGGGGAAGATGGAAGGTTTTTAGAGTCACAAAGGACTTCCCTCCTCCTGTTACATCTGCTACCAATGCATCGAAATGAAGTGTGAGTTATGTTCTTCATTGTGCCTATAGATTGACTGTCCAAGAAGTCAAATAGGCTAAAAAGGTCAGCCGTTATCCACTGGAGTCTAGTTTCCAGACTAGTAAATGCACTGTCATGACTTTTAAACTCCATTTTATCTTGGCTTTCATCAATGCTAGTAAACATGTCCGATCCCAGGAGAACCAGGACCCAATTCCGAAAGGGCTATTCCAAATAACTGAAGAATCCAATAATGCTGGATCAGATGATCTTACATGTACACCTTCAGGCAAGCTCAAAACAATAAAATAGAATTATACCGTGTGCAACAAATGCCATGGGGTGTGGGTGATAACTGGGGGTGGGAGGCCATGGGCCCTGAACTCTCAGCTTACACGAATGGATCGCTGACTGCTTGCTTCCCTCAAAGCAATGACCCTATCTTTGTTTTCTTTTTTTTTAAACCTTGTCAATTTAATGAGGCCCATATGTCCGTTCTACTTTTAAAAGAAGTTATCTAATCGGGTGAATGACCAGAAACAAGTCAGGTGCACTAGAATAGCATTTAAACAATATTCAGTATAGTTTGTGGGGGAAAAAATAAAAAAAGCTCTCTCTCATACATATGTGTGTGTGTGCATGTATATATATATATATATATATATATATATATATATATATATATATATATATAATTACTTATTGTCTTTTCAAAGAAAAAAACTATTCCCAAACATCTCACTTCAAGGTTTACTTCTGCCCATCAGCTCCTCACTCCAGCAGCGTTTGCGAGGCTCTGTGGCTGTAACTTGACCATGATGTGAACACATGTTTTTTTTTTTTCATCTTTGTCTGTATTCATGCATTTGACTATTTTAAGTTTGCTTGCAAAGTGAGGAGAGCTCAGCTGTCAACAAAGTTATTTTTTTAATGCTTTAAAAATTCAAATTAATCTCCAAATTTAACGAGTCATAACTTTCACAGCTATATATATATATAGATATATATATATATATATATATATATATATATATATATATATATATATATGTATAATAAATCCCCCCCGTACAACATTTTGTGTACATAATGTGTGAAGCCTCCAGACAAGCAGACTCCCAGAAGCCAAAGTGCGTTTGACACAATGGGATTGCAAACTCGTACAGGATGCAACAGTTGAAGGGAAGCAAAATGACATCTGCCGTATTCTGAAACAGGGAATTATCCTCCCACTCTGTATTCAGCATTGCGATCCACTTCAGCATTGTTTCTCGCAAGCCCGGTAAATGGCAGAGAGTGGCAGAGACAAAAAGATGACGGAAGAGCGAGGAAAGGAGAGAGAAATAGAAAGAGTTTGCCCGCAGACCATTGCCAGCTGCAACCTTCCTTTGTTTTCATCAGAAAAAAATCCAAGCTCTCAAGGGAGAGTTTGACGGACAGCTCTCTGTATGCCATTCTATTATGTGATTCCTATCTCTAGAGCCTATGCGCTCTGCTCCTCGACGCCCTCTTATTCAGAGCCATGAAAATACATATTCCCCTATTGCATACAGACTTTGCTACTCCCCACGCGCCTGGAGCAGAAATGAAAATCATCACACTGAAACACACACACAAAGATCATCTCAACAAATAGTGGGTGCACCTGAAGTTGTGTCACATCCAGAGGCAAATCTTGGTCACCGTTGTGTGTTCCTTCAGCATATTAAGTGCCAGGGCTGTTAATTGGTGAAGATCTATTGCCATTAAGCGTTAAAGGGGAGCCATGGCAAACTCCATGAATAAATCAGCGGCGGTTATTACAGGGACAGGAACCCATACTATAATTAGAGCAGCTAAAACTATGCGAGCTATTATTCACCATAGGCTTTTGCATGTAAAGATCTGTGTACAGACAGGGGCTCCATTACACATAATTTATTCAAAGAGCCGGGACAGTAAAAGGGTAATTATGGTAAAAATAGCATCCAAGGTGGTCAGAGAAAGGCCATGTCCAGGTACCCCAGAGGAGGGAAGATATCCCTGGAGTCAGTTAGGCTCGTATGTCTCTGCCAGTTGTAGATCATTAGCATGACAGAGGACGTCCTTCATACCCTCAACATGTGTCGTAAAACAGATCTTCATTAAGGGGACCTACCGGTAATATCTCAATCAGGGTAACGCAATGCCTTTCCGAGAACGCTATGTTCAATCAAATAAAAATAAAAAATATCGTGGGAAACTGTCATGGCTTGACTAGACCCCTTAGCCCTATAACTGTCATAGTCCAACGGGTGAGTTTGGTAAGAGGTACTGGAATCCCCAGATTTCAAGTTTAGATTCACTTGGCATCCCCCTACTGGTAAGCCGCAATCAGTGAGGGTCTGGCAATTGCCCATGGATGATCTAGCGCTCCCATAGATCGCTAAAACTAAAGCCTTTGATCCTATCAATCAGTAATCTGTCCTTTCTATGTAAACTTGACTGTGTCAAATCATTTCAGAAACAAGCTACAAACCAGAGCTGAAATAGGCCTATAATGGATCAATTGCAGTAAGCCAGAGGGGCCAACTAGCAATTGAAGTCTTTATTGTGACTTGTCTCTCAAGTTTTTTTCAAAGTTGAAAAACGCCCCAATATTTGTGCTCACTATTCAACGCCTTTCAACTACTTTGACCACTGTGCTGTAGGAAAAAGGCCATGTAAGGTTTGTGATGAGGTAGTAATGGGAAAATGGGAGTGGGGGTCAGATGTGTAATCTCTATTATTGATCCATGGAACCCTAATGGCCCATTGTAATAATTGAATACAAGGCCTGGCACATTTGCTAACCTCCATTTTTTTTTTTTTTTTGCATTGATGTTGATCTCATCAGCTACTGTTAAGTATTGCCTAGCAACATGGCTGACCTCACGCATGATCTTGTTACTTCTACGGATTTCACGACTGACATATATCAAATGTAAGCAAATCTAACTCAGCATTGCCACCATTCCAAAAACTACTTCCAATATGCACATATTTGCAATAAATAAACACAATTTCAACAAGAGATATTGCCTTACCAGGTGCTTGGATTGGTGATTGCTGATTTTTGAATTTGTTGATTGACAATTGTTATTGTTTTCAAAAATCCTGATCGTGTAAAGCCGATTTGATCCTACTTTTGCAAACACCAAGTCTAACGAGCACTTTGCTGTTGTTAACAACAACATAGTGGTTGCCCTTTGGACACGCAAATTAGAAAGCACAAATTGCTGGGCTGTTAACACCTGAGTTGGTATATGAGTTCAAAACAAATTCAAGCCATTTGGCTGCACTTCAGAAATTCAAGATAGAAAAGTCAAAGGGCTGGTACAAATAAGCATGAGTGTGATCATGCAACATGCAACGCAAAGAAAGAAGGAACAAAAAAAAGTTTGAGAAAAGAAGCGGTGTAATTTGAGAATAGGGTTTCAAAGAAGAGAACATTACATTCCAGGCATGAGCCTGTCACTCACGAAGCTTACAGGGCACAGAAATTCCTGCAAGCTGAGATACCCCGCATATTTTTTTTCTTTCTTTGCCCAATCTCATTCTCCATCTAAATGGAACAGGAACATGGGGTGTCTGATCAATTTAGCATATTTCAACAAGGAGCCTCTTCAAAGACAAGAAATCCATCTGCTACTGAGATACGGCAGCACCTGGAACACGTTTTAAAGGAGAAACAGAAATCCCTACGGCTTTCGATGTGAGAGCTTATCGTTGAGCATGTTAACCATTTAGTCAAGCTAGCGCTGAAGTGGAGAAGACTCATTAATGACTACATGAACTTTGGAGAAGAAAGTTCTGTACCTTCAATCAATTTATAAACGGAAGTGTTTTATGATGAGTATGTACTATTTAGCTTGACTATATCAAATATCTGTTCATACCAAACATATTTGATTGGGTTTGGAGCAGACCTTCAAAGTGCTTCAATGTAAACACGCCCACCATGCATGTATGATGTAATATTAGAAGTATAACAGAAAAATGCATCAAGGCTCATTCAAGATTGTCTGATAAGTACAATAAGCGGGTTCCTTTTCAGAACTAATCAAATATACAAGTAAATGCTGACATCACTTTGGAACAATCAAGAGGCTTTTTTGATAGCGTCCAGCGATAAGATGTGCATTTGCAATGATGAGCTATCTAATTTCCCTGTCCACTCCGCTCACTTCCTGTCCTCAGACAAATCAGATTATAGTTGCAACCGGCACCTAAAAATCTAGAGGATAATGTCTTTATGACAACTGGGCAGAAAAAACAAACCAAAATATCTAATTACAGTTTGAGTGTCAGCATAACTTGTATGGTGTTTGTTATCTGACTCATATGCAGTTGTTTCGGTTGTCTGATCTATACAAGTTTGGGACATCAGCTCCAGTAGAATAAATGAGTAACATGAGTATGTTTTTTTTTTTCTTCCTTGCTCATCTGCTGGAAAATTGCATCACTGATGCCAATTATTTAAAAACATAACAAAATAATGGCTCAAAATGAGTCACTATAGCACACTTTAGCAATAGGTTGCTTCATGTTTTAATCAATTTACAAAAAAACAATTCACTGCTACGATGACAGCATTAAAAAGCAACAATATTTAATTAGATATACTGATACCTACAGAAACTATTATAATCTCACATACCCCCTTGTTGAGCCTTTATATACCTCAATAGCAGTGCTTTTTTTTTTTTTTTAACTTTGCTCGAGGTATGGAACCCCACCAGTTTCATATTTGCATTCACTGAACCCTTCATGTGTGGAAAACAAAAAATTTCAATTTGACATTGAAAATCATGCAGATAGGACATTGACTCCCATCACGTTCCGTCGGACAAAACTGTACTACATGGACTATGTGAATCTATGTTGTACATATTTGTCCGACCACTCTTGCTTTTATTTTTTGGCTCAACACGGTAAGAATGGATGAAAATATCAGGAAAGAAATCACACAATGTACTACCATGTCAGTCGCACACTGACTATTGAGCACACTAAAATCCCCGCAGCGCTGATCGGCCAAGCGATGTAACGTGATCATCTGCAGGCAGTGATGGCTAACCGGGGCGTGTCATCACGAATTCACAAGATGAGCCGGGTGTGTCTTGACCTCCACAGCCAAGGCTCCGCTGAACCCCTGAGACCAACTCACCGAACGCCTAGGGTGCGATCGAACCCTGCTTAAGAAGCACTGCTCTAGAGGTACTCATACCCCCATTTGAGAACCGCTGATAAAAGACTATCCTTGGATTCACAGCTTACATCATTTCTCGAAAATGTGAGGAGGAGAGATGTCAAATAAGATTAACGAGCCAAGAGAAGGCAACTTCGTTATCATAAGTGGGAGATATTCTGAATTTAACATGTTATACAATTTACAGATTTTCAAATGAAAGAGTTTCAATGTTTTTGTAAAGTACAAAACCTGAAAAGCTTTTACCTAGATCCATGCTCTTGGACTTGCGTGACTTGATGATCTCCAACTGAGCAGCATTTTCATACTGCTTGGTGCGCTTTTCGGACATACTCTGGCGGGCGAAGCCCTCCCTTTGAAATGAACCATCTGGATCTGCATCAGGACTCAATGAGCTACAATAGAGAAGAAAGTAAAGACAGGTTAGTAAAAGGCCTGCGAATCCTTTGACTGTCTCACGATTCGATTGACTGCAATTTTTGTGTCTATGATTCAAGTCTGAATCAATTTTCAATTCGGAATGATGATTTGACAGGATTTTTGCTTCAAGCTATAGACTTATAGCATTATGAAGTAGAGTTTGTTTTATTTTATTTATTTATTTATTGAGAAAACATGAGTTATTAGACCTTTTATACTGATTCTGAACCAATCATAGTAAATGAAAATCTTGTATCTGATGTGAATCCATTTTTGGCACACTTACTGTAATAAGTAGTGTTAAAGTGTGTAATGGCAAGCCCATTTGAAGCTCACGGCCTTCTGTTCATGTAATAATATAAGGGACTGTTTTGATTCTATGACTGAGGTGCTACAAACTAGCTATTAATATTCGTACAAATCCCAAAACACTCGGTTAGATATAATGAGCCTCCACTTTAATTACATTCATATATACCCAGTCAATCCATTTTGCCACCTCAATTAGGAGCCTACTCAAGGGCACCTCAGTGCCTTGCTGGGTTAGTTAAGTTTAGTCTATGTGTGACACCTGAGGATGCTCTGGGGTCAGTATCACTCAATAACAGCACTCCCCCAGTATGTCTAAGGCAGGAGCAGAGTCCAGGCGTCCATTGCGATTTACCTTTGAGACGCTCTATCTCTGTCTGGATCTTAATTGAAAATCGGATGGGGGTGGGAGGCAGAGTTTGGTTGAGGGGGCAATGGTATTTGCATTACAATTAGGGTGAACACCTTGCCATCCAAATAGATTGATGCTGGACAAATGAAGTCGTCTAAACTATGCAAGCATGAAGTGTTTTTCTTAAAAAAGAAAAAAAAAGTTACAAATGAATACACTATCAAAACGACTACATCGCAAAAAGACCTGCTGGCTCTTGCCTGCATGTAAACAACAGCGATTTGCTTTGCCGAGTTCATTCGACACAAGACGTGCTTCATGTGTCACCAAGAGGCCGGTGTTAATATGTCACTTTGCTGTCACCCGTCCTCGGCATTCCCATCGATGCTGCCATATAGGGGCCACCTTCCGCTGACACAGTCAAGAGAGAAAGTGGAGCGGGAAGAAAGGAGTGACAGCACAGATGTTTTATTCATCCATTCATCATCACTCTCGTTTGCCCCCGCATAACTCACACAATGCAACATGGATTTTTTTTGTTTTTTTTGTTGTTGTCAATGAATATCTTTCTTGGATGGGACTGGACATCAAAGAATCTATTTTTCACTCGCGCTAGCTGTTGTGATAAATGACTACATAGTGTCAAAACAAACAAAAGCAGAAAGTAACTTGGCATATTGAGTGACATACTTCAACTGAACTGAAATTAGGGCTGAGTGGTATGTTAAGTGTTTACTCTTGAAATAATGTTTAAAATCTGCAATATATACTGTGTGTGTATATATATATATATATATATATATATATATATATATATATATATATATATATATATATATATATATATATGAAACCTTAGCTGACAGACAGAAGTTGAAAATGGCTTCTTTCCGACTTAGATACTAATTCAGGTAAAGAACTCCTCATAGTGCATATATTTTCTTCTTTCTACCAATTCAGTGAGGTTATTCTTATGTGAAAGAGAGGATTGGTTTGCCAAATCAAATATGGAAATCGAAACAAGGACTTCCATATAGGATTGGTGGAGGCCCGGGTTAACAACAAGCACCGCAAGTGCTGCTCACCTGTAGAGTGCTGCTGGATATTTGGCTAATGTTTGTGGTGTATGTGGAAAGAGAAAAGAGGAACACGAAGAGGCTAGAGCTGAGAGATGGGCACTTCAACATTGGAACTATGACAGGAAAAGGTGGAGAGTTGGTTGATATGATGTAGAAAAGGAAGGTCGATATACTTTGTGTTGAGGAAACCAGATTGAAAGGCTACATGTCTAGGGAAAGGGTTCAAACGTGGTCTGTTTTGATGTAGATGGAACCGAAAAGGAGAAGGAGTTATATTGAAGAGGGAGTTTGCTAAGAAAGCCCTGGAAGCTATAAGAGTATCAGATACAATAATGAGTCTGATACTAGAAATACAAGGTGTGATGTTTAATGTTGTTAGTGGGTATTCACAAACATTGGGGACATTTTTGGTTGGACCTTGATGAAGTGATGCTGAGCATCCCTAGAAATGACAGAGTTCTTAATGGTGCAGACTGCAATGGGCATGATGGTCCAGGAAACAGGGGTGATGAAGAGGTGAGAGTCAGGTTTGGCATTCGGAAGAGGAACGCAGAAAATCAGATGGTGATTGACTTGGCAAAAAGGATCGAAATGGTTGTAGTAAATGCTTTCTTCCAGAAAAGGCATGGACTTTGGGTGATAAGAGTGGAGGTAGAAGTACACAGGTAGACTACATTTTGTGCAGACAATGTAATCTTAAGGAGATCAGTGACTGCAAAGTAGTGCTAGGTGAAAGTGCAGCCAGCCAGCATAGAGTGGTGGTGTGTAAGATGATTCTGATGGTGAAGGCAAAGTCAGAGAAGAGGACACAATGGTGGAAGCTAAAAAAGGAAGAGTGTTTATGACCTTTAGGAAGGAGTTGAGACAGGCTAAGGGTGGCCAGGAGGTGCTTCCGATTGACGAGACAACTACAGCAAATTTGATAAGAGAGACAAGTCGGAGAGTGCTTGGTGTGTCATATGGAAGAAAAATAAATGAGGAAACTTGGTAGTGGAATGAGGACGTGCAGGAGGGTCAACAGAAAAAGAAGTTAGCTAAATATAAAAGGTACACAAAGAGGACCGAAGAGAGTAGACATGAGTACAAGGAGATGCAACGTAAATTGAAAGTCGAGGTGGCAAAGGCCAAGTAAAGAATGTGTGATGAATTGTATGCTAGGTTGGAAAGTAAGGAGGGAGAGACAGACTTGTAAAGGCTGGCAAGAAAGAAACAGAGATGGGAAGGTGATGCAGGCAGTCAAGGTGATCGAGGATAGAGATGGAAACAAGCTGACTGATGCCAGCAGTGTGATGGGGAGATGGAAAGATTACTTTGAAGAGTTGATGAACGAGAAAAATGAGAAACAAAGAACAGTGATGGACAGGCCAACAGACGAGATTAGAAAGGAGTCTCCATGGACTATAATGTTTGTAGATGACATTGTGATCTGTGAAAAAAGAACAGGTGGAAGAGAAGCTAGAGCAGTGGAGATTGGCCCTGGAAATGAGAGATATGAAGGCAAGCCACAGCAAAATGGCATATATGTATGTGAATGAGAGGGACCCAAGTAGAAGAGTGAGGATACAGGAAGCAGCGATAAAGAAGGTGGATGATTTTAAATATTTTGTGTCCACAGTCCAGAGCTATGGAGAGTGTGAAAAAGAGGTGAAGAAGCTTGCACAAGCAGGCTTGAACAAGTGGAGAAGTGTCAGGTGTGATGTGTGATAGAAGAGTTTCAGCTAAAATGAAAGGGAGGGTGTACAATCCTGGTGAGACCAGCGATGATGTTTGGCCTCGAGACAGTGCCACTAAGGTAGCAGAGATAAAGCTGCTGAGGTTCTCTTTAGAAATCAACAGTTTGGATAGGGTCAGAAATGAATACACGGGGAAAGCACATGCTAGAGGTTTTGGAGATAAAGTCAGAGGGGCCAGACTGAGATGGTTCGGACATGTCCAGGGGAGTGATAGTGAATATATGGGCAGAGGTATATTGGGTTTAAAATAACCAGGCAGGAGGTTTAGAGGAAGACCACAGAAGTTTCTAAATATAGAATAGGAGGATAGGAAGGTAGTTAGTGCGAGAGGATGCAGGAGACAGGCTTGGATGGAGGCAATTGATTCCCTGTGGTGACCTCTGAAAGGAAAAGCTGAAAAAAAAATACGATATATACGTCGCACATATACAAATAATTGTATATTTTTCACTGAACAGAATGGCTATATTTTTCCCGAGTCCATCTTTGCTGTCAATGCCTCTGGCCTGTCCTCAAAATTGAGCCTGAACCCAAATGGATAAAAATGTTCCCTCATCTACCCTTCTTCAAGCAGCGTTTAAAAGCAATTTCCAACATCCCAAGCAGATGCTTCCGCCTATGCTAAGCGTCCTGATGTCATCTAAAATTAACCAGCACTGCGCATTGCTCACAGGCAATACTGTGGAGTGCATTTTAAATCAACCATTCCTGTCTCCATCTTCTCCTGGCAGGGAGTTAAATGTGTCAAAACAACCCCGCAGTGGTATTAAAAATGCTAAAAGCTCTTCTTGTTTGTACGGTAGTTTCAGCGTAACCCCTGTGACATCACTGTATGAGAATACAGTACATGATTTGACCAACCACCAAGAACTCCGACCTATTGTGCGGTGACTCTTTATTTACAAATGCTGTCATTTTCTATACTCTTTTAATTAAAATAATAATCAAACTGAGAATTAAAATAAAAAGAAAACACAAAAAAAACGTCATGGAAGCTAAACCGTGTCTAACATAGAATATTCATTTAGATGAAAATTTTATTTTGTATATTTGCTGAGCAGCATTATTCATGCTGCCGTTCACCTGCATAGGAGGGCACAGACACGGTTCCCCTGCATGGAGTGCCTCACTGAACATATGCAAGGTGAGAAGAAAAGAGGGAGCATGTATGACATGCTTGTACCGACAGCACACCACAGAGACGCAGTAAATATTCATGAAGCTAGAGGGGACCATTAGCATTTCAGGGAAAAAACACAGGCACATGTAATTCTTAGTTATACAGTATTCCTGATGGCCGAGTCTATTAGCGGATCAACTGAGGAAGGAGACCGCCTGCAATATTAGCCTGGAAGTTTGTTCATGTCTATATGGACCGTTTCCACTTTATATGTTAATGTGCAATATTGTTTACCAGCCAATGTGTATCTAAACACCTGTGAGACTGGGGGCATCTGTGCAACAGAGTGTGTGCGCAAGGGGGAAATATACATACACGTGCATGTGCATGTGTGTGTGTGTTTGTGCGTGCCTGTCTTTGTGTATTTGAGATTGTCTGCAGTCGTGTTCAATCTCGGTTGGTTGACAGTATATTAGAATTCATGACAATTCTAATAAACACAGATTGACATGTTATGGAAAGCAACATAAAAAGCAGAAAAAGTACTGCCTGATTATTTTAATTTTAGGGATTAATCACATTTTTTTTCATTATTTCAGTGTTAACAAGTCATAAACTTGTTGCACTGTGTCTATGTGTTGGTGTTAAAATAAAATGAATAACTTTTTTTTTCAATAAATCGATACTATGGGTGCAATTTCATTTCTATTATTATTTTCTAATTTATATTATGTGGTTTGGTCCATAACATTGTAAAAAAGCAAACGTGTTGATGCCTTGAAATTAAAAAAAAAAAAAAAAAAAAAAAAGCAAATATTTTATTTTTAATCAACACAAAGATAATAAATTTGCTTGGATGGGGATCACAGAAATAGGAGATTTCACTTCTTTTTTTTTTAAAGGCTATCAAATGCATTCAACCCCAATTTATATGTCATTTCAGAGCTCAGTTTTTCCCCACATTTTTTCAATCATTAGGGTAAAAGTGAATCTAAAAATAGCCAGTATTGAATGGGTGAATATGATAATTGTCAATAAATTGCTTATTCTATAAATTCTTCAATGCGGCAATGAAGCAGTCTTAATTCTTCTCTATTGTTTCACACGACACTAAGCTTATGTTTCCTACGTCAGCCTACATTCTATTTCAGCGAGAAAAACCTTCCATTCTATTATTCATCCAGATGAAACTCCTGAGCCACTTCATCAAACAGGGCGTCTTATCTTTATTTAGTAAATCACTTAGACAAGGACCTTCCTGTTTGGGTTTCATTACTAACTGTGACAGAGAGGTGGACACCGTCAAGGGAATTAAAGTTGCAGCAACCATGCAGGCCAACACACCAATGAAAGAATAATTTATAACCATGATTTATAGAGTGAAACCTAAAGGAGGACACTTTCTGCATTATGTTCCTGGATAATTCACAGACATCCAGGGAAAGTACGATAGACACTACTGTTAACAACTACATGCTTTTTATAAAATCTCATTTTGATGCATTGGGTCACAAAGCTCTTTTAAATCTCTACATTAGCTTGTAAGGCTTGTAAGTCGCTGGCTATTCACGTTGCTCACGCAACAGGTAAAATCAAATCACCTGAAATATGGATTAAATCACTGAACTAAAAATGGGAATTAAAATGATTTGACTGTGTAGTTGTGGTCTTGGCAAAGTGTGTCCCATGAGAATGGACGGCTGCATAATAGTGAGAAGGCCAGAGGTGAAACAGTGCACAATACATATTCAAAACATATACAGAGGCCTTGCTGAACTGCTGGAAGAGCTTAATTAAAAAAAAAAAAAAAGTACCATCCAATACCCAATTGTTATGCTCGGGACTATCTTGTGTTCGGGATGTTTGCTTCAACATGAGAAAGAAAAACACTATAAATCAAGAGGAGAATGCATTTAAGCAGCTGTGAACTTTTGAGTGAAAGAAACCTGTGCCTGCCGCGTGTTCATGTATGTGACTTTGACAAGATGAATTATTCACCATAACCCAGGGCAGTGGTACAGAGCATACCTCTGCCCTGTGCGCAGGTCCACAAGTCATGCATAAGCGTGCACTTGCTACTGTGAGAGCAGGAAAAGGCACAGAGGAAGCTTGAGTGTGCTGTAGCCATACAATAATCCACTGGCAAACTTCCACTTCATGAACTGTTGAATAAATCCTCTCATCATAAGGGCATTTAAGAAAGAGCAGAATGAATATGAAGAAGAAAAAAAAGACAGAAATGCAAGAATGCGAAAGAAAATAAAACTGATAAGAGCAAGTACAAAAGGCCTTCTCTACATCCTCTCTCTATATGGACTGCAATCACAGAGAAAATGCCAGATTTAATTTTCGAATGTGTAAACCAGCAAGCCCAGGTACATACATATGTAGCTATTTTTATTCCAACGACAAGAAATGGTTTAATTTCTATAGTTTTACAGTCACTACAATTTGAGAGCAATTTGTTTTGAACCTTTGACAAGGACAATAAATCTTTGACTTTGAGGGCAGTGTTGGTACTAAAATGACTTGGGTGACAGGAATGAGAGAGGGTTGTAGACCTGTAATAATGGTCTCCCGCTTTATCTATTATTTATTACAAATACCAACAAATGTCATCTCTCGCCACACTGGACGCTTCCCAAGAGGTTCCATTATTAAGAGAAAAGGCAATGATGTCATGACATTCAGATCATACCATTTCATAGACCACATTCACCTTGCTCAATACCAATAAAAGGCAACTCCCATTGAATTTTGATTTCTATGATATACAGTAATGTAGTAATAATCTATACAGTCTTTATCTATACAGGGTGACAGCATTTTATGCATTCAATCATAACTTAGCAACCTCAATCGGTGCTAGCCCTGTTCACATGTATTTTTTGACGTCTATAACCGTCTTTGGCAGTGAGTGAGTTAAATAATACAATAATGCTTTAGAATTAGGGAGAACGAAAGCCTGTCGCTTACTATTCATTTGGACTGGGCAGGTCCTGGATCCATGGCACTGGGTTCTCTCCCAAGAACCCCAAATCATCGTGAGAACTTGAAGAAGATTGGTCCGAGAAGTGGGCGGGAAACAGGGTTGGCCTGTCGTCTTCTATCAAAACAATGTCATCCTGTGGCATGTTCACAGTGGGAGAAAGCTGGTATTTACCTATGAAAGAAGGACAAGAGGCAGAATGGATCGTCACCCAGACATCTTGAGTAAGGAAACTACGAAAAGAAGATTGGGGCCAGAAAAGAAGGGAAAAAAAAACTGTCAGGCAGGATTGTCACTTCTTTTCAGACAGCGAGAATTCTCACTTCCAGTCAGAATTCTGAGATGGTCCTCGGAGCCGGACTTTATTGAGATAATTCTCACTTCAAAGTGGGAATTCTGAGAATAAATTCAGAATGAAGTGAGAAAAATTCTGAATTCTGAGCATAAACACAATTCCCACTTTAAAGTCACAATACTGACTTTAAAGTACAAATTCTGACTTTAAAGTGAGAATTTGAAGTCTGACAGTCAGGATTCTTCAAGTGATTAATCTGAGAACATTCTGACTTAATTTTTGTGGATTAAATCAAATCAGAATGAGAAAAAAAGTTAGATTTCTATTTTCAAAGTCAGACTATAGAAAGGTTTGTCAAAATTTTGACAATTCTAAGACTTCAGACTGAAGTTAGAATGTGCTCTCATTTAAAATGAATAATTCTGACTTCATTTTCAGCATTCAAAAATATTCTCAAAATCATTTTGATTCCGAATTCTCATATTATTTTTTTTTAATGAATTTTCAGAATAAGGTCAAAAAAACATGGGATAGAAGGGAGAATTTAAGAATAGTCAGAATTCTCACTTTAAAATTTGAACTCTCACAACAAAAGGAGAATGATCAGATTGAAGCCTGGCTGGCAAGGTTTTCACTTTTATTTCAGAATTCTGACTTCAAGTGGCAAATCTGAGAAGTAAGTTCTATCTAACCTTTAATCGAGAAGTCTGACTTTAAAGTGAAACTTCTGAGGATAAAGCTATAATTATGAGATTAAAATGAAAATCCTGCCAGCCAAAGGTTATTCTAATAATTCTGAGAAATCTAAGTCTCACGGTTCTGATTTGAAAGTGAAAACAAAGTCTAACTTAAAAGTAAGAATTCAGACTAAATCGCCAGAATATGGACTTTGTATCAAAAGTCAGAATTCTTTATTTTGCTTAATGAATTGTGAGAGCAAAGTCAGGATTCTAACTTAAAAAGTGAGAATTGTGAGAATAATTTTAGATTTTTGAAGATAAACTGTAATTCTGACGTTAAAGCAAGAATTCTGTCTTGAAAATTAAAATGAATAAAGTGATAATTATGTGACTTGAGTCGGAAATCTTTAAAGTTTGACTAAGTGGTAATTTCAAGAGTAGTCAGTCGTGAGAATTCCAAGTAAGAAGAAGAGTAAGAATTCTGAGCTAAGAGAGAATCTGGCCAAGCTCTTCCTTCATTCTTCTTTTTTAGTCTTCTTTGGTTAAAAACAAAACAAAAAAACCCCACCTTTTTAGAATAAGTAAATATAAAACTAATAAAAAAAACAAGTACTTTGATCTGAAGCTGAATATTGTTAAAAATCCATAGCTAGCATGTAAACCAAACGTCAGTCGAAGCCCGCCTAAGTTTAAAGTACGAGTCATTGGAGCCATTCCCCTCAAATATTTGCAGAGGACAAAAACGTGCAGGAGAAGAACACTTCTGATTTGTATTCAGTCCCGCATGACCTTCCCTGTAGCAGACTGCTTTGAATTGCCCCTTTACATCTCCTCAGCAGTCAAAGTCAATAGCAAATGTGCTGCATTGGTCGACACTCAACAGGAAGAGCGGGAAAAGAAGGGTTGTTCAGTCCTATGAGATGTCCCAATGAGGACAGTGGAGGATTCTTTCTGCACGTTATCAGGCCATTGTCTCAGTAAAATGCGTCAAAAGACGCTTTCGAGTCTGAAGGCAAAGAAGATTAGAGTTCAAGCACACATCTGATTACAATTAGACAAAAGCTTTTAAAAATGCTCTGTTTTCACTATCAGAGACATTTTGATGATTTAATGGCTGAGGTATAACTTTGTGTAGTTGCAAACAGCAGAGAACAATATTTGCCCTGCCAAGACCCCCGATTGATTCAAACAGGTATTTAATTTCAGAGAGTGCCAACTAATGACAGATGTGTGTTATGGAAGTAATTTTCAGGTGTATAATTCAGTTTAGTGTGTTGCTGGAACAAAATAAACTAATAAAGAGGGAATAAAGATGCAAAACAGCTGTGCAGAGGATGCAACTGACTTTCAGAAAGTTCTACCCAAACTGACCTGCAGAACATTATATGTCTTGTGCCATGTGAGTAATTTGAGGTTACACAAGCCTCTTTGTTATGTTTGAATCATGTCGTTTGTCAATGAAAGTGTGTGCTGGGTTGACCAGTTTTGTCATTTTTATGTTTTTGTCACCTTTGTCTTATCGGGTCATATTTTTACTGTTATGATTGGTTTGTTCCTCAACGTATCAACTGTCATGCAATGTCTCAACTTTCTATGCCAGGTTCTCATTAAGATGTCGAACTCTCACAATGTCATGTCAAGCTGTCTTTGTGGTTTTCTTCCAAGTCTAGTTCCTGAGTCTAGATTCCAAGTGTAGCTATCAGTCTGAATTCAGTAACAAGTTTTTTTTGTTTGTTTGTTTGTTTGTTTTTTATGTAGTTATTCAAGTCTGGTTATCTGAGTCGTTTTCCGGGTCTAGTTTATGAGTCTACTTTTTTAGTCGTGTTTTTTGAGTCTAATTTCTGAGTTTTGTTCCAAGTAGTAGTAATAGAGTTGGTACTTGTCTGTGTCCTTGACATGCTCTTCCACTCACTTGGCATCATTGTTGCAAACAAAACATAAAGTAAGTTAAAATGTCTGCCAACATTGCAAAGGTGAAAGTAGGACTTTTTCACTTGGGCGGCTTGACAGGGAACCTTGGGTAATTGAATTTGTGAGCACTGTAAATCAGCAAGAACACCAGTCAAAAACCTCAGGCAGTTGCTGAAACTGAGCTGTCTGGGTGAGTGGATTCAGTTCCGCTAGACATTGATAACATACTCAATATCATTATTTGTTTGAAATGTTATTGTGGTCCACATTTATCAGAGCAAAGCATATGCCCGACAGTGACTAATTAATTCCATTAATACTAAAGTCTGAATACACTTGGGCGAAAAAAATCCATGAAAAATAAATGTACCTTTAATCCTGTTCATTCTGCAAAAATAATACAGTTAAATAACATGTGGCAAAAGAAACAGGTATAATTAAGTGGTGCGGTGATGCTTTGAAAGATGATTATAATTAGAGACGCTGCAACTCCTGCTTTTGTCAGAATTACAATAGCAGAATTATATTGCACTTGCTGGAGTACGGATTTCATAATTGTGAAGTGGTAAATGTGCTAAAGAGTTTTTTTCTTTTAACCACTGCTAAACTTTTCCAACAAAGATGCCAATGTAGTTGTACATGCCCCAAAGTTTTTTGTTTTTGTTTAGTTTTTTTAAGCATCCCGACAACCATACCAACAATATGAATGTATAAAATGCAGATTTGCGGCAAAATACAGTAGGTCATTTAAAAGAAGCTGGGCCAGTTTGTAGAGTTTGCTGTCAAGTTAGTGTTGGAAAAGGCTCCGCGATTCATGATGCAGAAACTAGAGCTCATTTTTACTTATTGGCATGATTTGCAGACGGAAAGGTGACTTATTATCACTTTCAGTAGTGTTTGGAGAAACTGAGGTGCTAATAGGACACCTCAATCCACATTCTAACACGTGACTTTGTGTCACACTGAGGCATTTCACTTCTTGAAATATAATTTAGGTCAGTAACAAGTGTTCAGGTTTTGGAACTTTTAAAAGACCTATGATATGTTCTTACTCTTTTTTTTTTTCTTTTACTGTCAATGAAGTGGAAGTCAGTTTTTCCAACTGCACTGAAACACACGCAGCCTTCAGGCCAGTTGTGGTCAGCTGTGCGGAAGCTATTTAGTGATATTGAAGCAGAAATGTTCTTCCTCCCTTTGGCAGCAAGCGCAGACAGACAAATGTATTCCGTGGCCAGAATGACCACCTGTCTACATCCATTCCAATGAATCAGCGATTTGCTCTTCTGTTTCTCTGCCTTCCAAGCATGGTGCTGCCCCAATGAGACATTGAACTCTGAGGTGAGAGGTCACACTAATAGAGCGGATCCATCTTCTTTTTTCCATCTGTGTCCATCACATATACTTCTACTTTCTGCTCTCTGCTCTTATTCTTCCCTTGTGGTTTATTCATCTTAGGTGCTTTATAGCCTATTGATCAGATTGATGGAGGGGTCATTTGTTAACCCATGCTGCCATTGCGATCAGTCCTGGGCATGTATCGGAATGGGTAATTTCACTAAGTACACACTGGTGAAAACTGATGCCCTGAGACTCAGGCAATATTCTAACAGTGCTCCCATATGTTCCATGCGGGATTTGGTCATCAATGTGTTTGAATTGAACATTTAGTTGAGTGACATTTTTCATTTGGCTCAGAATATAACATTGATACACAGCAACATCAAACTATTAATCTTGTATTGCTTTTGTATTCATGCTCGGCTTCATATTTGAAACCTAATTTCTTCTTATTGCTTAGGAAAAAAAAAAAAAAAAACACTGAGATTGCAGATCGCTGCCAAGCCCTACACTTGTTACACTCTTATCATATTAGTATTTTATTAACATACTCACTGCCAGTCCATTAAAATGGATTTTTCACTGATGAAGTAGCTTTCAAAAGTATTACCTTTTTTGGACTTTTTGAGCTTTGACAGATTTAAGGCTTCACAAATAAAGACAGAAAATTTGAATAATTATTGCACAATACTTTTCAGTTTTTCAAACTGCATACACACACACACACACATTATATATATATATATATATATATATATATATATATATATATATGTGTGTGTGTGTGTGTGACAGTGAACGAGTTAAATTCATTGATGTAAATATTGTTTAACATTAAAAGAGGTTCAAATTACAAATGTTTATGATCACTCTTGAAGAACTCAACCATGCATATTAAACATTTTAAAAAGAATACAAAAGTCAGAAATACTATTTGTATTTCACTTGGCTTGCATAGGATGTGATCCTCATCCAGTAGTGCACATATAAACAATGTACAGAGTGGCATTAGTTTTTAATTCCCAAACCATGCTCACACGCTCAATGAATTTCTCTCTTAAAATTCCATTTGCATGTATTTTGCTCATGGTCAAAAGACAAATGTAAATATGGGATAATTCACTAAACACTACACAAATGTTGCTAACAATGGACAATAGTGTAGTTTACTGGTCAAAAATTTGGATTCTCAGTATATTTTAGCATAATAAATAGCTTGCAGTGCAGGACCTTTCATCCATCGAAGCCACAGACAGAAGGAACAGTGATTAACAATTGAGATTGGATCTCTCAGGACAGTTGCTACAACAGTTCCTGTTCGAGCCATTCAATATGGGAGAAATGAGAAAAGTGAACATGCACGCTACATCACAGGAAGATGTTGCCAACAAGATTTTCATTCATCTCCTTCCCACCTACACCAGCCTCTACCCTCCCACACCCTGCTTGCTTCGAAAGCCTGGCCAAATGGTCACATTAACAAACAGTGTTGGATCTCGGGCTTCAATTTTCACCCCAGCATGTGGAGCTGACACCTCGCAGCACTTTTCAGTCAGACAGAACGGAAGGTAAAGCCGGGTGTGATAACAACCTTTGCATCCTCGCCTGGCTGTCACTGTCACACTGTGTGCACACTGGAAATTTCACTCCACTTTATAGTTCTTCTCCACAGCCACGATTTTGCCCTGTTTTCTCAAAAAGAAAGAAAGTCCTGTCCTTACACTCCCCAAAAGGCAAAAGTGTTGCGGGTTAGAAAGAAAGAATCGAACTAAATTGGCAAAAACTCGTTTAATTTGAGCCAAGAGTCAATCAGAAGAGACTGCACTTCACCCCCTGCTCGTTATGGATTCAGCCCATAGCCTTGTGCATGAGTGACGACCAAGCTGACAATATCACAGCACCACATGGTTTACTGAGAAAACTGGGAATTGGATTGCCTTTGACTATTCATATCGAGCTGTGTGTGATTTATAGATACACAACACACAAAAATACTCTCTATGCATGGACCGATATTAGATTGTGACTAATATCTATGCTATGGTGATAACCATGAGCAAAGATAACGCAGTGTCACAGTACCGTTATACTAAAATTACAGCTGTATATTGTTTTTCGATTGGAAACAATATTTTATTTTTGACAAAATATTGAATATTTGGTAGATTAAGAAATGTGTACCATGTTTAGTAAAAATGAAAAAAAAAAAAATTCTTGTTTTGTAATTGTTCCTAGCAAGCTATAGTGCCTCCGTCAAGATTTCCGCCTTCATCCTCCATGCAATGCCAAGAGGGTGCTTGTTGCTCAACAAGCACTGGTAATACAATATGACTAGATCCCTAGTCCTTGTTTCCGCATGTGATACACTATAACACACTAGACTTTAAAAAAAAAAAAAATGCTCTAAAAAAAGGATGAATTTTTAGAAAAATATGTATGTTATCACTTGTAAAACTTGTAAAACGCAGAAAACAAGTTCAAGAGTAGCATGTGCATATATACTGTGTGTGTATATATATATATATATATATATATATATATATATATATATATATATATATATATACTGTGTGTATATATATATATATATATATATATATATATATATATATATATATATATATATATATATATATAACTATATATATATATATGTGTGTGTGTCTGTGTGTGTGTGTGTTTTAATCAAAAAAAAACAAAAAAAAAGAACCGACATTTGCCATTTTGAAGTCCAGCTTTGAGAGCTATCTTGTAAGATCCAAAAAAGGCACAGAGAGCATGCTAAGCTTGATTTTGATGGGAAAAGTTTCATCCAGTCATCTCCCAAAAGTTGCGACATCATCATTAATCAACTTATTTGTTGATTTAGACACGCAAACGTGTCATGTTTATCAGCGTGGATACTTCGGTCTTAGGATTTAAGACAAAGACCCCCCACCCCAAACCATCCTCAAACAAAAAAAAAATCAGAGGAACTTGTTGAGCCAACTCTGCAGGCAGTCAACCATGTTCTGCCCCGTTTAATGCCCCCTTTGTTTCATCAAACAAAAAAGAAGCGGGTAAGCTAAACTGCAATAAATCAGAATGTTCTCAAGTGAATGTGTCAGTTTGTAAAAAGTGACAAACTTCAAGGGCTCTGCAGGAAGTACATCAGAAAAAAATAAAAATCATGCTCAGAGTTATGGAGGAAAAAGCAAGCAAAGTTCTTCTATGATTCTGTTTGAACCATGCACAACTTGCTATACAGTCTAGACTGCATGCAGCTGGATGCGTACGACCCAAAACCATCCAAGCAAAAGTGAGAAGCCTCAGTGATAATTTACCAGCTCTACACACCAGCTGTCAGTCAAGGCCCAGCGGCCGTGTACTTTATAACCTTGCAAAGCCACATCTTAGCATCTGCACCCCCAACCATAACTGTCACACCTCACACACACCAAGCCATACAATGTGTCATATTGGTAGATAGACTAGCAAAGCATCAAATTTAATATCGGTATTTATGACGATGAGTCACATGATCATGATCAGTTGATCCAACTGTTTTAATTGTACTTTTAACACGTTGGTTACACAACTATCCAAAAGCACTGGAACGATTCTGTTAATTTTACAATAGACCAAAACATTTTAATTGGATATTAACAAGTCAGTATGAAGGTTGATGCTTGGAAATGCTTTCTAACAAAAAAATATTCAGAGGAATACAGTGGAAAAGTGTTAAACTAGCAGCAGATAACGCAATTATTTATATATATATATATATATATATATATATATATATATATATATATATATATATATATATATATATATATATATATATATATATATAAAAAAATAAATATAGCTGTCCGGTTGAATGAATGGCACCCTAAATGAATTATATATTTCTGCGTTTTTAAATTCTAACTGTGTCTCCCAAGCCTAAATTATAACAAAGAAGGCCTGTCAATGCCAGTCTGCGTGAGTTAATGAGTGCATGGCATAGAATCAGCCTGAAGACAAAGAAGAAGCAGACATTTTCACTTGCAGTAAAAAAATTCACAGATCTAAAAGGTGTTGAGCTTTAGTGGTGATGTGAACTTTACAGTTTTAAGTTAGATTCCCATCTTTATTCTTAAAACTTTTCCACTTGACCCATTTGACTGTGAGTTTGCAGGATGAAATGAGCACCCTTGAAGTTTCAAATGGACAGATTTTTTTTTTTTTTTTTTTTTTTGCCCACAGTGTGACCGCAGTTGCCGCTTTTGATCACAGCAACACTCACACAAGTCAGTGTCAGAACAGCCAGTGGAATAAATAACCAAATTGAGAAGCTAAGAAAACCTAATCAATTTGGATTTATTTCATTTATTTAACAGATGAAAGACTAGCTTAAAAAAAAAAAAAAAAAAAAGATGAGGTGTCAAAGGTACGGAGTCAATGTCAGGCCTATTGATCTGGAAGCTTAATTAACCATCAGAAGATTCTGCCTGACACAGCCTCTGATCTCATATCATCAGTAGCAGAGTGGCACCACTCGGACTGAACTCGTGTGTGTGTGTGATCGGCGTACAAATGAGAAGGGTGGGATGGCAAAAAGGTGAAGATCGTTGACCGATGACAATGTCACCCCATTTGCTTAGCGTAGCTGGCGCAGTGTCAAGTGCCTCAAGAGGGGCTCAAACTAGAATAGGCAGGGAGCGAGAGATGAATGAAGGCGACAAAAAACATTGAGCAATATGAAAAAGAGACAAAGCAAAGCATAATTTGAGGATGATGAGAGTAGATAAAAAAATGGACTTCATTCCATTATTCCATCAAAATAGACCCTCCCTTGACCTAGCTTGAGTGCATGCATGTGAAAGGTGCGTCGATAGTGAGATGACAGCAGTGACTGGCGGTGGATTGAATTGCCAATTCCAATACACCCAAAGAGCTGAGATGTCAGCCAGTTGATGTCAGCTGGGTAGATTGGGAGTTGGCTTGAGTGAAACCAGTCAGCAGTGGAGTGAACGCTGAGGAGATTAGCACTGACGCTAATCCCTCTGGGGCTTGGATGGTGAAACGCGGTGTGTACCTTGAGACGCTGGGCTATGTGTATAAGGTTGTGGGAGCATACTGGGGGATTTAATAAAAGCTAGCTTAGACTGTCATGGAAGCTCGGGAAGAGGCTGAAATTGAGTGTAAATATGTAACAGAAAATTATACTTCAGAAACATTATATAAAAGTGTATATGACCATGACTTACCAATGTGTCCAACTGAATTTGGCAGTGGTGTGGAAACGTGGTCAAAGCCCTCAATGCTTTCATACATGGAGTGGGAGATCCGGCGCTCATGGTTATCTTGAAGCCTGGAAGAATTGACAGGGTGCCCGCCGGGGAAATCCTACCGAAAACAAAAACAGGCGAGTATGAAGCTTAGGTATACTACATGCCCCGTCATTATATAATACTTTGTTGATTCATTGACATACCAGCCATTAGAATGGAAGACAGATTTGACTAGGTATTCTGTACATAAGTGAGTAGAGGGTCGATTTATTGTATTTAAGGAAAATATCAAAATAATTTTGCACCTACATATATGCATTAGACTCTAAACTCAACTCTACATTGACAAAAGTGTTGAAAATGTATGGGTACTATTGCATCACAAGGTAAAAAAAAATGTGTTAATTGATCAAAGACATGATATCAAGTTCATTTGTGAGAAACTATACCCAAAAAAGGAGAAAAGGCATTTCTTTCTTTCTCATGCATGAGGAGAACAGAGAAGGACTGCACAAATACAATTCTACTGCACTATAAAGCAGCCTCTCTGAACCCTTGCTTTTTGATTTTAGAAGTCCCTAATTTACATAAAGATTCCTGCCCTAAAAACAACATGGCCATAACCCAATACATGTGTCTTTCTGTGTGCGTGTGTGTGTGTGTGTGTGTGTGTGTGTGATTATTACAAGTGTAGCAAGATATTTTGTCGATAACAAGCCAAGTTTCATTGACTGGGCCCAAGCTTGATCAGGCTAGTCATCCTTCCCACGGCAGAGTTCCAGACAGCAACCTTCTCACGGCAACCTTCTCATAGCACGCATTGTTTCATTGCAAGCAGTGCATCCATTCTCGTGGAAAAGCATTTCTTCATTGCACGCAGTTATATTCACTGTTGCAAATGTATAATGTAAATTGTTACAATTATTCTGAGACATGATTTTGAAATTAAACGAGTAAGAGTAAATTTACTTGGTCGTTTAAAGAATGACAGAAACCCATCTATTTGCCCACGATCATTTAAACGCCAGTTTTCCATAATATGTCCCCTAAATGATCAAAGTATAATGATCCATGCAAGCGCTGCGCTAGTCAAAGTGCAAGAGCAATCAGAATTTTTTTGTCTAATCTAAACTCATCATTGTGCATGTCATGAAAGTGCTCATTTGACTGTCTGACAAAACGCCGTTCTCCAAAATCATGTCAGAGGGAGCGATCTCAGCTTGTGTCAGTATTTTCTGGCTCAGCAGTGTGAAACGGTTCCTGCAGTGAGCTGAGCTGGCCAAAAGCCGATAAAAACTCCATGGATTTCCCGTGGGTCGATTGGCAGCTGTCTCAAACAATAAATCCGGAACAAGTGACATTTGTCATGTGGCCAATGTGTAGGCCTGATACTTACCCTACAGTACAAGTCAATGCACATCCAAGTCCTTCATCAGACAAGCGGCATAGATATTAATATTTTTTCCAATAAAAAACTCTCTTTGTAAAAACACTCAGACATTGTTTGGCATGTAGAGTTAATGCCAAGTGGTCTAGTACATATTTTTGGTATCATTTCCAGTTTGAAAGAAATACCACACAAAAAACACAACTGAATGGTCTGGCAGATGGATAAAATGTCATAAGAGCTGCCAAAAATTATTGAGAGAAAAAAAAGGTACCTGTATAGAATATTTTTAGAGACTGATACTCAAACTCAGTTTGACTCTATAACTCAAACATGCTTTGAACCAGGAGTCTCTTGATAAGTCACTCTTGATGTCCAACATTTTTTTATGGCTTCCAGCCAAGACAGACAAGAGTAATAGGCAGATGCCACAGTGACAAAAAAAAAAAAGAAGTGAGATCAAGAATCTTTGGCATATACAGTGATGAAAGTTGTGATTTGCATGATCTGCTGTTCCTCTACATTATGAGTGCTTCCATGTTGGACTCTCAGGGGAGTGGCACAACTTGGCTAGAGATTGGAGATGTGTACAAGCCAACTGGGACTTATTGGCTTTTTAATAAAAGGGAGTGGTTTAAATAAGCTTGAAAAAAAAGCACTTTAGCTGAACACCATTGATGGAAGTAAAGAAAGGACGGCATTGAGTTTGTGCACATTAAATGAATGCAGGGGTCAATGCATATTATATATATATATATATATATATATATATATATATATATATATATATATATATATATATATATATATATATATATAAACAATTATGAAAAGCAGTGGTCATAAATACAGGATGTGGCCGGAGAGGGTTGAGGATGAGTTGTGTTGAAATTTCTACAATGAAGATTTATTTCACATGCTTGACACACTGATTGACGCCTGATTTGGAAAAAAAACAAATGCATGCGAGGAGACTCATGAAAAGGTAGGAACACCAGAATAACTATTATCATAAATGTCAGATCAAACATACTTCATGAAGGCATCTCCATATTAAAAAAAAAAAACTAAATACGATCAGCTCTATTTTGTGTAGCTAGTTTGAAATAACTTAGAGTTCTATACGAGCTTAAACCGCAAGCATTACTATGCCAGAGTCGTAATCAAACATTTAGGTCTCATCCATGACGACCCCTTCTATGATTGCATTATATTTCAAAAGCATCAATTTGCCACAACTTCAGGCTCTGAAAGGTTGTTTGCCGAAAGTGGAATTTTTTCTCGTTAATTTTGGAGCTGTGATGGCGGGTGGGGATGGCCAGCAAACACTATAATTAAAATAGACTATGTAAGGAGAGGTATAGAGCATAAAACCAGGGCCTGGCTTTCTACGATGATGATATGAGATGATTGATATTCATCAAGGGAATAATCTAAAACTACCAAAATGGTCAGTGAAAAACCCAAATAAATCAAGGTTCCTTCACCAAAATTCTCCCAATCTGCAAAGATTATACTGACCTAGTCAGACAACACTCATTTAACCCTTTAAGTGCCAAAGTAGCAGAATTGCACCCAGCAACGTTTACAGTTTACTGGTACCTAAAGGGTTAAACGACTTTAGTGTTTTTTCAAAAATCACTGCTTTCAAACAGGTACATGTCATTTTTAATTCATATTCCTTCCAATTTACTTTCACCGTCCTGTCTGACAAACATGGTACTTTACATCTGAGCAAAAAATTATATATCGAGGACTCAAGTTGAACAAAATTTACTTATCTGCTGCACGAATGTAGATTTTGTGGAGATTGTGCCCTTTGATGTAGAAAAAATGGAACGATCTGAGGTGTTATCATTCCACTGATTTAATTCCTATATAACAGAGTTTATCAAAGACCTTTTTAGCGTTAAGTCTCTCACGCCAGTCATATGATCATCTTTTTGCCAACTAAATCTAGTTGTTAGTGTGATTAGCTCACTATGATCAGATTAGCCAAGAGATTAGCCAAGAGAAGTGTGACTGCACGTGCTTATGTATGGCTGTATAATGTGTTTTTCTTGTATTTCTCTGCGGCAATATTTGTAGTACTGTAAATGCAAACTCATACATAAATTGCTTTGGCCTCTCTGTCAGCATCTATCTGACCTTCGGTTGCAGCAAGGGGGAGGAAAGGGAATGTTGACAGAGAGTCTTAAACTGTCACCTAAGGCTAATAATGTCAAGTCTGTTGCCATTTACTGGCCTCCTATCCACGCTTCAGCCTGTTGCCATAGCCCTAATCCAGTCACCTCCACCATAATGCTGTAATTACAGACTTAAGCTGCCGCATCTTGCCACAGGCACAAGCCACATCTCTACAGGCGGATACCTCACTTTCTTTCCTTTATCACATTTAGCGCTTCTTAGCAAAACTTTGCCATTTGCCCAAATCAACAAAACCATCTACTAACAAAGACACAATAACTTTTCACAACAGTAGGACATGCCTGAATACATTTTTGGGATACATTTCACAGTCCAACAACTGCTTCTTCAGTATAGTTTTAAAATTGTCAATAACATATACCATTTATACACTAAACATATACAATCTGTTTTGACATGCTACCAGGCCCAAACTGATTACAATAAATTTTACCGAAGGGAGAAGAGAATGAAAATCACACAAGTGTAACGAAACTGCACCTATGAATGAAACATTCACATCGTTTTTTGTTTTTTTTTTCTTCACTGCCGAGGCCATATTTTACTAGGTTAGGCGCCATAGGTCTGAGAAAACTGAGAATATTGTCCCACATTGTTTTGATAAAATATAATTATACAAATGTTTAATGAGTTAAATAACATTTGTTTCCCCCCCAAATGCATTTCTTTAGGTGGTAATTATTTGCTGATTTTCACTATTCACGGGCTGGTCTGGTACCTAATACCTGAAAATAGGAGGCGTCAAACCATAAATTTATTGGGGAAAAAAAAAAAGATTAAAAGAATGCATTTCGTGGCACAAATTATGAAGTTTTGAGGACATGAATTCTTAACATGTGTTTGTTACTAGTAGTTGCACAGGAGTCATTTAACATATTCTGTATTTTAAACATTAAAACATACTTTAGGCTGTGTGCAAAGAAGTAGAATGATCCAAGTAACTTTTTTGTGCAACTTCCATGAATTGCTTTCTTAATCATTGCTCTTAATCATTTAAACAGTATTTGCCTAGTTTTGAATGACAGGTCCACAAAATGAGCTTATGAACAAATTTCATGATACATATTGAAGGATATAAGGTCATGGTATAGATTTAAGTGTAATAAATAATGACACCACTGTTGATTTGGCCGATGTTTGAAGGGCCATGATTGGCAAATTGTGCCATACTTTGTTGTGTGTTTGTTTTTGTTTGTACAGTACACCTACAGACAATTCTGGCTCCGTTATCTGATACTAAAATTTCACCAGTGTCATTCACAGGGGCCAAGAAGCCCACTTAACCACCAGATTCAATATATTATTTTGCAATTGGTCCGATTGAGTTTCGCTCGCTGCTCCTAAACGAGTTAGTCCTCGGAGAGCGGGCTGGAAATTCAAGGGGCGGCAGCACGAGAATTGTATTTCAGCTACTTCCTCTACTTCCCACAACAATGTCACCACGAAAATACAAACTTCATTTCCCAGGAGCCACCTCTAAAAAGGGCTTTCACGCAACTTCTTTGACGGATGTACTGTTTGAATTCTTTTTTTTCCCTTCATACTGAATGCATTTAAAAGGTATTCTCATTATTACTATTTTTTTGAAGGGGGAAAGCATAAAAACTGCCACATCAGGAATTTTGCCTCCCTGTTAGCCAGCATCTAAGGGCTTTAGGTTCTCCAGCAGTAGCGGTCAGCTCAATACTAATAAAACCATAAATTACTAGACTAGGGTTTTGATTGATAGCTCTCTCCAGGATTTATCGATCGGCTTCTTGTCCAAGAGTACGTCTTTTGTTAGGGCCAGCAACTTCCTTCCTCCTTGTCTCTTTACATAAGCGTTCCCTGACTGACTCCCGGACTATTGGAGTGCATTACAAACAAGGCAATGGCACTAGCGTTTTCTTTCTTTCTTTCTTTGTTAGCATTCATTTACAACTATTCTTAAAAGAACTAGGAAAAATGCTATTTATAAATATCCCGTTTATCATTGTGCTTTGTATTTGAAATTATTTGTGACATTTGAAAGTATATATTGTGCATAGTAAAGGTGTTAAAACCCGGGTGCAGCATGTCACATCATTTTGTGTAGCCTGTGAAATTGCCAAACTTGTAAATTGTCTTCAATTTTTAAAAACTTGGGAGGACAGGGAAAAAATAAATAAATAAATAAATAAATAAATAAATAAATAAATAATTTGAAATATATATATATATATATATATTATATATACTGTTTTTACCAGCCTCTGATCCCAAAACTTTGGTAAGTGTGGGACATGCGCACTTAACATTTATTTGACTTCACAGTCATTACGGGCCTCTGGCAGAAACTACAATTACAATGTGGCCCAAGATAAAAATTAGTTTTAGCTTAATTTAGTACAGCTTTAGTCCTTTTCAGCCCAGATTTTGTGACAAATACCTGCAGCTCGTAAAACATGGCATAACAAATGTTGTTATGTGATATTGAATGCTATTTGTAAACGTCCAGAACCACAGTCATGTGGGTTGATGGATCTCTCTGTATGCAATGTTGAAGTCCGTGAGTAATAGTGGTAGACAAAAAGTAGATACAGTCAGTTTGTCAATAATGCCTGTCAGTGCCAAAGATCTGTGGCTTAAATGACACTGCAAATGTGCGGACAGACACGGCTTGACGTGGCGCGGTCGATTTCAAATCAGTGCCAGCATGAAGTATATTCATTATAAGCCTGTCCACTTTCAGAAAGATACATGCGTGATTAATATCAATAATACCCAGAAGGAACATGAAGTGTGGCTGTGTGACAGACAAAAACAGATGCAACTGAAACTTATTTTATAGAAGACAGGACAATCAGACTGATTCATTAAGATAACCAACAAATTCATTAAAGCAGTTAATTCCTCAATTAGTGATTGGGTTGGTCTAAGAGTGCCCATTATTGTTGATCGTGATCTACCAGTCATTCGCATGAGAAGATCTTTGATTTAGAGACTTTAAGTCAAACTTGCTACATTCGTTCTCTACCACTTTTTTGGGAAACTAATAAAGATTTACAGTAACCCCTCTTTTTCATGGACAAGGGACCCAAACGTGTCTTAATTTGAACACAATTGTGTATTTGCGCTTCAGACTCCACAGATTAAGATTGAGCGTGGGAGTGCTGCAGTGTATTATGCCTGCTGTAAGGTGACAGCCCAAAAAAAAAAAAAAATCTGTGATGCACTGAGGGTGTGATAGGCGAGGTGCAAAGTAACCAGGGGTTACTGTACTCACATCTAAAATAGCAACGCCGTTTCATCTTAATTCGTCCAGCGAGGAGGATGGGATCTTGCCACAACAGAATTGAAAAGACTAAAACTAAGTTTCAATTAGTCAATGCACTGCTAAATTAATGTTTGATATTGGTGTGACCTTGTTTATGGTGTTAGGTCATTCAGAGTACATTGTTCATTTATTTTATCAGTCCAGCAAATCCATTTCTCTATACTCTATACAAAAATAGTCTAGATGGGCCTACAAAAAGCATTACAGTCATGCAGTCCAACTTAATCAACATCCAAGAATGTTTCATTAACAATGGTATGAGTCATATACAGTAAACACTTCCCTCCAATTGTCCAGGAAGGATTCATTTATTTTAGCTGTCGACAGAAAACATCTGGGTTTGACATCAAAAGAAAAATATTACACATCTGGAATTAAATACAGTTTTGTGA
The DNA here is from genome assembly GCF_059441005.1 of Hippichthys cyanospilos. NCBI lineage: Eukaryota > Metazoa > Chordata > Actinopteri > Syngnathiformes > Syngnathidae > Hippichthys > Hippichthys cyanospilos. The sequence continues at coordinate 7,813,285 of NC_142387.1, forward strand.
TGCTGACATAACACGTGCTGGATGAATGAAAATATTTACAGGCATTTTTAAAGGCAATTTGACTGCACATTTCTTTAAATTTGCAGACTAAATCTTTCTGTGTATTTTTTAGTTCAATTTGTTTCTGAATTTCTATAGATGGTTTGGATCATCTGATGAAGCCTTTTTTTTTCATTGTCTTTGAGAAAACTTTACTTTTGTCCTTTGATGGTTGCATCTGCCAGTAACAGGTCGTTTGGGGGATTTTTTTAGTATTATTGTTTCCGTTAATCAGTTAATGCTGTGTTTCTTCATTTTCCCCCAATGTATGTAACTTAGTAGACCAGTAATTTGGTTATTCAGGATCATTAAAATGGTTATGTTGTCTATGACTAAATTTACTGCCCTAATTGGCTTTCCGGGTTTCTGTTTCGCAATTGCTTGTTTGTTATCCACCAACAGAATTTCACGGTTATAAAGTGTACAACCGTTCCAAGTATAGATGCAATTTTCACAGTTCAAAACCCTAATCAAAATGAGAATAGAATTTCTGTTCAAGGGTTGACGTGAGAAGGTAATAGGACCTCTGTGGACAACTAAACACAGCTGTCAGTCACATGCTATATAATACTTTTGCTCAAAAGAAAAATACGTGAATTCAAACGCAATATGTTGTTTTTAATGCTGCATATTTTATCCAAATGATTTCAGTCAAGAGCAAAAATAAATTGGTTTCACAGCCACAATACTTTCAGTTATGCTGAATTGAGGATAAATGTATGTAAAAATTAAAAAAAAAAGATCAGTGATATGAGTTTCACATGAAAGTTAGGAACATTAAAGCTGTGCGGCATTATAATAAATGGAATGAAAATTACTTCTTCTGGATTGAGCTCTAACAATAACACATGTGACGGCACATTAATAGAACAAAGATATAGAAAGAAAAATTAGGTCGTATGAAGAAGCTGCCATGCAATTACACTGCTTCAAACAAGTTGTCGCTGACCAATCATCTTTCGTACTATCTGGGGCAGGAGGATACTTTTCAAAGACGTGCTACAAGAGAGAAAATAATTGTTTTGCAGGAGATCTAGCAGAGATAAAAGTGTGTGTCTGTGGTTCATATGCCCCGGTGTGTATGACAGTGACTGAAACCTAAACAGATTACACGATGAAGAAAAAAGAATGGCATAGATTAATATGCCATTGTCTTTCTTTTCAATTTTTAATTTTGAATCCTGTTTTATCTTCAGCTAGTTCAGGAATATTCGAATACTGGCTAGTTGGGGATACATTTAGGTCTGTGCATGTTTATTCTACTGTCTACCTAAAAAAATAAATAAATAAACTCGAAAGATACGTTACACTGCTCTGCTCTAGAACATGTGATAGTTTAGCCTGCAGGACCGAGCAATGATGAAATCAGTGTAATTTTCATGGAATGAAGCAGCCTGGATGTGCTGCACCCGTCGCCGGTTCCCCCTCTGATGCATTAGTGTGTGCAGCTTGGCTCCTATCCCCTGCAGACAGTGATGGATCTGATTCATTTCAATGGTGGCCTCCAGTGCTCAGTCCCATTCTGCTGGGTGACAGCGGCAAACTGGTGCTGGGTCGCCATGTACTATCTGGCTGGCCGGGGGTCCAGAATTGTGGATGGGGATGTTGGTTGTTTGGGGGACGATTTTTTTACTGGGGGTTCACCTGATCTTAAATCCTCAACCGACTCATTTTGCTTAGCTCTAAGCATATATATATATATATATATATATATATATATATATATATATATATTCATGGTGGCATATATTCAAATTACCCGAAGACACTAGTCCTGTGAGTCGTCGTCTCTAATTGGATTTTAATGGCCAAAACCCTCGTAACAAACTGATTACTGATACAAAGCTTTCAGCAGAGCCATCGCTGCGCTGCAGGAAATGCAGAAGTAAATGTCAGATTGAACACCAGCTTTCACTTTGCCCTGCATCTTCCTGTCAAAACCAATGATGAAATGTAAATGAATTCATGCAAATAATGTCTACATTTTTCATGCTGGTGAGGAATTTTATTGTAAGTTTTTCTTTTTTGAAACATTGTCTAATCCAAAATTTAAAAGTATTTAAATGTTTATTTTTTTTTCCACATTTATAACAGGGACCATTGTCTAATGTTAATATGCCTCAAGAGTTAAAAAGACACGTGAGTGACTGGACTTAAGTGATAGCACTCATTAAACCTGCAGGCTGAGGTTTTCTAGAAGGATTGAGTGTGAGGTTTGCATGGGAAGTTAATATAAATGTCATGGGAAAAAGAAAGTACAAACACGCTCCGCATTTTGCGAGTCAAGGAGTTGCTTTAAAGGGTATGGATGCAGATGATTGCTGCTAGACATAATGAGTGTTTAAAATATCCGTAAAATGTGGTTAATTTCTGGCAAATGGCCTCCTGAAATTTTTGGTATGTTATTGTTTTGTACATATCATTTATAATACAGCACAATAAAGACTAGATTAAAAAAAGTCTATAAAAAAACAAGATACCCTTCCTTCTACCAATATTCTTGACCATTTGCTTACACTTACCTCAAACCCAGGTGGAATACATATTCCTCTATCGGTATATCCTGCAGTGTTTTTCAGAAAACCTGTCAATCATAACTCGCCAAAGGGTTTCCTAGATATCAGATCAAAGGCCCAATGTGGCCCAAGTAAATCACACTGAGGATGGAAATAAATTCGAGCCGCGATCACCTATCTCCCACAGGAAATGAGAATGTTTGAAGATTTGCATGGTTTTGTGGCCGCCACATTAAAGTTATCCCTTAGTTATTTCACAGCCCCGAAATCTACAGTGAGATGGATTAAGGGTTAAGGCCTATAGTCATAAGAAAGAAAGTGTCATTTATGCAGTGGAAATATGACCACTACTCTCATTTCATACCGCTGTGTTTTGGGCCACCCGTCGGGCTACGATGAGCTGGATCATTCCTCGTTTGTTCCCTTCGACCGACATGGATTTGCGTAGCGTTTCCATTGCTTCCTGATTGGTATTACCCAGCAGTGACTCCCCATTGACTGCAATGAGTTGGTCATTTATACGAAGACGCCCATCCTGCAGATGAATGCCCAAAAGATTGTTAGATCTCCACATGGCAATAATTTTAGCACAGCCTTTTATCTTATGTTTATGTTGCAAGGCGAGAGAGGGGAGGTGTTACTTGCCTTGCTAGCAGCACCTCCATTGATGATGGATTTGACAAATATCCCCAAGTCGGAGTGGCTCTCCTTGGACCGATTACCTTTGACGCTGACCCCTAAGCCCGCTGAACCAGAGTCATTGAGAGGGATTTCGAAGGTCATAAACTCTCTCGTGCCATCAGGGGTCAACACCAGCTCATCATCCCCCTGCTGCTGTAAAACAAAAACAAAAATAGGAAAAATTTAATAGATCAAGCTTGATGTAATTTGAATCTTATGAAACAATGCATTAACTGAATCATTGACATCCTGAAATGGAAAGGGTCAAAATCAGGACAAAACTAGACTGGCTGTATTTATGTGTGTGCACGCCTTAGTCTAAAGTCACAGAATGTATTGTGCTTCTGTGCCATACTTGCAGATTGAGAGCAAGAGAGCAGTTCTGAGATGTCGTGATGGGCCAGATAAAGTCCATTTGAAGATTAATGGGAGTGAACACAATCAACCCCAGAGACCTCACTGCAAGACCTATTTAAATGGACTCGTATCAGCACACAGACATGCACTCTCGCACATCGCCAGATGGATGGCCGCCAGGTGTGTGCCCCTCACAGCTGCTTGGATAAAGTGTTAAGCACAGGGAGGAGGAAAAACAGAGCATAAGGTGTCTTTTTTCTTCCTCCATGGGCTAAGGAGTTATTAGGATGCAGCAGTGCATTCAGGTGAAAGTTCTTTTGAATGCCACCAGATAGCCCTCTTGTTTTGTTTTGGGTACTTTTGTTGCTATTTTTTGTTGTTGTTCTGTTATTTTCCTTTCATTTTGCACAGATATGTACTGCCCAACAGAGGGGTTTTGTGTACCATCTGACCCACAAAACACTGGAATCCAATAAATCCCACTGCGTTTCCAATTTCCTTCCGGGCCCAGTGTCCGAGTCGATTTTCTGCATCTACTTTTTGGAGTTGGCGGTTATGTTGGATTCTAATGAATTTTCTTACTTTCTCACTTTCCACTTCCATGTCTTATCTTTTTCTGGATCCTGATTTTGCTCCTCATTAACACTCACTGTATTAGGTAGATGTGAACATCTTTTCAGTTAATATACTTATTATCAGCAGAAGTAGGAGTTTTAGTAATAGTAGGAGTAGAAGTACATAATTTCCTATATTCCTTCAGAAGCTAGTTTCCAAGCCTATTTGTGGTTTTTAGATTCTTGTGTATAAAGACTTTGTACTTTCCCACTTTGTCTTTTCCTTGGTCTAAATTCAAACCAAGTCAAAGTGTTTATTGTTATGTGCAAAGTGTTGAAATAAGTTTCAACGTACAATGAAATTCTTACTTTGTTGTCCATAAAATTGTCCTAAAGTAGGTACAAAGTTAAGACAAGGTATCAACAACAAGTAACAGAGCACAGGTATAAACCGTAAGTAGGTAAATTATGTACAAATACGAACAACAATGCGCAGAACACTCGCAGTAATGCGCAGGTGTGCATGGAGATTCAGATAGAGTGTATGTGTGCATGATTGGTTACGTACAGTACAGCTATTTACAAATGGTGCCAAAGGTGCAGTATAAATAGTGCAAACATTCAGAAATAGGTGCATGGTCTTGGCATAGTCACAGCTGTATGAGGCGTATGTGCATGATATTATCAGCTGTATTGTGCTACTAATGGCTGTTGAGGAGTCTCATGGTAGAAAGGGAAGAAAGGGTTCCTGAGTCTACTATTCTACTAGTTCTGCATGACGGGAATAGAGTCAACAGAACACTCCGTGTTAGAGTTTCAGGTGATCTTGGACGCCGTCTCTGCAGGTCCATAGAAGTGGAGTTGCCGTACCGCACAGTGATGCAGCTGGTTAGGATGGACTCAACAATGCAACTCTAGAAGCTGCTGAGGGCCCTTGGAGATATACCAAATCTCCTCAACCTTTTTGGTGACATACCAAATCTCCACAGCCTCTGCAGAAAGTGCAGGTGCTGCTGAGCTTTCTTCACCAGCTGTGTGGTGAAGAAGGCTACTCATGTCCACTATTCTGCTCCTCACATGACCAATCTTATGGGTTAAGCTAAATGTATTTTTTATTATCATCATCATTATTATTAGTATTATTATTGTTATTAGCAATAAACTTAAATTAAATACGGAGACAAACATTCCCTTTCAATCAGCAGGTATTGTTTAGCGATAAAACAACATCACATTCTGAATTAGTTCGCGTTTTTAAGGTGTGTGAGTGCTTGAAAGCACACACACACACACACACACACACACACACACACACACACACACACACACACACACACACACACACACACACACACACCACAATGATGACAGAATAACCGCCCACTCAGAGCAGTGTTCCGGGAATAGCGGGCCAAGGCGGAGGATGAGAGAGCAGTGAAACATTTTCATTAGACAGGAAAAAAGTGCTGCTCGGCTAGAATGAGTATGTCAGGCTGCCTGACAGGGCCTGTTACGTCGATTCAACCCGGCCCAAAACGACCGGGATACTACAACCTCAGAAACGCGTTGTTTGACTGGCTGGACAGGGAACAGGAACAACAACATCTAACAACATCACATAGAACTTGGTGGAATGGTGAATCGCCGGGAAGAGAATTGCAGTTTGTGGTTTCCTTGGCTCAAAACTCCCTTGTTGCCATGGAGTATCTAATGAGGACTGCCTTCTAAATACCAAGTAGACGTAAGAGCTACAATCATTGGCAAAATGTCAGATTCGTAGTCCGAAAGACGGGAAAATCTATAAAAATCAGAGCTTTGCTGTCAATGTGTCCATGTAAAAATGCCCGTATTTGATTATGCACACGCAGACAAAGAGAATATGCTAACTCCCATACTAAGTAACATTAAGCCCGAGACGTTTATAGATTAATGTAGTTCTATTTTTATAGAGGCGGTGACATGCAACGAGTTGAACAAAGAGAGGCAAATACATGAAAATGTTCTTCATTAGTCTACACCCCCACCCACACATACACACAGACAGACACACACACACCTCCTTCCCTTGCTTAATTGGCCTTTTTATTTTGTTTCCACCTGACTTCACTCGTCACATGCGAACAGGGAAGGTGCGCTGAACAGGTGCGAGGAAGCAAAAGCTACTAGGAGGAGGGAAACAGGCAAATGAATCACAATTAATTCTTTTCAAACACAAATCGGAGTTCTCTGCACCTCAATGCCTAAAACAATTAACACTGCTGGAAACTTCTCTCCACACTTGGCCTAATTTGGTGACATAAAGGTCATTGGAAATACATTCAAAGAGGCTAAAAGAAGTCAGCCATGGGTGTAATTGCAAAATGTGTGATGAGTATTGTCACACAAATTCCTTTAGGCAGTCGAATATTTTCTGACAAAGGATTGCGATACTATGCAAAGCAGACAAAGCAAAGCCAAGATTTTAAGGTACAGTGGAAGTTTCAAAAGCATGAAGGCGACAAGCTGGTAGAAGATTTAAATATTTTAAGGGTAAACTGAGGTAAACTGAGGTGCTGATGACGGGGGGGTGTTGGTCAAGGTGGAATAATAGCTGCAAACTATGACGTCAATGTTCCTCATCTGGAGATAGCGGCTGTTGAAAATATGGTATCACGGTACAATTACGTATTGTTGAGACACATTGAATCCTCTTCTGGGAAAAAGTAACCATCGCCACAAGTGGCCTTTAACAACCTTGTTTGTCAGCATGGGATTGTGCTGCAGTGTAGTCTTTGACTGCAAACATAATTATAAAACAGCTGCTGAAAAGTGCTAAACGAAAACAGGTGGCAATGACACTTCACGTTTAGAAATCATGGGATAGGCTGATATTGTCTTAACAACACGGAAGGATTATTTTTAATCATGACAGAGCATGTTTTGTATCCCTCTAGATTGATCACATTGCCAAAAAATAATGCAGTAGAAAAAAAAATCTTAAAAATATGGAAACATGTCTGTGTAGGTTTCATTTTAAAGCATTTTTGATGTTTTGATCATACGATCAATAGCCAGGTTTGGAACAAAGTTTTTTTTTCCTCCTCTTATACTGTTTAAATCATATATGACCTTCAAAGGTAAAATTAATGTTTGAAGAGTCTACTGCAGTGGATTGTACCAATGTTACAAAATGGGATTTACATCTTCCTAATAATTCAACCCCATCATTCAAGTAGTTTGCATTGTTAGTCATTGAGTGAAAGACAATTTAAACATGCAATTATTTTTTTCGGAATACTGCCATCAAGTCATAGATTACTTTGCTCATTAAGATTAATACGACTTTCGAGAATCTTCTTGTTTCGTACTATTGCTACATTGTAATTTGACTAAGTGATGTCTCTTTAAGGTTTTTGCAAAGCCAAAATACATTGATTTATTCAGCAGTCTGGAAGGGAAAATAAATGTTCTGTCTCTATCACTTAATTAACAAGAACACTGAGGCAAGAGGCATCGCACCACAATAAGTCTCTTCTAATTATATTAACACCAAAGATGTGATTTTTTTTTTTTTTTGAAGGGGGTTATATCTGTATTATACCAAGTCAAGTCACACTTAGCACTATCTCATGCCTGTGCTCTCAAAGTGACAGGCCTTTTTTTTTACTATGCAGTTTTGTTTTTTTCTCAAATAGGAAAAAGAGAACACTTTAAGTTGAACATTTGTCTGTGGACAAATATTTATTTATAATGATGTCTTTTTGAGAAAAGGTTTGACACTTGTTGATTATTTTGGGGGGGCAAATGTATTAATAATTAAGTTAATTTATTTTGTGAAGAGCACTCTACTGTAATCGCAAAACAGGATGCTTTATGTTATTTATTTTTTTCTGTGGATAAATATTTACTCATCAATATTTATTTCTGAGAACAAGTCGGACACTTTGTGTTGATTATTTTTTGTGGACAAATATTTATTAATAATTAAGGTAATAATTTATTTTTGTGAACGGATCTCTATTGTAACTCCAAAACAGGACACTTGTTGTTTAATATTTTTCTTAGGACAGATATTTATTTATATATATATATTTTTTATTTTACTGTATTTTTTTTTTTTTTAGAACAGGTCTGACACTTTGTATTGATTGACTGCGTTGATTATTCTTTTGTGGACCAATACAAATGAAGTTTGAAAGGTTCTAAAGTTTTATAAATCAGACACTGATTGCATGTTTTAAGTCTTTTTTTCTTTTCTTTTTTTTAAACCCCAATATACGTGGCACTGGTTAAGGGGTACTTGAATGAAAAAATATTTCACTCATTACTGAAAAAAGGTTGAGAACCACTGATGTAGGGTACAGCAACAACATTCTGAATTAATCCTTATTTCTTCTTTGAACAGTAATTTAAGTGACTATGAGGGTGAATTTATGATTATTTATTGCAATGATCTTCCCCAATCACTGTGCAGCTGTTAAACACATATGGAGGATTTTAAACCAGGCCACCAAGGTTGGCACTTATGAAACAAGCCATTAGCCTGCTATAATTATCAACATAGCTGTCATACGTTTGTCTGAAACATCCCCAGCATTCACGGAGGCAATATATTCATTTGTCACATCAATCAGAGACTAGTATTAATTGTGCAATTAAGATTCTCATTGCTTGGCAGATATAGCTACTAATGGATCAGTGACAAGTGTGATATGATCATTAAAGGAGATTTTAATGTACTGTTTAATTGCTCTTATGAGGGCCACACTTTTAGGACAGAGACTCATCAAACCCATTTGTTCAACACTTTTCAGACAATGAACATGTTTAAAAAAAATAGGTCATGCGGGACACTGAATGATGAAAGCGTAAGATCAGTGATGAATCAGCAAACCCATATCATGCATGTGTGTGTGTGTGTGTGTGTGTGTGGGGGGGGGGGGGGGGGGGGGGGGGTCCTAAACTATTATAAAATAAAATGAGGGGGAGACTTTCCCAGCTAAAGCAAAACAATTGCAGAATTACACAACTACACACGTTCCTGCACTATGGTACATTAGCATTATTGACTGAAAAATAAAGACAATGTAACAACATTTGCAACTTATGAAAATACATGTTTGGATCTTCAAAAATACATAACTAAATAACTGGATTTTCTTTTTTGTCTAATCAGTATTCAACTTTTCTGTGTTGCCATATTAAAGGAGGCCGTCCACAACCTTCAGAATCAGGAGTGCTGGAATGGACTACGCACACCCCATTGAAATGACAATGTCTTTTTTTAAGTGTGTCATTCTCTCGTCTTTATGGATTAACCTTCAAATCTGCAGATGGGCGACCCTACTCTTACCCACTGTTGTAATCCTACCTTAAGTAAGCACATGTACATCTCTTTTACTGGATGGTGCGTCCCAAATAGTACAAAGAATGTTAGAAGATGCAAAAGTATACTTAAAAGTACAGAGTTATTTAAAATCACAGTTCAAATCTAAATTGTCTTCTTAAGACCCACTTTCGGCATCACCGGTTGAGAACAAGCGTTAAAATTGCGCCAGGTCTCATGTCATTTTCGGAAAAGATTCAACTTGCATTACATGTACTTGACAAAACATTTCCCCTGCAAAAATACAATGTCACTGACAACTATTTTTAAAATAAAAAACAGAAAAATAAATGAATATATAAATATGCCCCCCCCCCCCCCATGGTAATTGAAGTCATAACCAAAACATGCTGGGAGTGTGAGATAATTCCGCTGGGGTGCACAAAGGCACTGTTAATAAAAAATAATAATAGAATCTCAAAAGAACGATACAGAGGAAGTTTTGGCATTAATGTTTAACATAGGCAGGTATGTGTCAATCAGACAAAAGCAAACTTACAAGTGTGTGACTGTCAGGCATGAAACACATGCTACAGTTTGAAGCATAATTGCTTTCTCGCTCAAACACACGCACGCACACACACATATAGCAATTACCCACTCTGCTTTTCCACCATTTTTTGCAATAACTGTCACTGACAGGGCTTTGGCCTCCTTATCTGATTTTTATGAACATACTTGTAGGGATTATTGAGATTTGTGAAAGCAGTACTGCGGAATGTGTAACAGAAAGAGCGAGGACAAATAACAGGGAGGGTGAGCGGAAGAAAAGGCTAATCTCCTGAGGAAAGTAATGAAAAATATAACTCACATTCTAGCTCAGCCTGGAAAAGTTGGCCGAGAGAAAACAAAGACCAAAGAGATTATTCGACTGTCTTTTCCGTGACAGCTCCTCTCTAATTCGTTTATGCCTGAGGAGTTAGGAGAAGCACTCGCGTGGTAGGAATCCATGTATGAAGTGACATGTTGCACGTCACACACGTTGCTGACATTATTCGACAGCCGCTCATGAGAAATCGAACTGGTTTCTTAAATATACATTTAATGGCCGCATTGTGAGATGTGACTGATCGAGTACAGATGCCGCACTGAGTATAGCGTGGGAGTGAGGTTGTGCTATCAGGGGCCTCTAGTCTGCCAAGGTGCTCTGACAACTCAGCCTGCTGTCAGGGCCGTGGAGGCCAGACTGGACGAGGGCAGCAGCCTCACCATCTGGTGTGTGACAGTCAAAGTCACCCTGCGTGTGGTAGGTGTGCCGTGTGAGGAGCGTGCCTAAGACTGTATCTGTGTAAGCCTGATCACTAGACCAGTGAGTCACCACTATGTACAGTTACAAGGGGATGTCTGCAAGCACATCAGCAGGTGTGGAGTGTTTGTACGTGTGTACTGACCACTTCTCGAGGTAGCAGAGGGTCCTCCTGACGACTGACCAACAGATTGACGATCCCACCCATTGGTGCAGAGCGGAGCAAAGCCACCACCTCTTCTTGAGTTTTGCCGTTCAAGTCTACTCCACCCACCTGCGTCACACACACATGAAGGAACTCACATTGGAGGCAAGACGAGTGCTCCAAAACATCTGAGGTTCAAAAGGGTGATGACTAGGGATGGGACGAGATCTCACGAGGAATCCGTGACATTTCTCGGAGATCCTTTTTCTTTCGACTCTTATTTTTTAGTTTTGAGGAGAGGTACAATGGAGTACATAGGAAAATGCACTGCTTGTTACTGTTCTGACAAGAAAGCAATTTTGGCGAGGCTTAAACTCAACGTTACCATACAAAAACATGTACAAACGCAAATGCTTCATTTGTTAAAGTGACACTGTGTAAGATTTAGCTACGGACAGCAGTAGGAGTGTTCATTGCTGCATTTACCGTAAAGCCCCATAAAGCTTCCACAGAGGCATACTGAAGATTAAACATACTCCCAGGGAGTATGTGTATTTCAGGGGCATTGATTGATTACGTTCAAATCACCTGTGGCAATAGTTTGGTTTTTCAGTTAAACAAAATTTTGGAATATACAGTATAACAAAACTTCACCACAGCGACCAGGCGCTGTATGTATTTTGTTAAACTAGATCTCAACTGTAGCTGAAAAATGAACCTGGCTCTTCTGCTCGGTAAAAATAAAGCATTTTGAAAACGTTATGTTAGTCTTTATTTTACATTAGAAATTCGGCAAAATCTCTTTCTCGTGGGCTCAATCTCAAGAGATAACTCATCACATGGGATTCCTGTCTCGTTCCATCCCTAGTAACCACCATATCATTTTTAAAGGGATGTTCAACTATCGTTTCTAATTATAATTTAGAGTTAGATTTGCAATGAAATAAAACGAAAGCCATTGGGAATTCATTAATATTACTCACTTGGAACCAGTCCCAAACAATAAAAGCCTAGTTAATCTTTGTAATAACATACAGTACCTTCTGAATAATATATAGTTTTAAATTTCTTACCTCCAGAAGACGGTCTCCTGCTTTTAGTCTCCCATCTTGGATGGCGGCTCCTCGAGGGAGAATATTCTTAACATAAATAGGGGCGCTGCCAGCAATGGGAACATCTCTGGAGGTGATGCTGAACCCAAGACCTTCTGGACCTACAAGAAAACACAGGAAGTGAAACACGCTGAGCATTTGACATACATATAAAAATAAGCATTCAAGGCCATACTTGCAACTTTAATTAAACATATATATTTAACAAAGCATCATTCCAATTTGTTTCTGTGTGACCAACTCATTTTGTGTTCGGGGAATTGTTCCTCACCGTGAAGTTAAAATATTGAATAAGCAAAAATTTATTGAAACAAACAAGTTTGTTCAGCACATTCTTTAAACCAAAAAAGATGTTCTTTCTTCATTTCCTGCTTTCCAGCATATGCATGTTATCCTAAGGTATAACCATTATTTTTAAAAAAAATCAGGATAGATTTAAAATTATATTTGAGTTCACCTGCTCAAACTGATGAAGATTTAAAAAGAAAAATGTATTTTCCGGTTCCCCTTCCTGTCAATTGATCCTTATTCAAGATGTCCTTCAAATTTTTGTAAATTTCACAGGCTCAATATATGAAATTACATGAGCTTGATGTTGTACAAAGTCTCTTTTGGTTTCAGGATGGTGACCTTTAAAGATTCAGCAAATGAATATGAATTGTTGGTTGAGGGTCAAATGGGTAAATACAATAACAGATAAATCACAAGTCATGTGACCTGACCTTTATTGCAGAGGAGACATGAATTTGTTGATGCAATCAAAAAGTTGTTCAAATGTCAGCTAAGGATTCATAACTGGGTTTGGAAATCCATTGTGCATTATTTTTCCCCTTAATAAATTTGACCTGAAAGATTATTTTTTTTGGTGACACTTTCCAGGAAGCAGGACCTCAGATTCAGGAGGAGCAGTGTGGTTTTTGTCCTGGCCATGGAACAGTGGACCAGCTCTACACCATCATCAGGGTTCTCCAGGGTTCATGTGAGTTCGCCCAAGCGGTCTACATGTTTTGTGAACTTGGAAAAGGAGCTCGACCGTTTCCCTCGGGGAGTCCTGTGGGGGGTGCTTCGGGAGTACGGGGTACCAAACCCCTTGATAAGGGCTGTTGAGAGGAGCCAGTTGAAGTGATTTGGGCATCTGGTTAGGATGCTTCCCGGACGCCTCCCCGATGAGGTGTTTCGGGCATGTCCCACCGGGATAAAGCCCCAGGGGCTACCCAGGGCATGCCGGAGAGACTTTGTCTTTCGACTGGCCTGGCCTGGGTCTTCGGCTGGAAGAAGTCTGGTTTTCCCTGCTCAAGCTGCTGCCACCGTGACCGGACTGGGACAAAGGGGTAGTTAATGGATAGATGTATGGAAGGATTCTTTTGTTGGGGCACTAAAGTATGGAAAACGTTGACATTATTCATGTTTTTTTCCACTATGTAGTTTATTTTTTTTCCTGTGCAATATTGATGCTAAAAAACATCAAAAGTGTTGAAAGGTACTTTTGAATGAAATGATGACAAAAAAAACTATTTTCCAGTGTTCTGCATTTTCTGTAGTTAACTGGTATTTAAAAGTCACCTAAAGTGGTTTCTGTGGGGCTTTTTCAGATGCTAATATTAGTATTCGGGTCTAAGTAGCTGCTCATTTCACAGAGCTGTCAGCACCTCTGATAGTCCATCATGACCTAGTTTCCCAAATTCTACTTCCTTGCAGTCTACAGACATGTCACTGGTTTGGCTGACAGTGATTGTGTTGATGAAGACAAAGCGCAGAGAGTGAAGCGTGGCTGGCAACTTTCTTAAGGCGTCAGCGCACAAGCAAACATGTTGAAAGAGGTTGTTTATGAAGGCATAAATTTCAGCTTAAGTTGGGGAAGTTGTGCTTCAAAAAAAGAGACAGAAATAGGTTATGGCTGCTTCATGTTCAATCTTTAAAGTTTGTTGTCACAAATGCCACTTTAAGAACATGGCAGATGCAATGTCACATGCATTGTAAAGTCAAAAATTCCCTGTAGATCATTCATCCAAAAATGAGCTTAATTTAACATATTCCTGCAAATATTCACATCAAGTCTCTCTAACATCCATGATCTGTGTTCAGAGTTACTACACTTAAATTGAATCACATTTGCGCAATACAACAATGACGTGCCTGGTATGGTAAACATTATTTTAATTGACATGTTTCCCATGTGAGACTTGCACTAGCGGTTTTAGTACTTGGAGCAATAAGTTAATGGCAAAACTACAGCTCGTTTAAAAGTGCATTACCATTCTGATGGTAATTACTGTGAAAATAGCTCAGTCCAATCCAAGCTAATTTTACAATTTTCGTAACGTGGGAAATAATTACTGCACATTTGGAGTTAACAAATGGATTGAACTTTTACACTGAGGACATCCATTGAAATAATAAAAAAAGTATGTTACTGTTTTAAGGTTTTTTTGTTTTAGTTTTTTTTGGGGGGGCGGCTCGGTAGCGCAGTGAATAGCAGATCTGCCTCATAGTTAAAATCCACCTTGCCTCAGACTTCCTGTATGGAGTTTGCATGTTCTCCTCTAGCCCACGTGGGTTCTCACCGGGCCAGCCGGCTTCCTCTCACACTCCAAAAACATGCATGGCAGGTGAATTAGACATACTAAATTGTCCTTAGGTGTAACGTGAATTGTTGTTTGTCTCTGTGTGCCCTGCAATTGGCTGGCAACCAATTCAGGGTGTGTCCCCCCTACTGCCCGAGCTGGGATAGGCACCAGCAAGCCTTTTCAATTCAGTCAGGAGTGAAACGTTGGACGGGGTAATTATAATATCTTAATCGATCATGTATTTATCTCATTCATTACTTATTGTTGGTTTTTACCTTTCTTCATCTGGATGTTGAATCTGCGGCCTTTCTGTTTGACGTAGGAGCTGTTGGACTGCGTTGTGCTTATTCTACGCTGCAGGGACGGGGAGGAGGTGGATGAGGTACTGGAGACCAACGATTGTGCTGGTGTGGCAAATCTCCGTCGTGGCTCTGGAGTACTCCCTGCCAGGGAACCTTGTTGACTATAAAATGGGTGGAAACAGGTTTACCTTTGCCAACATAATAGCAGGGGTTCCAGACAAATACACAGCAAAGCAAACCTGGATGTTCGTCCCCCTACGAGGCTGGTCCTGTCCCCCGAATGCAGAGAGTCGTGACTGAAGCGGACTCTGCTGGAATGAGGCGAGCTGAGTTCACTCTTGCCTGCAAGGACTTCGTACTGCCTTTTCATGGCGGCGGGGACCACGTGAAAAAGAATGACGGAGGAAGCCATTGCCTGCTTAAAAATGTTCTGAGCTCTGAGGTTGGTACATTGGAAAAAGAAGGGAGGGAATATATGGACAGAAATGCATTTGTTATAACAAGATAAGAGAAACAAGTAGAATATGATATATTACAGCTCTGAAGATAGAAAGAGATGAGCTAAGAAGCGCTGTGTGGTAAGAGGAGATAAGGAGAATTGGGCTAAGTCTGGTAATGGACCCGTACCAATGTTTTAGTGCGAGGGTCAAAAACCTTTCTAAAACCGAGGGCTACTTCTCCGAGCTGGATTAATGAGAGGGGCAGCTTGATATACGCTTATGAAAAAAATACTCCGCTCAAATGAACTGTAATCTAACAGCGGACAACCTTCAAACTAATGGGGCATGAGTCAGTTGAAGGAAATCAAATGTTTCATATTTATTATATTAAAATGTGTCTTTTTTAAAATGCCATTATTGCCTCAAAAATGAAAAATATTATTAATTTAGGTTGTCACTATTTTGCATTTGCATGCATGGAATGAATTGCGCGATCAGTGAATGTAAACACAACCACAATGGATAAATGTCACTTGAAACGTACATGCAAATTGAAAAATCAAAAAAATATACATTATGTTTTAAATTGGAAGTGGTCAGTGCCAGCGTGAATCCATGAATACTTGCCAAAGCAATAGGAAAACACAGGTGATGAATCTTGCATCAGTCATGCTTCCAAATACTCAGGTTCCAATATAGAAAATATGTCATAAAAACATGTTGATCCTTCGTAAGTTTTAGACCCAAACAGCAACATTATTCTCAGACACAAAAAAAATAGTTAAGTCTGGTCTGCTAGTGGCACTTAGCATATAGATAGACTGGTCAGAAGCATTTGCACATGGGGGGAAATTGGTGCAGTCTGCATCACATACCCCTAATACTATAGCAAGAATATCATGCTGGGTCTCCCTCAATGTCACTGCTAGGATGACTCCGCCACAGCAGGCAGCTCTTCAATGAAACACCGCCACAAATGACCCTCCCGTTTTTATTCATATGGAAATTTTAAAATGCCAACACAACATGAATAATGACTGAGCGGGCAATAGTCTCTATATGTCCGTATTTACATCACATGCGAGCAGCGCAATCAGCCTCCGCCTAAGCTTGATTGAATGACAAATTACCCCATCGATACATCATTCTGTCAGATCAAGTGTATCAAAATATTTACGCAAAACAATCTGCTGAGATGATTTTAAGATCCATTCAAATTGTTACCCTGCAAGGTTCACAATCAAGGCAGGGGAAACAGAGTGATGAAGGAGCATAAGAGTGGAAAGTTTACCTTCTTCACTTTCTTGAGATGTATAATTACAATCATACACAATCTGATGTCAATGTGGAGTGTGAGGGGGTGGAAAAGCAAAGTAGCTTTTCCGTGTGCTCAAGCGGAACAATGCGTGTGTGTTAATTGATGAGGAGAATATTTCCATTTCCATGACTTTGCAATCTGTCGAATGCATTAACATTGTTGCTAAAGTAACCATGACGATTTTACAACCAAATGGCAAGATTGTTTTGCCCCTCAAACCAATTTGCATGCGCAAACCAACGGACTGGCAAAATAACATAAATGGACTTTCTGATTCTAAAGATTGTTTCTATATATAAAAAGACATTTAAAAAGATTGAATTATCTCAAAAATTGACAGTGTGCCTAGCAATCAGGTGCACATTATTGTATGGATGTCAGTTTTTCAGTTTCCCATCTTTAATTCAAATTCCTTGGTTCCAAAAATGTGGTACATTACCGCTGTCTACAAATAATTACATGTTAGCAAACACACAATCCTGGAAGTGAAGTTGAATAAAGTTTGACTCATTTGCTGAACTGGTTTGCTTCCCACAACTGATTCACTGCCAGCCATTTTAGACCAGTTTGACATTTTCAAGACCCACAATACATAGTGTTTAATTTCATATCTAAAATGGGCAATCATTGCTATCTACTGGTGATTGTGCATCAGTGAATATTTCCCACATTAAGATTCACAATGGAGTACCATCTCCCACCCATCCCATGTTGAAAAATGCAAAAAAGTCAATGGCAGTGACTTCACTTTAGTGTGTATTATTGCGCCATTATGCCCAGTGTACAGTGGACCCCCATGTTACAGAGTCCCCATCTTACGTTTTTTTTTCATGTTGCAACGTGGAATACTGAATTTTTTCGTCCCCTCTTAACGGGATTTTTCCAGCTTTGCGACAAAAACAACTGTCATGACCCTAGGGGTTGGCTGTATTTGTGGTGTTTCGTTTCCGTCTGCGTTTTTAGGTAATTGCACTTATTGTCTGTTAAAAAACCGTATGTAATATCGACACTTTAACTAGGATCAAATCATAGTAAAATTGACTACGATTGGCACACATACAAAGTCTGGCAATAACAGAATATATGTATATGTGTATTGAAAACGGCATTGTTTGTAATACCAAATTGCGATATGTTGCCTTTTACATGTTATAAATGGTTGGAGATGGCATGGTGTCAGATTTGAAAGGCTCACACTACTGCAAGTCACAAGCTAAGCATCATATGGGGAACTATTAGTTTGGACAGATGCCCCCAATAAACTGTCTGGCCAGCCCACATGTTTTTATGGCTCATATATTGCCCATATGTAAGTAGATATAATGTGGGAGTATGCACATTCAGGCTCTGGACTGTGGTCAAGTGAGGTCAAAGACTTTGAGTTATATCATCAGCCCACTTTAAGAAATGAAACAGGAGCAATGAGTCGACAGAAATGAGAGTGTCCCTAGTTTAGTTTTGGAGTGTCCCTAGTTTTGGAAGTCAATGACTGCAGGTTCCCAAAATCTATCTATGGCAGGCACACATTTCAGGGATGTTTCAGTTTTAGTGTGCACTTGTGTACATGTGTGTGTGTGTGTGAACACTGTTCCATAAAATATGCAGTATAATATTTTGCAGATGAACACAACATTGTGGGGTTCAAGAATACCCAAACCAGATGGTCTCTTACACTACACAAATATCTTTGCAAAATAAGTTCAAGTGTTGTGATATCACTTTCCTTTCAAAGCAACCCACAGATATTTGTGTAAATGCATATTAACTGAACTACGCATTAATTCTAGAGTACATGGAAAAATAGCTTACTGTTCAAAGCGAAGATTTCGTATGTCTCCCTGGTTGATCCTGACAATGCAGTCATTCTCCTGGAAGAGATGTTCCTTCTCTGCCTTGCCTCCACGCTCCAGACGCTTGACTAGCAAGCCCTGGGTCCTAGAAAAGTTCGAACAGCAGATCAGATATAAAGTATCACGTCATGGAAATTGAAAGTAGAGTGAAGACGATGGTTCCTTTGGTCAACCTACACAAGATGTAGTTTACCTACACGAGACAACAAGATTAATATTAACTGGTGTTTTAACCAATCCTGGTTTTAGCTGCACAGTAAGAAAAATGTTATATTGTCATTCTCCTCCCACAAGATATAATTCTTATGTTTTGCACTCACAAATCATTTTTTCAACTCTCTACAGAGTTCCCTTGGCCTGGAAATACATTGTTTTGCTGACTAATACAGGGAGCCTCTGTTGTTCCTTTTGCACACCCACGTTGTCTGCAGGCCTAGTGGAATGATGGGGGAGCTAGCAAACCGAGCCAAAAAAAAATAAGAGATCATCAAGATGTGGCTTCTGAGAGAAGATAAAATTCTGCCATCACCGGCGCTTAAGTTGAGAGATGCTGATGCTGTAATGAATACAAAATCACTCCCATGCTAGCGTCTTCTCAGCAATCCCTTTTAAAAGGCTACCTTTACTTTTACATCCCACCTATCAATTCCTCTTCCAAATGAATACACAAGTGAGCGCCTTAGGCATATCCATTTGTAAAGAGATCTTATGTACACTCTGATAGTCAACAACAAAATCTAGGGCCAATGCCAGATGCCTAAAATAGAAGTAAAAGCTGTATTTGATCGGTCTACAGTCCTGGTATAATAATTTTAACTGAATGTATACATATCGAGAAGGATTGTAATCATTTTCTTACCCTCTCACATAAGTATAACAGGTTGGCAACTACACAAACAGCCACTTTTTTAATATATTTTTGGAAGGGAATATCAATTTCAAGGTCTTAATCCTTATGTTTTCACCAAACCCATGAACAGCCACTTGTGGAAAATGTGACCCTGTTTAAATCGGATGTCAAGGGCAGATTTCCAGACCTTTTTAGCATTTCAGGCAAACAGGCCACACTTGGAACATTGCCCTAATTGGCTTCATAATATGGAAATCCACATTCACAAGGCAGGCTCATATAAACCCCTCAATGGGGGTAAACAGTTACATTAAATCAAAATTATGAGTCAAAGGAGGCCCTGTGGTCTTCTTCACTGTTTGATACCAAATTGTCAGGTCATCTTAACTGTGTTGAACGCAAGAGTAATTGTGGATGCTTTGGAAGCAGACATGATTGTGCCTCATCTCAATAAGTGTTGGCAGCTTGAAAACAATGTGTTGCCTACATGCACATTACAGCATTGGTAAACCTTAATGACTAGAGGAAAGCCAAAGATTTTGATCACTGATCAGTATTCCAATAGTGGAAACACTTTCATTTGTTTTTCTGATTACTTTGGCCACACTCTAATACTGTAATGATGCTAAATATATACACGGCCTCTCAAATTATTCCACACTTAGCTGTGGAAACCAGGGGAGTTGTACCTAAATGGCATTTAATAGAGCCGTTCAACTAGGTGAATTCATTAGATGTGGAAGCATAGTGACTTTGAAAAACTAAATTATCTGAAGGCGCTGAGAAAAATAAAGAATATTTAAAAAAAAAAAAATCATGCTGCTACAACATTTGCTCTTACTGGTATGTTGGACCTGTCCTTAATTCTGCCATCAGTAAAATTGCAAAGCTTATTTTTATGAACAGCATTGCTACAATAATAATAATAATGGTGATGTAATATAATCACATTTAAATTCTGCTTTTGTTAGTATTATGTTCACAAATATTACATTTCTAATTGGCCACATAAGAAAATAATTTTTCGGCAAAATAAAATATCTTATCAAGTATTAATGCACTATTCTGGGAACAGTGTTAATTGACTAATGAGAAATTAACTCAATCCAACCCAGTTAAAATTGATCTTTGTCTATAGTTGTTAATGGTACAAAATCAGATAATATTCAATTTTCGAATGTATGTGAGAGATACCATCAACCATATATATATATATATATATATATATATATATATATATATATATATATATATATATATATATATATATATATATATATATATATATATATATATATATATATATATATATATATATAAAATAGCAGAATGACAAGTGCTTTGGCTAGATCACTTGCGTTTTTGTGTTTGCTATCTGATTTTGCTAGCATTCTGACCGCTGTGGCTGTAGTCTAGACACTAATTACAGTTCATTGGGCCTCTTTTTTCCAGCATAAATAAAAGGACAAAAAGGCCAAGCCATTAGCATCATGCAATGAAAGAAAAGCATTCAAAAGTCTTATTGAAGGCTGTGATTGATGCTAGCGGTGTATCTCCAGAAAAAATCTTGTGACATGAACATATAGCACACTTAATTCTTGCTGTTTTTTGCTCCTCTGATACAGGCTGTTTCAAGGTGTCACATCTTCCGAGGGCACCAATGACTATAGATCAAACCTAAATATAGTTTCCCAACACTTGCTTATGTGTAGCAATGGGATTAGGGCCTCCAAAGAAATGACACATATCCAATCTTCATGACAGCCACGCCCCTCTACTTCAAATGTCATCCCACTTCATCTCCTTGCTCTGTCTTTCCAACTCATTTTCCCCGTCTCTCGTTCCATTGAGCTGAGTAGTCACATTCACCTTGATGCTGCCTTGGCGAGCAGCGTGGATTAGTGTTATAGGCAAGCTTTTAGTTTGATTACATTTGGCCGTGCGCACCGTCCTTTATGTTTTTGCTGGAATAACCATGAACTCGGATACGCGGCTTGTCCTGTGCTCTGTCAGTAACAGCATGCATCGGCTTAAAAAAAATAAATAAAATAACGCAAGTCAAAAGAAAGCTGAATCACCTTCAAGGCTGAGCGCATATTATTGTGATTGAGGACAAAGGTTAGAATAGAAAAGAAACATAACAAGCCTTTAAAAACTGTGCAGTCGAGAGTAAAATTACTTGATTTTTTTTTTTCCTCTTTCCCATTGGGAGGGCTCCAAGTTGTGAAAATAAGAAATACTGTGGGCAAAAAAAAAAAAAAAAGGAGTTATCTTTTGGCAGAGACACTAAAAAAGTCTCGGTAAATAAACCGGCTTTGGATGAAAAAATGTATTTCAGAAACCTTAGCTAGTTAGGTGTGGTGCCAAGAGTCACCGACTTTTATTTTTTTACCTGACATCTTGTGAACTGAATGGCACTACGTGGATCCCAAGGGGCCCTCCTTTATTAGACACTTCAACCGGCTTGAGCATGGCTCTGCAAGATGATGATGGATGGGGTGAGAGGAGGGAGGATGCAAGAAATACAACAACACATAAATTACATGACTATAGAAAAGCATGGTATAAAAAGAATGTAATCAACACGACTGAATTTAAAATTTATGAGAGGCAGAGGTTAACATAGACTGCTGGTGGTGTGTTGTACTATAGATGCAAAGTCATCCATTACTAAAGTCACCCTTGTGAAACTCCGGGTCACCGATGGAGACTCCATTTAAGTGATTAAAATCAAATTGGTGTTAGAAATGAAAACAGACTAATTGAAAATTGCGCAAATCATGGTGTGGGGGGTTAATTCGTCCCGATAAAGACATGAAGACAGATGAACACAAGTGACCATGGTGCCTCTATCCTCATCTTGTCATTCTCATGTGGTCAGTGTGTTTTGTTTTTCTTCCTTTTAAAAGGATTTTAGAAATGCAATTCTGGTATTGTGTTTGGAGAATAGATAACAAAATATATTGCCCAATGATAGTTTGAGCCAAATTAACTCTAGCAAACACACATATTCATAACCGCCCTCCTTCAGGCCTTCACTCATGTTTGTTCTGATAAATCACAGCTGTGAGTGGAGTTTTTTTACTTAGCAAATTTTACAGTACATTGATGTGGTTAGACTAAAGCAGGACTAGGAGGCAGTAGGACTATATGTGTTTGTGTTGTAAAACTGTGTAAACCCATGAAAGATAAACTTCACAGTTAATAGAATGGCTCCCTAAGTTAAATAATTAACAAACATCATAAAACGGAACAAAATTGGTTTTGGTACAGGGAATTCATGAGCCTTCAAAGAGATAGAGTCATAAAATTACAGTCAGAACAACAACACAGTAGCAGGAACGTGTATGCATATATGAGTTTTAAATTGTGATTGAAAAACAAAATTAAACAAATCTGAAGGACATAATGGGGTCACTCACTCTAGATTTAACACAGGTGAATGATCCAATGAGGAGTCAGCTCTTCCCACTGGCTCTATCCTTTCAATTCTTTGTTCATGTGTTCGCCTCGCCTCTTCTTCCGCCTAAAAATAACAAAACAAAAAGAAAAATAGAATGTATAATTTACTGTAATATATTGTGCCATTTTGTCATTAGTGCTACTTGGTGGGGTTTTTATCTGCTCTGGCTTTTAAATCAATTACATGCTGCAACAACACAGAGCCTCAATACCAGGAAACCTGCAGGGATGGAGACATTTAATAACATAGAGAACAATTGCAGTTGCTCAGTAAGGTTAATCAACAAGTGACAAGCAAAGTGCACACTATGTTTTGTTAAGTGAAAAAAGGAGGAAGCATTTTCAGCTCTGAGTGTTCGAGCTTGTCAGCGTTCACAAAGCATATAGTTTCCTAAAGAAAGTATTTTCTACAGCATTGTTCTTTCCCCTCTCCCATGCTCTTTCTCTCTTTTTACTGAAATGTCAAACACAACCAAAAGGTCTTGTGACTTAGTTTTTTTAAGGAAATTGAGTCAAACGTTTTCTGGGGTATCGGTATCTTTGGCGAAGGCTTTGCCCCCTACATATTAAGTCAAGTTGGGGGATAGAATATGATGAGTAGTCTACTGTTGGACGCTAACCTAAAAGGATTTTCTTCTCAAAGCATCCAGTATGAAAATGAATCAGTCATTCAGTCAGGCCCATCTTTAATTAAACTGCATGTTAGGTGAAGTCCTGATTTGCCTGTGGGGCCATTATTCACAAAGCTTTTTAGAAAGGCCCCTGAGGTAAGCTGGTCATTTTCGTGCATACATACGAAGTGGATAAAGGACCTCACCTCCTGAGGGAATTCACAAAGACAGGGAGTTACATCTAAAAACTGAAGTCTCTCATAGGAACTCAAAACCAATATTTGACTTTCACACAGCCAAATATATATATATATATATATATATATATATATATATATATATATATATATATGTATATATATAGTTCTCTCTCTGTAAAACAATGACAGTTGAGTCTTAGGCAGAACGTGACCAATGTGTGCTTCTCGTCATGTCTTCACAAAGTACTGAGCCTAAATATACATTCACCTCTTTCTCCTTCAACTCTTCATCACCTCTGCCGTTCTTTGTTTCTGTGTTATTCTGAATATCTCCTTCCCATACCCTCTATTTCTCCCTTCCCTTGAGTGCTTTTAGCACCCTGTTGGTCCCATGGTAACCAGCAGAGTGGGCAAAACAACAAGGCTTTTCAGATTCCAGTAGCACTCAGTGCAGGCTTGCTCTTTTGCCCTTCTTGCTTGTCACTAATAAACCTCCATCCTAGCTTGCCCAGCAACCTCCTTTTATCCAATTGAGTGGGGAGGGGTTAGAGATCAATTCTGACCCCGTATAAAACCCACCACATGCGTGGCATCGGGAAGGGAAGCAGAATGTGAGGGTCAGGGCTTTATTGAAGAAGGGCGAGAGTGAGAAAGGCAAGAGAGGGAGTGAATGAGACAAAGCCGCAAAGTGCAAAGTCCTGTTACCTTCAAATTGGCTGGCAGGTTACAATGCTGAGAGGAGGAAGAGAAGGTAGCAGCTGTCTAGCCTGGATGGAGTACGGCTCTCACATAGACACACATGTACACGTGTATAATAAAGTCCACTGCTCGAGGATGGGACAAAGGCTGTGTGTTGAGGAGCTGTCAGCCCCCAACAGCTCAAGCACTAAAGGGAACCCACTGTAAGCGTGCACGCGAGTATGTGTGTGTTGTGCCATTAGCCATGGCCAAGTACAACATGTCGCTGTTAGGGGAGCTGGGGAAGAGGAAGACTCCCTCCTGAGCCAGTCTTTGGCATCAACGGCTTAACAAGGAAAGGGTTAAAGGTCGCGAAGAATGGTGGGTTTCTTACTGCCACGCCCCCCCAACCAGGGCTAAAGTCCATATGTGTGTGTGTATGTGTACATGTGTGACAGCTTCAAGTGTTGAACGTGCCATTCCGTTCATTTATAATGGCCAGTCTGTGCCAAGGGGAACAATGGAGGCCAAAGATCAGGATGTTGAAATGTCTTGGAATGAACAATGGATGTTTTCACTTCACGTACAACTCACGGAAGTAAGGAATTTACGTAAAGCACTGACTTGTTGAAATACGCTCAAGGACACACCTTCACTTTCATCCTGATAGGACTGGTTAAAAATATTAGTTTAACTGCCTTTTGTGAAATGTACCTCATATTGTAAGCCTGCTTATGGCAACAAACAACAGCTACATGTGAAAATATATTTGCTGTATGAGGGCGAGTTACAGAGGTTAAGGGAACTACCATAATTGTAGCGCCAGGCGTGCTGCAGTTAGACTAAACACTGTCCAACATAAAAGGACATCACAGTACTATTGTAATGCTCTCTGGCACAGATGTATGAAGACAAGCTGCTAGTAATAGCTCTTAATAGTCCCATTAAGGCTTCTTTAACACTCCAAAGCAATTACCGACGCTTGCATTTTCTTAGATCTCAAATTTTCTGCTTAAATATGTGACTAAGTGATGTTTTTTGTTTTTTTTTTTTGGTTGCTCTTTTTTTTCTTTTTTTTGGTAAGGGATGACATTATGGGTGCTTATAACACTGTCAAAAATCTGTGTAGTCAGTTAAGCTCCTCCAGAATTTTTCTTTTTGATAATGCCTTGACATGAGCAGCACAGTTCAGTTAAGTTCAAATTAATTGGAACATAACAGCTTGTTGCAAAATGTAGTTAGAATGACTCCTTTGCAAAATGTTGTTTGCTAACCTTTATACGTATATGCATTGTCATTAGTGACGATTAGTGGCACCGTAAAAATCCTCTATAACCAGAAGAGTGCTGTCATTAAAGCTAAAGCCCCCAGAGTGGCCTTTGTGATTGTGTTAAAACATGATTGTTGCACCCAATGACAGAGTCCGACTGTTTTCCACCATCTTTAACCCTTCCTTTACTGCGGGTTTGTCGTATCACACCACCATCAAAACAACCAATATGTCACAGGAACTAAGATTATGAGACACTAAGTTATATTGATGTCAGCCAAAAGAAAGCCTTTTACACAGATGAGCAAAGAGGGAATGTGATCACTGGCTGAAAGGGCCGTAATGACCAATTTATCCTGAGCACAAGTTTCGAAAGTGAATTTCGTGGCTGTCATTAGGATATCCCCCATCACCTTTCATTATGTTTATTTTGGAGGATGAGCCTTTCAGTGTGCAGCGATCGGTCATTGATCATGTGTTCAAATAACCTTTTCTAAAAAAGTTCACCACAGAGTACCTTTTCAGTGAATGAATATATATATATATATATATATATATATATATATATATATATATATATATATATATATATATATATATATATATCCTGCCAACTCTCTATTTGTAAAGTAGGCACAACAAAAGAAGATAAACACTTTTATCAAACAAAAAAGTGCTTTTATCTGTGACTTAAATGAATAAGATAAGTTATTTCTTATCCTGAATTAAACCATGTTTAATACTGCACATTGATTATAAAACGAAATATGTACAAATGGTAAACTATAACAGCACCATCTGATGGCTGTGGGGACAAATTCTCGTGGTTATGAATCACTTGATTTCTTGATGTTAGCTAGATGACAAGGAAATGTACATCCTGTTTTGTGTTATTCATTCTACAATTACCAGCCTTTTTCTTTACATACTTCGGTAACATTAACTACGATGATCACAGCAGCAAAATCAATATTATGCAGCATCATGGCTCAGGGTGGTAAAACGTCTCTTTCCCAATGTCAAAGTTATGGTCTTTTAGCCCTTATGACCCTGTCCAAGTGTCCTTAAGCAATATACGGATGCCCTCGGTGCTTAATCAAAGCTTTGTTTGTGTCGTTGAAGATTCAAAGCTACACTATATCAAATTAGGTTTATGCTTTAGCTACTCCTCCCTGCAACCTCAACCAAATTAAAATCTGTCTGCATTTGATGTGGAAAGTGTGTCTGGCTTGTAAATGTTCTGACGAGGATTTACTTCAGGCAAATTACGGAGACAGACAGGTTCCTAATGCAGTTAAGCTAATTAAATCAGAGATGTGAGGCTGCATTTGTCCACATCAGGGAACAGAATAGTGGCATGTAGATGGGAAGGAAGGTTAAAAGACAGACAGCGATGTTTGTGGAACATTTGCGAAAAGGAGGCTTTCTTTATAAGATAATGTCTCTCAATGGCTTCCTGCAAAATCTTTGCATTTTCTATCCTGAAAGGCAAACTTGCCCTTGTGAATATAGCATCTGCAAGGACCTGTTTTATATATCAGGTCTGGACTGATCTATCTATGACACCGTTATCTGTGCCTTTGTCTGCTGTATTGTTAAATTGAACTATAATGTAATTAGGTCAGCTAATTATGAGGGTTTAAATCAATCATCGGGTCAATAACAGAACCCTAAGCAGGCATAGTGACCAAGACTTTTCCCAAACTCATCAATAACGCTGGTATAAAACCCAACTATTCTTGAACCCGAGAGAGTTTCTACAGGGGGGAGCATTAGTGAAAATTGATTGATCGCAGGTTTTCATCCAGCGCAAGTCATACATTTAAAAGTGAATAAAGGGAAAGTGAATCAAACAGAATGTCGAGCCATTTATATTCAAATAACACTTCACACCAGTACAAAAGCAAGATTTAAGGTTTTTGATGTATTTAAAAAAAAGAAACTTCAAAAGGGAAATTATGTTTTTAGACACCTGGCTGAGGTGACGGAGAAGTGATCTGAAGAGGTAATCCTATGGTGGTGAGGATGTTGGAAGCGGATGGACTCATCTGAATCCTGAGTCTTAACCAGGGCATTAAAAAGAGACTTGGTGGAGCTTCTCGGAGATTAATCATCATTTTGAGCTTATTAAGAGGGAGGACAGTCTGCTTTCCACTGCTTAGAACGTTGAATCCATCTTTTATGCTGTGAAGGTCAGTGAGCGTCAGTGAATCAGTGATGTTAGTCTCAATGAGATAGCACAGTCGAGATATGAAATGTGGTTGAATACATTTTTCTTCCAATGAATGAGAATCACACATCACTGCACTGGCAAATTACCAGCTGAGCTCACAAACGTTAGATCAAGTAATTACGGCAACGCTGAAGAACACCGTGGCATATGCAAAATATAGTTTAACAGTGACCTCAGTCCTAAAGCCGCTGAACATCAGGATTTGATATATGAGGAAAAGCGAATGAGTTGGCTCATGGTGAACGATGAATTATTGAGAAGTAAGTAAACCGATGGTACACATTTCAGCTGGTGATTATGGAGCTCAACAGTCTATCCCGCGGATCAATATTTGCTGTTTTATTTGAGCAGGTGGCCATGAAGGAAGTAAAGGGGCTCAAAGTACTGGTGGAGGTTCTGTTGGCCTTGTCATTTGGTTTTAATTGGAATCTGAGACTCTCGGATGAGAGGAGGACATAAAGCAATTTGGCCAAGTCGCTGTTATTAGACGATCTAAATGAATTGATATGTTTAAATAAAGAGGAGCCTGTGTCCCAAAGTCCCCAAATTCCTCTGACTGGGCCAGATCAATCTTGTTGTGGATTTTCTTGAATATATTCCCATATGTAGGAAGAGGAATAAGCAACTGACTGGGAAGATTACTATTTCAGCCTATCACGCTCAACTTCACTTTCTAGACACTTTCTTTCTGTCCAATCTGTTGTGAAAAAGAGCCTAATTTCCACCCATTCGCATCCAACTGTGACCACTTTTGTATTACTTGCCATGCAAATGAAATGCGCCTTTCAGGTCACAATGGTGAGGCTGTCCCATCTCATGTTTCTCTTCGGCTTCGTGAAGTGGATGTTTATTGTCGGTCGGGGCCTTATATTTCCTCGGCAACTTAAATGGATTTACCCCCTAATGGAGCCAATAAAAATGTGAGGAAAGTATACTGGACCACACTGTGTTGACGTGGACTCATTTGACACACTGAGGAGAATTGAAATGTGCGGCATATCGAAAAAGAAAAAAATATGAGAAACAGAGGCAAACACAAATAAATCTGACTTATGACATAGTCTATCACATCAATATAAAACCACTTAAACGGAATAATAAATCTCAGGAATTATTTTACTGAACAGTAATTGTAATTATCAGATGAGATCTGTTCACTGCTGTCCATGCTGGTTTGGATCCAGGCCGGCACCCCAGTTTTATTCCCTGAAGTCATTATTGTCTGCAGCTAAGGTGCCCCGTCTCTCAATGATTTGTGGGTAATGAGCTGGCACCTCCCTGTTCAATTATTCTCATTGAGAAAGTGATTTCTCACTCCACGGGGCAAATCAGAGAAGCCGAACACATGAACTCTAATCAAAAATTAGTACGTTAACAAGCAGCAGCGCGGAGAGCACACCGCACCCAATGCAGCGTTTTGATCGAAACAAGAGGCAAAAAAAAGGAACAAAAAGAATAAATAATGGGAAAAAAAATCCCACACTGGTCAAAGCAGCTTTCTATGGTAGGGAAAATGCAATGCTGCCAATTGATTATACAAGGTCCTCCTCAAGGTCATTTTTATTCTGCCTACAGCTCTCTGTCACTTTTGATAACTTTCAAACGGAACACTTTCTTGCCCATGACCTCCCCCACTCCGCCCCTAACAGAGGGAGCAATAGAATAGAGGTACCAGTGGCTGTGCGAGAATCTCAAAAAGTGCAGACAGAAAATGAAAATGTGAAGTGAGGAGAAAAGTATGCAAAGTCCAGGGATGTACACCATTACGCCACAGACATGATGTTTGACTCCTTCAGTTATCTAATGCTTTTACTTCACATATGTAAAAGGGTTTAAAATTAAACACCTTTATGCTACATATCAACTTTAAATGAAAAATAGCAAAATATCATCCAAAAAAACAGCTCTTTCTCTCAATCCTGTGCCGCCATATTGACATTTTGTCATATTTTTATTCAGTTTTTTTCTGGACTGATAAAACATAGTATTGTAACATTAGGTATGTTATTTTATGAACATTTTGACAGCACTTATTATAATATATATACGTAAATGTCTCTCTCACTCATATATTGTAAATGTCTCACATTACATAGTGATGACTACAACAATGTTAATTGTAAATTAGTAATGTTCGCTTTGATTTTTTGGAATTGTGAAGGCTTTTGAGACCCTGTGGTGATTAAGGGCTATATATATACCGTATATGAATTTGACACGACTAACCTGCTCTGGACTAACATCATACCTGCTCTTGTCGATCAAGCCAGCGATCCACCATTGGGTGGTTTGCACTTAGGGAGGATCTGGTCATCTCTCTTTGAAACTGAGAGGCCCGGCCACTTGCATCTCGTGGAAGACTCCGGTAGGCATGGGCTCCTCTACCCTTTGGAGAAAAACACAGTTGGTAAAACATTCATTGAATTAGTAGAGCTATTCAAATTGGTGGTCATTTGGTTTGGATTGGGTATGGAAACGTAAACCCTACATGTCTATAGCATCTAAGCAAGTTGAGAAAACCCAATTGAAATATATACAGGTTGTGTTAAGAGTGATGAAGCTATCAGAGAAATCTAAGCCCAAAGTTAAATGTGGTGTGACGGACAGAGGAAGCGTTGCAGGGTAAATTTGTGAAACTCAACTATAACAAAAAGACTCTCTGATAGTTAGAAGGGCCTCCATTTTCAATATCTAATCTTTAATGACCCAACACGTCATGAAACCAGAGGAATCGTAAAATCATTGGAATTTCAACTTTAAAAGTTGGTAAATTAGCTGAACCTCGGATGTATTAAAGACCATGAAATAGTGATGTCAGTTATTGCTGATGCATGCTTACCTTTAATATAATTAGCCATGATAGTCCAGTAGGTCTATATTTGTTTGAAAAATTCTTTGAGCTTTTTACCGAAGAGGATGAAACCACCTGCACAGTTCACCTGACAGACCTGATTGCTGATTTGCTGTCGTGAATGGTTTTCACATTCAACAGGCACTGGAGCTCTGATATTTATTTTTGGGTCAGCTTCCTGATGAGGACCTTCTACCCCAGTTGCTAAGTTTTAGACGAGTTTAAGTTGTTTTCAGACTCCTTTCATTTATATATGATGTAAGCCACTGCGCTCACTGGGACCTAGAAAGCAGCTGCACCCTTTCCAAAATCTGTGCTTTGGGACAATCTTTTCTCAGAGGTCTACAGACAATCCCTTCATGCTTGGTTTGTGCTCTGACATGCACTGTCAACTGTGGGATCTTAGATGGTTATGAGTGCACCTTTTGAATTAATGACCAATGAAGTGGATTTATCGCAGCTGGACTCCAATTAAATAACATCTCCAAGATGATCGGTTGAAACAGTTTGCACCTGATCTCAATTTGGAGCTTCATGGCATATATAAATAACAATTGTGTGCAAACTTGAATTATATATATATATATATATATATATATATATATATATATATATATATATATATTTTTTTTTTTTCCCCCCCATTTATTATATTTGTGATGTTACAAAAAAACCTCAATGATCAAGGAAATATTTAGAAAATGTCTGTCGGGTATGCTTTGTATTTTCCTCATTTACTGTCAGCATAATTCTTTGAATATCTTCTGTTAACCTAATCAGTACATCACATACTACTTTAAAGATTTATGTACCTCTTCTGCTTAAGTCGGCATTCTTTTATGAGAAATTTGAAATATAGTGTAGTATATAAAAGTATAGAGCGATCTGATGATAGTTTGCTGCCTGTATTTCTTTCAATCCCAAACGCATGTCGACCAAAGGATACCTTCTCGAAAAAATTAAAGGCTTTCTTGCCATTTCTCCGATCTTCACTTGGAAGTGTTGCAGCTTTGACAATGGGAGTCTTTACAAAGGATTATCAGACGATGCAGAAAGACTAATCATATGGAGGGTTGCTGTGTCACATCCTGTCTACTGAATGGTCGTCTCAGTTAGGATTAAATGTCTGTCTGCACCATGTGGGTTTGTGGCCATTTAAAAAAAGTTAATTGGCATGTTTTCTGGTTTTGCAGTTCTCAAGGAACATATAGCTTATTTCTGTCACTGTTATTTTTGCTGTGAAACTTTATAACCAGATGCTTTAAGTCAATTGCGGAATAAACACACCCAGAGTCAAATTTACTTGATCAAAAAGCAGAAAGGAAGCCAAAAATAGCGTCACTGCTGGATATTGGGGGATTTTAATTGAATCGTCTCAAGTCCAAATGCAGCACTGTGACTTCAAAGGGGAAGCAGTAATACTTGAAAGTTGTAGGGAAAACAAAATGTGGCACGTGATCTGAAGGAGAACACTCAAAAGCCGATTATTTGTACCCCACCTAAAAGGTTGTAGTTCTGGGGTGCTCAATGCATCGATTTTGCTCAATGCATCAATTGGGCCCTACCTCTGAGGTTTGTGTTGGTTAATCGTATGAAATGCCACTACATAGGGAAAAAACAAAAACAAAACAAAACAAAAACAACAACACTTTTGTTTACAACGGGAGCTGCTCAGTGAGAGCAAACTATTATCAAGTAGACCATTTTCACGACCATGCTTCAGGGAGGAACCATTAGGGTACAGTTTATTTTGAAGCACTGACTGTCTCACAATGTTTTACTGTTTTACTACAGTGGAGTAAATTGATTGGTAGCACATTCTCCCTGTGTATTACATTGCACTTCTGGACCGACAAAATAAAAAAAGAAAACACAGATCTCGCCTTATTCTTATTAGTTATGGTGCTGAGATGCATTGAGTGCCCATCATAGGTTATTATGTACATTCCCATAGGTCAATATAATCCTCCCCCACTCCCCATAGATAATGGGATGTTAGCTACTGAAAAAGAATATCTCAAGGCAAGAAAGTTTGGGCACCCCTGTAGGAATTTTTTAAAAAGCCGTAAAGTACACTCAGTTGAGAAGTGAGTTTGTGTGGTCATTTTAAGGCAAATGTCTGGAATGACTTTAGGATGTTACCTTTCGTTCGAGGCTGTTGGTACCAGGGTTTGCGTGAGGCTTGTGAAAGCCAGCAGTTGTGGACCAGCGACTGGGGTCTTTTCTGAATGGTTCCTCTTTACCAAGCAGGATTTCTCCAGCTGCAAGCCCAGCCAAAGAGGGATCACTACTGCGACGGACATGGAGAGGCATGTCTTGTTGGGGGAACAGAATAAAAAGAAAATGAGCAAAAACAAAATGTACAAGCATGGACAATTACCACAATTTACATTTTTGAGCCCTGAGTCGACTCCTAACAAAACAAGTAGCAAATATTTTAGTCCAATCCCCAGTCCAGAGAAAACATTTACTGAGGAATCCATGCTGCTACAAATGCAAGCCGGCTAAGTAGGTCTGAGAGTTTGGTGAGGGTGAGAATCATTAGAAAGCTCCCAAAGGCCAGATGGATTGGTTTTTTTATCGTTGAAGCTTCCCGAGCAATATATCCATAATTATGCAAATAGTTTGGTAACCAGCTGTCATCAATCACTGGATCAGTGCAGTGAGCATATGCTGGTGCTAAGCTTCCATCTGATATGCCACAGACAAGTCTTAGCAGTAGGTACAACGCAGATTAATCTCTCCTTGAGCTTTCTGGAAGACACACTTATTTAATACTGTGACAAGAGAAGCACGCGTTAAAAGATACTGTAAGTGATTATTGTGGCCGCCTGCAGTAACTGTGGCAATAATTAGACTGCAAAACAGTCATTTTGTCAAATTCCCAAGCCAAATTAATAGCAGTTAATCAGATGTGAATAACCAAACATGTCACTTGTTACCAAAGGTGAAATTCATAGCTTACAAACTATTTACAGCATTGTGATTATTACTATGTGATTATAAGTATATATTAGATTTTGACATTTGTACAATTGCATTACAGAGAGGTTTTACGGACATTGAAGGCCATTTCTCAACTGTTTGTTCCATTGTTCTTGATCCTGTTTCATCAAATGTTTTAATCCATCTCAGTGGCATGTTTTTTGTTCCTTCAAACAATAAATCTTGATAACAGATGAAGGAAACAATGTTAGTCCATTGATTGAATCAGCATTCTTCCTTGCTAGTGATTTGTTGTTTTCTTATCTATTTTTCCTCCCTCAATTCGTCCTTAATGGTCAAGCAAAGCATCTTTGATGTATGGCAGCTTACATGTTAAAAAGATTTTAGAATGCTTCCAAATGCAAGGGTGCTGAAAAATGTTGCATGTCCTGATCGGACCATCGGGGAGAACATGCGTTAAGGAATGTGCTGATATCTGATCAGAGCAGCTGTTTCAGTCACAGGACATTAAACTGTTGTCCCCCGATTGCTAGTGTCTGTGACTTGTTTCACTACATTTAATACATTTCACAGGAGTTTAAACAAGCAACTACCCAAATTAAAAAAGAAAACAGGATGGAAAAGTATGTTACCTTGGTTTAGTCAAATTGACTTAGAACTTGAGTACACTTTTAAGAGATTATGGAAAGCAACTTTTTAATTTTGGGGAGGAAAACAGTTGAGTCTTCTGATTGTCAATGTGTGGGATTAAAAAAAAATCAATTATATCTACTTACTGGTTCTTAAAATATAGGTTAGATAGCAGAGAAGCAATGGTTGTCCACATTAGCGATAGCTAATAGTTGAACAAGACTTAATTTCCCTCCATCCATTTTCTGTAGGCGCTTATCCCCATTAGGTTCATAGGCTTGCTGGTGCCTGTCCCAGCTGTCAACGGGCAGTAGGCGGGGGACACCCTGAAATGATTGCCAGCCAATCGCAGAGACGAAAAACCATTCACGCACCCAATCACACCTATGGACAATTTAGTATGTCCAATACACCTTCCATGTATGTTTTTGTTGTGTGGGAGAAAGCCAGAGTGCCCGGAGAGAACCCACGCGGGTTCGGGGAGAACTCCACACAGGAAGGCACGAGTGAGGTGGATTTGAACTCGGGTCCCTGAACTGTGAGGTGGATGTGCTAACCACAACTCCACTGAGTCGCCCTTAATTTCTATGACCATTATTTTTTCGTTAAATCCAATTATTTTATGAACTCGTTCACATTACAAATGTGACTTCTGATGTGAACAGAATGCATCAGTGATGTGACAAGCATTCACATTTAATAACCAGCCAGATTCCAACTAAGACAACCATTGATCCAGTAATCCAGAAGGCTAGGGTGGTGATGGGCTAATAAAAGGTGGCTTGATCCAGGAATTATGGCCAGGGTGCAGGGTCCACAAACAATTTACCACAGGGGGCAGGTCAAACTTTAAAGGGCGATCACCTCTTATTGGGTTGACCTTTACTATTTTCTCCCATCTTGTTTAAATGACGCATATATTTGGGAACACACACACACACACACACACACTCATACTCCAAAGCAGAAAGCTGATTAAAGCTAACATAATGAACACTATGTTCTGTACATACATAACAATATCATCCTATCTATGTGTTATGGCTGGGTGTGTATTTCTCTAATGGCCTTTTTGGCCTGCCACAATTTCAATCCATGAGTTCACTTTTTAACTGATATGAATAAAAATGCCAAGCGACTGTGGCTTCATGAAAACTCTAAATGCTATCTTTTTTTTTCCATGGGTTACTTTGAATACATCAAGTCTCTCTGCCAGTTCAATACCTGAATAAATTATGGCTCTGAGCCATTTTAACTCTCCCTCTCCAACCACTGACTACATATTGATGTCCCCTGTGTGAAGCCGGAGAGAATTTCTACTGAATACATACTGACCCAAATCATCAACATAGGTACAAAAGGTTCCGTTTTAGCTGACTGTAATAGAGTGGGAGGAGGCCTAGACTGTGACAAGGTGCAATGGAGATGAAAGATGTTGAAAAGACGCTCAAGGCCGAAATTGGGTTTCAAACACAACACATTACGACGTGTATTGGAGGGAGTATATATAAATATGTTTTGACTAAAGCAGGAGTATATGCATGATGGTTTATGTTAAAGCTATTAATCATACCATGCATGACATTGCCTACACCTGTTCAATGATGAGTGAGGGTTAGGGTTAGTCCTTTCGATGGTGAATTTCACTTAAGATAATCATCCAGACATCAGATAACACCTACGTAGTTTGCATTAATTGCAACTATATTTTCATCAAAGCATAAAGCGTTTAACATACCATCGCAAAGACACACATTTCTGCATTTGTGCTTTTGTCAGCCGCGATCAAGAACGTGATCAGTGAAACAACAAAACATAGATTTAACATCTAACAGGTGCACTTGAAAATCGGCAGGTATGAAATGTTTATTCAAATCTTCCGAATAGGGACTCTGTGAGTAATCAAAATCCAAAGCTGTGATTAATCTGATTGGCAAATGCATAAACACATCATTTCACACCTCACAAGTATAGAAAATGTTTATTGTCCTTAAGCTCTTTATACCATCTAACCATCTCAGGTTGAGATGACCTCAAACAATGACCTTTACTGTTTGCTCGAACACTTTGCAGCTGAGTGTGAAGCTGTCTGAATATAAATCGCTCCTACAGATCAGAGGTCATCTTTCTCAGTCATATTGGGTGGACAATGCCCTATGAGTTGGGAGTGAAGTCCTACCTCAAGTTCAAGACTTCTGTATCAAAGTATTATTTGAGAGAGGAGAAAAACGTGACATGAAATTAGCAAACAAATCAGTCAAAAATGATGTCTTAAATTGTAAATATATGTAACTGAATCCTAATCAAAAGTTCTGTTTTTGTTTGAAAATGTTCTTTAAGTTGATGTAACCCCACACATAGACATGCATGCACACTCACTTTCAGGCATACACACACTAGAAATAATTGAAAAAAAATTATTCGCACCAGGTTTTCCCGTCACGCTAACATCAAAGTCTGGTCAGGATTTTATTCTTCAACTAGTTTTGATTCTTGTCGCTTGAGACATTTTATTGCTCTCGAGTCCCTAAGGGGACCATGACAGAAGTCTGTGTCCAATATACAAGCTCTCTTACACGCGCACACGCACACACACCCACACCCACACAGTCGTCTATGCTAATTTTTTTCATTTTAACCTCCAATCTAACAGTGCACACGAAATAGCTGGTAATACTGTGCCCTGTTCAGACAGTGTGCAAATGGCATTGCATAACCCTCCCAACTTTGGGTTTCCAAAATTCATAATGTTTTCAATTATGCAGCCTATTGCAAAAATAATATGGGTGCCAAACCTTTTGTTTTTCTTTAATTATAATAATAAATGCAGAAAAGCTAAACATTTGCATTGGTAACTTTAAGAAGTTTGACGGCTGCATATTGTCAAGTAACCTACCCTGGAACTTTCAAAAGGTTGCAAAAAAACAATAAATCGAGAGGAGTCTGTGAGCATGTTTTGCCGTGATCAAAGCTCTGATTGTGGGCCAAAGTAAGTACCCTGAAAGTGGCCCTGTGAGTGGGAAGATAGGAATGTAGCGGGAAGGGCTCGTCCTAGTTCTTTGAGTTGAGGTTTTGATGAAAAACAGGAGGACAAAAAGAAGTGGAATGTGAGACAAAAGTAGATGCAGCCAAGATGATTCATATATCTGTTTCATAATATAAATTACGGGCAATTTTCGGAGAGCTGAGGCTGACTATTGACGTGAAATGAAAATGAGAGACAAGTTGAAGCAGGCGAAGAAAGAAAGAACATTCTACTTTATATAATACGGTCCAGCGATGGGAACTGTAGGATTGAGCTTGGGCTTCTTCGAGCAAGGCCTTAATTCAACTCAGAGCTTTGTCGGGGCGGCCATTTTGCCACTTGACTCAAACGACATCACAGCTACCCAAGCCTCGGGTAATGATCAATCGTCACTCATGTTGTGAACATCACATGAACAAACACAGAAAACAGATGAGCCGTGATTGGTCGTTACCTGAACCCTGGTCAAGCATGATTAACTTATTCATTGCCGCCCAAGTAAAAATGGATTTTGAAATTCATAGCCATCTATGGTAGTGAATGCGGTAATTAAGTATGAGAATAAAAAACAATAAAGTGTGCTCATTTGTATGTAAGTTGCATCACAAGGCTGTCAGAAAGATACTGTCCACCACCATGTGCTCCATCTTAATAAGTGACCTCCCACTGGGAGGTCAGTGCAGGAACAACAGAGACACGTGGGAGCCTCTCACAAAAGGGACTAATGAGGCAGGAGGAGAGGTTCGCAGGTCCACAGGGATGAAGAGCCTGGAGACAAAGAGATGCTAAATACCCAAAATGGCTTTGTGGACTTATCGTGACGACGGTGGGCGGCAATGCCCTTGGAAAGCCGTGACCCTCTTTTCACATGTGATGTAAATGAACCCCAGAGAGCTCAAATGGAACACCTTGGAAATTACTTGTTATCCTGTAGGTTTTAAGGCTGTCAAATTCACAGTCCCGCTTCCCATTCTCTGTCGGCAAAGGTATCACATCTATCAAACCAAATATGTTTCATCTTTATGCGATTATGAAACCCTCCCGTTGGGCTTATTTACTTAAGTAAAAGCCAATATTTTAGATTGTCACAACCCACTAATCTTTGTAATGTGCCCCTGCAAAGAGTCTATACTGCTGACATGACACCCAATTCAGACCAAACAAACAAACATATAGTCTTGCCTCCCATGCTCCCCGTCACAGGGTTAATGCCACTCGCCATTTAAGTTGACGTCTCGATGTAACCAAGTGTAAATCATTATGTTTCTCATTCAGGCCTGACTGCTCTGATGCTAGTTTAAGTGTGACACATAACCTTAACAGCACTGCTCTCAGCCGTGTGAAGGAAGTAATAAAGCAGTCAAAAAGCTCTTTCTCACCCACGCGCACATAGTGCAGCATGATTCAGCTGTTTGGCGATGCCTTTATAGAGGACCCTTACAGGAGCAATAACGGGCACGGTACTGGTAACAAAATCCCAGCAGTGCTGAGTGGGGTCTTTTGCCACTTCAAACACTTCGCACTTCATTTTCTAAACACTCCCTTCACCATTTAACACCGCTAGCCATTTCAATAATTAGCTATAATAGGCTGGGCATGATATTACGACAGTATGAGTGTTTTTATGACCAATGGTCCCAACGAGAATGAACTGAACACCCACTCGTTAGCAGTTTGAAAACCCGGCCTTGGAGCTGCCGTCTTGCTCCCCCAACAGGACTGAGTATGATTTAGTGTGTACACAGTCAATAGCCCCTCTGCTCAATAAAGCAGAAGATGAGGCTCAGGAGGTCTGAGGAGTTTTAAAGTGCTATCGGTGTTGTAATGACGAGGCGAGCTTTATGAGATGATCGAGTCGTACATTGAGGCCTCACAACTGAATGTGTGATTCACTCCATTGTGTGTGAGTGAGGTGTTTCAAGAGAGGTTATGCACAGACGACCGCTAGTACACTCTAAAAACAGTTGGGTAGATATATTCAAAAATTCAATTTTCTGACATGTTTGCCGGGAAAATAATGAACCCAAAAAGTTGAGTGAAGGACTTGTCCCAATTTGACCCAAGCCCTGGAACCAGATTCATTGCTGAAACAGTGAATGAGTCTAACAATGAGTCTTTGTACAGTTGCCATGAAGCAAATCTGAATAGAAAGTTGAAGGAACCAATCAGCAAAGAGTGGACATGACGTTGAAAACGTGTAATAAGCAAGTCATAATTAACAGTAGTGATGGAGGGGGGTCAATTTGGAGTAAATTCAACATTGCTAGTCAAAAAGAAAAAGAAATAGGGCTGTCACTAACGATTATCTTTATAGTCGAGTAATCAGGATTTTTTTTTCAATTAGCAGACTAATCACGATTATTTTTTTGCTTGAATTTAGCTACAGTTGTGATGCAGATTCTACATTACCTCATGATCCCTTCACCTCAAAGACTATATAGTATATTAATTTACACACATAGTAAAAGAATTTGTATATTCTTATTCAAAACACCAAATAAATTACAAAATTACATGAAATAAATGAGAATGATTCAATTTAAAAGTGCAATCTGTCAAAGAGTGAAAATGCTACTTGATAGCTTGTTACATTAGTTAGAATAAACATGAATAGTGAATTTGTACTGTAAACTATTCACAACTTTTGAGTAAAACAAACAATTATCTATTTGCTGAAAGTTACCTTTAAACCATATTGGGCTATTTTTGACGCAACCATTTCCAGAGTGAAGTCTGTAGTATTTCTAGCGCTTATGAAACAAAAAACCTGTGTTAGTGAGCCAGAGCTAGCTGAGAGACATTGGCGGGATAAAATTAGTTGTTTATATTCAAAATTTTCCGATCCATAATTACCCTCTATCAACACCAACAGAATGTACTGTATGACCAGCTCATTGGTGGGGGGAGAGATCGAGGATGTGGTTGTGAACTTAGCGCCAGATAAAGCATGAAGCCAGATGACAGAGATGGGTATCAGTAGCCGCTATCAGACCGAGCAGTATGTGGTTCCAAAACCTAAACCTGGTCGTTTATCTATAATGGGCAATCGGTGCTTTTGGAAGTCTCCCAAAATCTGCTGGGGGAAGCTCCAATCAAGCAGCATGAGCTTAAACCTTTGACAAAAAGTTTGAAATAGCTACTTTTAAGACTGGGTCACATCATGTTTCTCTGGAATTAAATGTTAGAATTTAATACCAAAACAGTCACCACGAAATGTACACAAATGTGTTGTTGGTTACACTGTATCTTAATTACTTTTATTCGGCCTTGGCTAGTGGCACCCTGCCTCTTGAGTAGCAGTTCACTAATCCAAATTGGATTAGATAAAGGTCATCCTCTTCAAAAGGCACCTGATACCAAACACACAAATGCTCATATGAACACACACACACAGACATGGACACACAAGCAATCCATTTAATGACCACCCGCCCTCGCTGTCAGGGCCGGACAGTGGACAACACGTTTCCAAAGC
Source organism: Hippichthys cyanospilos (assembly GCF_059441005.1). Classification (NCBI taxonomy): domain Eukaryota; kingdom Metazoa; phylum Chordata; class Actinopteri; order Syngnathiformes; family Syngnathidae; genus Hippichthys; species Hippichthys cyanospilos. The sequence continues at coordinate 7,854,008 of NC_142387.1, forward strand.
TACTGAATTACTTGGTCTGTTTTATAAATAGGAAAAAAAAATCTCATTAGATTTATGTTAAATTGCAATCATTATTACCATTTAGATCATATTGTCAGTTTAGATATTAAGAGTCTGGCGTGCACAGCATGTTTGCACGTCTTGAAAATAGGCCCCAAGGTGTTGCAAAGTCAAAACAAGGAAGGCAATATTTGGGAGTATTCAATGGGGAAATCAAACTAAAAGATGAATATAAATAGCCTCCCTTCCTCAGAGCGTCGCTGCCAGGGGTGACATCATACTTTGATTTCTGATAAGCAATTTTACTGCCAGTTGTTTGCTCGTCGACAACTCCGGCAAAAGTTGCCTGTGTCTTTGTTGCTTCTGCGCAAACTCGGTATTTTCAGTGTTGTAATTACAATTGTGTAATGAACACTTTGCTATCAGGAGGCCAACAAATTCTGCTGGACCGAAGCAGACAAAAATGGTTTTCACACTGTCAAAGGCCCTGAATTTCTCTCAGTGAAAGTTTCCACCCATCTTTATTGCAGACAGTTTGCGAGACTCCGGAATGAACTTTTACAATAGTGCAGGTGAGAGAGGTTCACTTGCCCGTGTGACTTCTTGCTTTTATGTGAGTTCTGGTCATGGATGAGCTTTGAAGTTTAGGACAGCAGTGCATCAGCCAACTGGTTCCACTTCACGCAACGTCAACACGGGTGCATGAGTAACCTCTGAGTCGATGGCTTGGGGTGGCCTTTTGGGTTTACTTGCATGTCCACCTTTGTTGGATGTGTGTTCAGATGTGCGCATGGCTAAACACCGCGACGGTGTCTCAGTCTCTTTGTTTCATTTTTGCTTGTCGGTTAAGGGAGCACATTGCCATTCCTTATATGCACTGCACAGTCTTGACAGACAGTTGGCTTGTGCACCTGCAGAATGCCAAGTCTTAACAATTGATTTCCCATTCCTCCATTGTCCAAAAATTGTTGGATACATTTTTTTGTTAAGTTTGTGTTTGAAGAAATACATTTTTGGTTCTGTTGTTAACTGGCATTCATCCTGACAGCTGGATTGATACAAAACTATATGATTTGTTTACTTCACTTTTCCTCAAGCTTCAAACTGAATGGCAGAAAGAAGTCTTTCCAATGCGCTTTGTTGCACATCGTAAACTCTCATTTTAATGGAGTAGATATTCTTTGTTTATAGGCTGAGTATGCATTTACATTGCTGAGGTTGACTTGACATAACACTATCATTATTCTCAGGTAAAATAAAAACGTTCCTGGTGCAGGGCAAAGCACTAAATCAAAATTGTTTTGAAAATCAAACATTTTAATGAGCTAAATTGTGACTGATGTTTTGCAAATGTGGCAGAATGCTTCTTGATTGTGAAATTTAAGCAACTTACTCACAAACCAGGAATGGGAAGTTTATATTGTTTAAAATCAGTATAGATTATGTTTGTATCAATATTTTCCACAGGACTTATGTATTCATAAATCAAACCTTGAACTAAACGAATGATGACGATGAAAATGAAAATGAAAATTTTATTTTTTGCCAATATCATTCAGTCCTACCCTCATTTGACCTGTGTCTGATATATTGAACTTCTGAATTTCATTTGCAGTGGTATGTCTACATGTGTTTTACTCAGCAACTTCAGAAGATCGATTGTGGAACATAATCAGTTTTGTTTTGTCTTTTTTTTTTTTTTGTTTCCCCCCCGCCCCCTTTTTATGACTCGTATGCTGGAAAATTGCATCACCAATGACAAAGCACATTCATATAAAATTTCACAAAACATATACAAAGTTTTGCAAAGGAGTCACGGTAGAATCGCGATAGTCACAATCTGCTCTTAATTTGAAAAGAGAAATAAGCAGGCCCTAACATGGCATTAAAAAGCATCACATTATATTTGCTGATACCTGCAAAAACCCTGTTAAAATCTCATACAACGTCTTAAATGTTTCATGTAACCCCAGGAGAACTCGCACCCCATTTAAGGATTGCCGATGTAAACAATATTATGACTCTTTATATATATTAGAATGGACGTTTCACAAGTCCATGTGCTATTTGTACAACATATTGTCAATGGACTCACTTGATCTCAAAGCAGATGGGGTGACCTCAATCTCGCTGTTGGCTTGGTAGGGCTGGAATGCTGACGATGATCTCAGCTCGCCAGCAAACGGCTCGGGACTCTGAGTGCCTGTGGAGCTGGCGCTTGTACCATCACCTCCATTGTGTGGATCTTGCTCTTCATATATAGCCACCAACTGATGAGAGAAAGCATAGCTTTTTAGGGGGGGAAATTTGCTATAAATAATATGAAAATCTAGTTTGGCATTTTACAAAAATATGATATAGATAATGCAACTAATAATAGAGGGTCAAATACAACATTTAGTGCAGCATGTAAACAGCAGCATGAGCAAAGTATTTTTGCAGGCGTGATGACATTTTATTCAAAGTCATGTTATATGGTGCAAATACAGTGTCATTGCAGGCAGGGAAGAGCACATTGTTGAAAATACAAAATACATTTTAATATCCAAAGAAAGTCCAACACTTGAGGTTAGTTAAAGTGGACCGTGTTCTGCATGTTAATTCTTTGGCTCTTTGCATCACATAAACACAGGAGAAACTACATGCAGTCCAAGCCACCGAATACACATTCTGTTTCTATTAAATTCAAAGACAATGCACTTGTGTGAGCATGCTTAAAGCTTGTGTGTGACAGTGAGACACCTGTGGGACTTTGCACGTGATTTACCATCGATATAATTGACAGCAATGTCTCATGCTGGCTTGCACAATTAAAGCAGGCTTCATATTTTCCCCTGAGCTGGTTCTTTCTGTGCATGCCAATATTTGTGTGAGACGTCTATCACTGAAACACTCTCTCCACTGCAATCACGCTGTATTCCCATCACTTCCAAATTGCATTTCAATGGTTGTGAGGGCTGATGGCGGTTTTGCTCAGTGTACCAAAGAAACTATCAGAGAGGCTCTACGGAGCACTTTGATAAAAGCGTACTTGTCAAAACATTTGAAATTGTCCAAAGCTGTACATTTGTTAAAATCTATCACTGTAAAACCTTCTGGACTTTAGTGACTTTCCACAAGTAGTAAACATTAGGGTGAGTTGGGGGGGGGTCTTAATCAGACTACAGAATAGTAATCAAAAATCCGCTATGATAATGATGACAGGGACAGCTGTGTGAATATGTTCAGGCAACACCAACAAGACAGAGAGAGAGAAAACGAGGGACTGACAGACAGTGGGAGAGCAAGAGTGAGCGATGCCCCCAGAGGTATTTTCACTGTCCAAAGTGAATGTGATGAGCCAATGAATAATTAGTGACAAAGTAATCAGGCCTCCTATTCATACGTTCCTGGGAGTATTTAGCAACTCAATGAGTTCTCTGCCTGCCAGCTGTCCATTTAGAGACACGATAAAGACTGTTGATAGTGTGGCGGCAAACTTCACTTTTTTATACAATCTGAATGTGCCCACTTTTACTTAACAATATTGGGTCAGTTTTCAGACTTCATTTGACAAACGGTGAATCAAACATACAGTACCTGATCAAATGGGGCCGCATTCAATAATGGGCTCGTTTTTGACAGCAATCATGTCTTGGTAGTATAAAGGATGTACCTAATTTCTATAAATAAGGAAAGTAAAATTTCATGAAAAAAAATCTCAGCATAATACATCCATCTTACAGTTATGAGGCCTACATGTTATCATTAGTCTGCATCTGTATAGAATTGAGGAAAATTATAGTGACTGGGTTTTTGAAAGTACTTACAAGTCCTATTTTCTTTCCTGACCAAACTATTTTAAATGTGGTTTTTCTGAGCCTTGGAGAAGTGGGCACTCTTGGCCAGAGGGAAAACTGAAGCTGTTCTTGCAGCTTCATGATGAAAGTCTTCGCAGAAATATGTTCCGTCTCTTTGAGAATTGGTCACAGTTTTGAGATTAGACAATTTCACATTTCATTTGTGCTTTTACATTTTTCTCCGCTTGGCTCCACAGTGAAAGTGCTAAAATGGTTTATTGTTTTAGTTTTTCTTCCAAAAGGAGGCAAACATTTTGTGCGAAACAAATGGGACTAGCGTGGCTAATTGTCCAGTGGCATGACAGTGACAAATTTTCCAAGTGGCGGGCGGTATAGAACTAGATACGGAGGAACAATTTTTTACAGCCACAGGAAGACACAAACCACAAATTGTGTAGAGTGAAAAGAAGAGGAGCGTTAATACAAAGAGGAATTATTATTTCCATGCTCAAGATCAATGGAAAGGTGCTTTAAAAGTATTTGACTAGAGAAGTGAATGTTTAACAACAGTGCAGTTATACTGCCTTGGACCCTGTCAGACTGAAATCCATTGAATGAAACAATAGCCTTTCATCAACATGAAGAATTTAAAAGTTAACATTTTGTGATATGTTTTCTTATTTATGTCTATTACACAAGCTTATTTGAAACATTTGAATGCTGCTAGCTAATGGATAATTAATGCATGATGCAGCTATAATAAAGTCAAAGTCAAATTTACTGTCAATTCTTTCATGTAAATTGGACATAAAAAGCAATTATAAAATCACTCATCATACTCCCATGTGACACATAACAACATGACAGATGTTATTCAACAATAAAATAAACAAGCCCGAGCCATCGATAAACACTGAAAACAGGTTTTGTAAGTAACTGTCAATGTCAGTGTAATGAAGTAATTTGTTAGCACCCTGAATTAGCGATTGAAAATGTTGTCAAAACAACCTTGTGTTATTTGCATTGGGGGGGAGTAGTCGCAACAGTTGCAGGGAAAGAATATTCAAGTTGTTGAGGCGGTAACTACTTCAAATTAAAAGTGAACGAAGAAATCTGGGTCTGTACATTATTTGGTAAACAAAGGTTTATGTTGAAGGCCTTCTCACCGCAACACCCATTCAAAGTAATTTGGGTCTACAGACTGTCACAACAACTGTCAGTCAGCCGATATCAACCTGGGGTTAGCCAGCGGTTCAGCTGGAGCGCAGCAAAGTGTTTGGAGACAATAAAGGTCAAGGTTAAGATGACGCAGAGCATGTGGAGACATTTTCTGAAGTAGACAGGTGATACTTGGGCCCAGCATTTCCAATTCTATCACAGTAGGAGCAGGAAGATGGGGAGGGAAAAAAAAATACATCGGGGATGACTTTCATGTTGGTGCCGTTTGATCTGCTTCCCACTTTTGGCAGCAAAGAAGGGACAAGCATGAGATGGATGTCAAGCAGCTGAGGAGACAGGGAGCTGTTTTGACAACCTCTGGCTGTCTTCCCTCGCTAGCCTTACTTTTTCAGCAAAGACATCCCGCCACCTCCAAAAACCTCTGATCTGCCACAGAGCCCTGGCATTGGAATTGGCAACATTACAAAACAGTTGTCCAAAGTGCTCAGAGTGGCGCTGTGCAAAAGCAAGACAAGTGAGGTCATTAGCAGTCACGGGTTGAATTGCCGGTGCCACAAGAGATATGTAATACCGGTGTTGTGATGATGCAAAGAATATCCACTTTGACAGCTTTTTTTTTGTCTATTTTTCTACAGGCAAGTGAAGAGGATGGCAGAAATAAGTCACCCTGCAGGAAACCTGTCCTCCTCAACCTCACATTGACAAGACAAACCGAATGACATGACAACTTTTTGAGCCTAAAAACACAAATATTTGAAAGTGATTTGTTGTTGTTGTTGTTGTTGTTGTTGTTTTTTGTTACTATTTCAGTAAGCATGTGCATGTGTGTTTTTCTGAGAGTGTGAACCTTTACACCCCAAATTCTATGTCTGAGCTTGTTTGTGTGGAAATCAATTGTCACCGTTGGGCCGACTTTGTCACACATCTAATTATGTCACTGTGTGAGCTGTGTGAATGAGCGATATCCCGTTTTGGTAAGTTGAGCAAATGAATTAATCTTATGAATCTGATGCACTATTTTACTAGCAATTAAGGAAGTGGCTACACATAGCATGACATTAATCCATCAAGTTCTAACATGTTGTGAACCAAAGCACCAAAAATATCATTAAAAATATGTTTTTGGATGGTCAATTTGAAAGAAATGTCCAATCTAACCAAAGGGATGGAAACGATCTTTTTATTTAAAGTTCAATCAATAAATCATTAATTAATTGAAAAATTAAAAAAAGACCTAGCGTCCTCCAGTCAGCAAGGCAAAAACGCAAGTCACACATTCAAAAGGACGCAGGAATGGTTGCAAAGGAAAAATTGACTGCTTTAAAATGCCCAGGACTTAATCTGATCTCAATCTTATTCAAAATCATTGATACAACCTATTTACAAATGGGGAAAAGAAACCTGCAAACGTTAAAGAACTTGAACATTTTCCAAAAAAAAAAGAGAAAAAATACCATCTGAGAAGTGAAGAAAAATCAGCTTATAATTGGCTACAATAAACTAATGGCTACAATACAGGAAATATGTGGAAATAATTGGAGACAAGCTAACATTTTAAAGGTCTCATAAGACATAGAAGTGTTCTGAAAAATGCCTTTTTTGTATTATTTTGATTCAATTACATTCAAAAGAACTTTTTACTTCCAGCCTTTAGTCACTTCCAGCCTTTAGTCACCATAACACCCACTGCCTTAAAATCCCCTGCCAAAATATAATACAGCAGGATTAATTAGTTTGGGTCTGCATAACCTTTAACAAAGGTAAACACAAATCTTGTATTGGACTCCAACGTCTTGGTAAAAACACATTTCTAATTAAATGTGTATTAGGCACAAGGTCGGAGAAAAAGTTGCGATGAAAGAAAAAAATACAGAAAACTACATACTGTGGAATACAAACAGACCAAGTTTCATCAATGATTTTTCATTATTTTACTGTCAAAGTATCAGGGGCATTAAGAGTACATTTAAAGTAGAAACCATGAATCATCCCTCCAGAAACTCCAAGGACTCAGAATGTTGAATTATGGCTATGATCTGCCATTACCTCAACTGCACTCTATTCCACTCATTTACTACTCCCACAGCCCAACAACCATCTTGTGGGTCATTCCACATTTCAGTGTTGAATCACATGCTTGATTGTTGTGACCTGGCATATTCTCTGCTGTAATGTCATGACCTTGAGAAACATCAGAGTGGACACGTCATCATCCTCTTCCTAGCTGCGGTGTTATCACCCTTTTTAATATTTCATGCTTTCCTTCTGTCGTTTGTTCCTCACACATGCGAGTTGGAGCAAACCAGCAAAGTGCTTAGTACTGTATTTTTCCTGCTCATTAAGGCCATCAAATATTCAGAGAATAAGTGTCGAGCACTCTGGCCTGCCATTACTGGCATATCAAATAAGCCTTAGAATGGTAACCCCACCATGCCTCAGAAAGATATGCATATTTCAGGGGGTGTCACACGGGGCTGATGCCAGAGTAGCTCAAAGCGAGATGTGAAATTATAGCACATTTTAATAATGCTATACAAACAGAAAACATTCTCACAGGTACAGTAAAGGTGTATCAAAGTCATTTTAAAGTCGATGGCAATACAAGTTTCTGCTCACAGTGTTTTTGTTTTGTTTGTCTTTTATGCAAATATAAACCATGTGAAAATCAGTGCATGCACAGGTAAAATGAAATGTTGAGCGATTGTTTGAAAATGTAAAAACACAGTGCATGAAGTTTAACCAGAAATCCAATCAACCATCAGTGTTTTAAAGTTTACCTCAGGCAATATACAGTAAATTCAAATCAATAAGTGCCTACAGTGTATATGCAATTTTTTTTGTCTTAATATATTTATATTCTTTATCCTATATGAACCTTGGGTGGAATACCTACAGCTTGCATGGTTTTGATGTGCATATACTCTCCAGTCACTGAAATGGCCTCAAGTTGTTTCCTGATAGCCCCAAACCATGCAGCGACAATAGAGGCAGCATGTGTGCATACATGGCTAAATATGCAAATAGCAAATTCAGCTTGGGACAAAACGACGGAAGATGAAAACAAATACCCTCGAGTGTTTAACACCATAAAAAAAAAAAAAAAAAACGGGTTCTGAAGCCAATCCTTTGAGATTTCGGCTGTGTGCTTTGGGTCATTGTCCTGTAGAAAAATGAATCTTTGCCCCAGTCTGAGGTCAAGAGCAGGCTTTCTTCCAGGATATCTCTGAATATTGGTGCATTGATTTTTCCATCTACCCTGAGTAGTCTGCCATTTCCCGCTGCTGAAAAACACCCCCATGGCATGATGCTGCCACCACCATGCTTCACTCTAGGGATGGTATTGGCCTGGTCATGAGCGGTGCCTGGTCAGTTTAAACAGCTGGCCAGCTCGAGGAATAATTGAGGCCACTGTGTTGATTGGGATCTTCAAAACAGCAGAAACATGTCTGTATCCTTCCCCAGATTTGTCCCTCAAGACAATCTTGTCTCGCAGGTATCCGGACAATTCCTTTGACTTCATGTTTGGTATTTGTGCTCTGACATGTATGGTAAAGCGTGCCTTTCCAAATCATATCCAATCAAAGTTCTAACCTGTATTTTCTCCAAGTTATCCTATCAACTACTTTTACCCGTCCTTCTGGTGAGCTGACTGCCTCTCGACTATTCAGTCAGTAAGTCACCTCGGCAGCCAGCTAATGAGTAATTTCACACTCTAAGCTACTGAGCCGTGCAGGAAGTCAGTCGTTTTTCCTGCCTTCCCAAAGTTTTTAAATTGGCCAGTCACTTAGACATCCACTGAGATGCTTGGCATAGTCGGTCACTCTGTGTAGATGGCCATTTGGTGAACCTTCAATAAATCAACCAGCGGAGGTGTGCCAGTATCCCGGGCAGCGAGGAAAGAGGCAGCAAAGTGGCTCTAAAAAAATTCTGCCTCAAAAAGATGCATGGTCTAAGACCAACATAGACATAACTTGTTAGTGGGGACATCAACTGCCTTAATCTGCCATCTTCAGCTCTGACTGGTCTTGACCTGGAGGGAGATGAGACTGAGGGGAAGGTGCCCTCACTTGCATGAGTGGAAACTGCGCATGAGATAACTTCCAATGTCAGTGATAACAAACAGTGAGAGAGACTAGACAATAGGATATGACTATAAAGCCAAAAGCATTTGGAGCTATATTTTTGGACCATTGCTGGTTCTTAAAAGGTCTTTGTGACTGTCTGATGTTCTGCCTCGGTATCTCCCAACTCTTACCCAAAGTCAGTCGGGATATGATCAAATTTCAGGATAGAACATGTATGGATGGATGGCTGGCTGGCTCATTACAGCCTCTTTGACGGGGGCACTTTCTTAACTTCACTTGGAGATCAGCGCGTTTTAAAAGCAGCTTGTGCCCTCTAGTGAACGCAACAATATAAAATGAGATGGCATTATCAAGTCTCGTCTCCCCACCCGGTACATTCTCCCACAGCAGGAGGCAGATATACAATCTCGTATATGTCGTTAGCTTCATGGCTTGATGAGCTTTTTGTGTGCTTCTATAGAATTACTTCCAATTAGGTCATATAAAAGCACTATTGGGGGAACTGCTATTTGTTACTGAATGAAACAGAATACAAATCTGTGCATGACTGCTATATTTGAGAGGACTTGGCAAAGCATTAATGATGATTAACTAAAAAAAAAAAAAAAAAGAGCATCCATACAACTATTATAAAGAAACGGACGTGGGGAGACAGTGCTCCTCATCCTATACATTATAAGAGACTATGGGACAAGATGGGGGAGTACATCTAGGGAGTGCTGCTGAACTCCCATAACCTCAATTATTCAGCATTAGACTTTGCCATTGATTTCCTGTTGGATCGACTTACTGAGTCACACGCGTTGGGACTGTGACATGCTATAGCCTTTTCTAGGAGGGATGGATGGGAGTCTGTTATGGAGAGGATGAAAAAAGATACAGATCCACTCGTGGGAAAGGGTGTAATTAAAGATAGCCCTTATCAAGGCTGTGATAAATGAAGATGTCACCCTAGTGGAGATAGTTAGCAACTGGCAAGGAGACTGGTTAGTTTCACTTAGTGACCTTGGAGAAGGAGGTTGACATTGCTTAGAGGTCAGAGGTTTCCCATGACTGGGGTGCTTGCATAAGGAGGAACAATATTTATGTTTGAAAGGAAATTCTGTGGCAGTCAGATATACAAGGGAAGACTAATTGGTGTTGGAGATATGCTGTGTTTTTGCTGGTGTTGAGGTATTTGAGCAGTTAGACTATTTTTCCAAGCAGCCATCAATAACTGTACTGACCACAGCAAAAACAAATAAATCGGTTCCAAAGGAAGTAGCAAGGTCTGGCTAAAATGTTCCTTGTATTTATCAGCTTCCAACAAGTGATTCAAGTGTTTCCTCCAACTCAACATGGTTGTTAAGTAGCAAACACATGGAGATTTTGAGACTAATCAACTATAATCGTGCAAAAACATGAAAATCACAGTAAGCCATGTAAGTGCCCCCCTCCCGGTTTCCTTCAACAAAGACTTGTTTGAGGGAGAGGTGTGGGCAATTTAAAGGTTGGCTGATGTTGGCAAGCTGTCATCGCAGAAGGTCAGGTGCACTTTGGCCCCTATCCAGAAAGTGAAATTATAACGTTAATAGAAATGCAAGCGGCCAAGTATGTTAAGGTTTGACATGTCCAAATATGTCAGTGAGAAAGCCCTATGGTCTTATGGCCATAAGAAGGTATAGTGGACCCTTTCTTCTTCTGTACCTGCCCTGCACAGCCAGACATAGCTCAGGTTCCAAATCAAACAGATGGCAGGGACTGCCTTGCAATTTCTCCTTGTCCTAACCTTGGAAAGCTGTGCTGGGTTGGGCAGCGCTCTCTTCTGGGTTTAGCTGGCTTGGAAGATTAAGGATGGGAGCAAAATATGGGTTCAAATACAGAACTTTGAGCTAGGAGGAAAGCTGTTGAAAGATGGAGATCATTCATAACCTGAAACGTTATTTGACTCATCTCATATTATGCAATTGAGGTCATTTGTTATTGTAGTTGTTTTTCATTTCAATTAGGGATGCAATTGAAAATTCATTTTATTAATCAATTAGGTCTGTTGATTATTTTGGTGTCATACTCGGGCTGTCACTTTGGAATATTTTTACAATTGATTATTCATCAATTGTAATGCATCTTAATAAGATCAGCCTTATGTTTCTGAAAATGAAAATCAAGATAATATATTCTAATTCTACACTTAATCCTCTTGAATTACATAATAAAAAAAATCAGTCTGATACATTAATCAGAGAAAAAATATCCAACTGAGAGGCTGAAATCAATACATTTGGAGAATGATCAGTGAATATCTTGAAATAAATATTAAATTACTAACATAGTTATGAATTAATTTGATTACTTCTGAATTAACTGATTAATTTTGACAGTTATAGTATGCACACAAATAGTAAGTAAATTATGTTACGGGTTTGGTCCGCAACGTCAGGATTTTTATTTTTTCTGTTCTTGATTTCTAAATTACATCTAACTCCATCCATCTATCGATCTATCTGACACTATCACGGTACAACATTAACTGCATAAAATACAAAATATTTAAACTATTTAGTAAGTAGGCGGGGCCTGAGATCTGCATGGTTGAATGAAATGAGATTATGGTTTTGGTGGGCAACAGCTGCTTCCAACTCCTCATCAGCACTTGCACTAATTGGCATTGCTTATGAGAATTTCGGGCAGGGTGGTGATTAGTGTGACTAGTTATTGCTATATTCTCCTCATTTTCTAAGTTAAATGAGTATCATCCCCAGAAATACAGGTGTCATCCTTCAATCAGTAGCCCAGATGAAAGTTACTTTGCTGTGATATTATCCCAGCAAAATTTAAGTGACATGTTTTCCATTAGTCTGTCAAGAGCACACATCAAATGACACCATCATTATTTGAAGTCGTTTGACACATCAAAATATGTCTACAAGGTCATCCCCGATACTAAACATCAAAACTTTGACCTGGCACTAATCAAATAGATGTAAACGTTGCCTGAAGGCTTCCTTCACTTTTATAAACAACGCCAACTTTTGCAGAGCTGAGGGCATACAGAAAGTTCTCCAAAGCGTTCCCGCACAAAACTCTAAGGATTACGCAGCGCACCAAAGAGAGTTTAGCCATCGGATGATGGGAGAAACAAGGCGCCGGCAATGTAGTGATAAAATACAGATCTGCACTTCACAAGATAGCTGGGAGCTCAGCGTCGTCTTACAAATGATGGCGTGCATGCAAATCAGCTGGTGGATCAGGGTGTCAAGGAGTTGAACACAAGCTGTACCTCTTCAAGGTCTACAACCTGACAATTCTTCCAAACTCTGCCAAACTTAATAACAAACTTTATCACGACTATTCAGTGCTACTTTTCCATCTCTTTTTCGCAGTGGAAATTGTAACCATCATTTCTACTATTCTCCTAGAGCAGATTACCCACTGAATACAAAGCAAGCCACTCATAATACGTATCTCTAATAATGTGAAGTAAGAAATGATCTCAGCGTCCACCAGTTTAGACAAGGTGCTCTGGAGAAATTGTGTGAAATTTCTTTTGGGAGGGAGGGGCGGGGGGTATTTTTCAAATATCTGCCCTAAAAATTCAACTTAAGCCAGTGTTGGTGAAGCCAGCAAATGCATGCTTACGTCTGGGAAACAGTCTTTTATGGGTTTTTAAGGTCAAGAGGAAATTTTGAACACGTTCAGACTAAATGTTACGAACATTTTCTAAATTTCCTTAGGACAAGAAAAAGCACATAAGACTGTTTCAAGATGTCTTAAGAGTGTCCTGAGAAGATTCAAGACTGTTTCGGAATGTCCTAAGAACATTTTAAGAACAATTGCAACGTTGAAAGAAAGAGACCCAGAGAAAAAGACCCGCTACCCTGGCCAAACCTCGCAATGTTCTCTTATGAGTGGAATAGGGGCTTTTAATTGGTACTGTCTGTGACCTTACTAATTAAAGTAGAAAATGGTTCTCACAGACAATCAAAATTAATGTTAAAAAAAAGGTGACACACTACATCCAGGCCTGGTCCGTTGTTAATTGCCCAGCCATTGAACTGGTTGCCAGCCAATTTCAGGGAACACAGAGACAAACAACCATTCACACACCCAATCCCACTCAAGAAAAAATTAAGTATGTCCAATACACATGCCATGCATGTTTGGGAGTGTGGGAGGAAGTCTGAGTGCCGAGAGATCCCACACAGGCTCGGGGAGAACATGCAAACTCCGCAAAGGAAGGTCGGAGTGAGATAGATTTGAACTCGGGTGCCTGAACTGTGACGTGGACGTGCTAACCACTGCTCCACTGAGCCGCCTAGTTGTGGAACCATATTCATTCTTAATCCATCCATATGCAACACAGAGGCAGGAAAAGCTTAACTGGCCAAAGCAACAGCTGCCTGCTCTGTTGGCCCACTAGGCCAACACCAGCTGGAGATCCCCTCCACTATAACATACATGCAAATCCCCTAAGCTCATCTCAAAGGCTCCTTTGGAAAGTGAAGCCTTCAGCAGGAGCCAAATGTCAGCTCCTCTAGCAGGTGGACAGCTGATCTGCGTAGAAAATAGGCCTTGGCATGTGATGTGTCTTGAGGTGTGATGTAAAAATCCTCCCAAGAGCCTAATCTCCTCCTTCAGAAGATGTGTAAGCTGCAGCTTTAAGGAACAAAATCAGCAGATTTCTCCGCAGGAAAAAAAATGGCTTCTGACTCCTTGACACGTGACAAAAACATAGAATGTGTAAAACATGTCCAACAATGTTTGAAGACATTAGGAAGTAGTTAACCCAAAAAGTCTTCTAATCTTTGTGTTTTTGCAGGGCACCTAAAGACTATAGTCACAACACCTTCTGTATACTGTAAATAGGACATGCCAGCACTCGTGTCTCTTGTTAGCAGTCCTTCAAACCAATTAACACCTCGACCACCATTCAGGTCCTGTTCCCTATATCTGGATGCAATTAGTGAAAGGAAACATGGCAGGAAGGGGAATTAAGACAACTAACAGACAATTGGGACTAAATGTCGGATCAGTTTTTGGGTTGAGGACAATGACTGCAGATAATAACTTTAAATCAAAAGTATTTTTATCTAAATAATTTGTTTTTTTTTAATTTGAGCGTTCCCAACTTTAAAGCCACATTACGGGTACAATTTCCTCCATATAACTGAGACTAAACAAGCAGTTTGGTGACCCTGTTTGTTCTTAAAGTGTCCCATGGGAATACATTGAAGGTGGCGCCAGACTCTGATCTCATTGGCTACATTCTATCAGCATTTTGCCTCAGGTATTTTGGATTTCACTTTATAGACTCAGTTGGTCTACAACACAACTGTCAGTTTGCAAGCATGCAATATTCTTTCACAATTTGACTTATTGCTCAGCCCTATATACAAGTATATATTATGCACACAGCATATGAACCAGATCCTAATGAGCGGATGTGATGCCACACAATATCTACATTCTTATTCCCAAGCTATTAATGAGGGTGACAGTGAAGTGGATCAGCCGTCTCACTTTTTGTGGATGGTTAATAAATAATTAATTCCAACCAGAGAGCCATCCTTGCGGCTTAACTATATGACGGCCTAATGAGCGCTATTGATCGAATAATTGATTGATTTATGCGTGTCCTAACCGACTGCCTACTGACCCATTTGGGAACCTCATTACTTAATATGCATTATTCAGAGCCGACCACTAAATGGAGGGGACTGTGGTATCATGTACAGAATGAATGTCAACAGGAGTATAATAGCAAGGGCTAGGCCACATCAAAAACTTAATGACTTTTACATGCAATGTTATCTATAAATAGTTAAGTGGTACGGACAATACAAAAACTGCCAGCTTTGATCCGTCAGTAAATAGCACAGAGCCTAGAAAATTCTTGCCACGTTTCAAAGTTGACCTTGAAGTAAAAGCGCTTCATACAGTATAATGCATAAAGTAATGCTCAAGGTTATTTCCTCCGGTTGCTTGTTTTATCCAAGTCCTCTTGCTATGTATTACTTGATGATTGACTGA
This sequence comes from Hippichthys cyanospilos, assembly GCF_059441005.1. NCBI lineage: Eukaryota > Metazoa > Chordata > Actinopteri > Syngnathiformes > Syngnathidae > Hippichthys > Hippichthys cyanospilos. The sequence continues at coordinate 7,869,060 of NC_142387.1, forward strand.
TGCAACAAAGACGGACCTCAGGGAATATTATTTTTAGTATAACATGGTACTGTCAATATGAAACAAAAGTAGTAGTAAAGCTACTGTAACTCTAAAGGATGAGTCACGATACAAAGTATCATTATCTGTCCGATACCTGGCTTTTTCAAGGTGTTGGTACTCACAATTGCAGCTGAAATTAGCGCTAGCCGCTCTCTTAGAGCAGTTTTACAATGAGAAAGTTAAAATTGCAAAAACAGAGGAACGAACCTCCCTTTGAATTAACTTGATAAAATAAAGGATCCTGACAAATAACCTTAATAAAATGAATCAAACACACACTCTGACTTTTATTTTAAGATTGGATCAAGAAGCCCCTAACTTTTTCGATAATTAATACTTAGAGTGGGTAAGTTGTAAATTGTCACTTGTGCCTTTTATTTTCTTTCACAGAGTATTGACGACTTGGAGGACCAAAAGACCAAACCAAAAATGTTGGAGCAAAATTCATTCAACAATGTAGTTGTATATGAAAGGATGGACTACTTTTTACTTCACCAACATGATGCCTGTATCTCACGTGGGCTCATACCCAAGCTTCATGGCAATGTGTTTGCTTGGCCTTTAGGTGATTCCGTGGGGGACCGAGTTAAATGTCTGCATTCATTGGCAATTGACATTCTTTCTTCTAATTAAAGTGAGACTGTCCGGCTTTATGCTCCATTTACAAGTCTAATTTGGCCCACAGGCTCTATTAAACATTTGGCCATTCAAAATGAACTTGTTTTTTTTTCCTGACAAAAATGGCAGCAGAAGAATGGCAAAATGGCAACAGGAGAGTCACATTTGCGTAAGGCGGTTCATGCTTCCGTGCAGGTGTATCAATATGCGGCCAACGATTCTGAGCAGAGTCAGTTGGGATATTCTCCAGCTCCCTGCGACCCTGAACAGGATGAGCGGTACAGAAAATGGATGGACGGTTGGCAACAGGAGAGCCAAGGCTGCTATTTGCAGGCCCTTTTCAGCTATACCAAAGCTTGTTTTCTGCCAATCCATCTTAATTAGCAGCCACAGAAGCAGACACTAAAATCAAGCACCTATAATCATTATCCAGTACCAGGAGCATTTCTGAGCCAAATTGCCAGAAGTCCTCAAGGGTTGTCTGGGACACCAAGTCAGTGTTTGCCACTACCAGTCCACCATGTGCACAAGTGATACCAGAGGTTTGAATCCCCAAGAGAGGTATCGGTCTGAAGGCCCAGCTCTCTAATTGGGGCAGCCCGTATACATAAATGGAAGATTACGACCTATAAATGAGAATTTATGTGACCGTTAGACGTGCCGGGAGATCCGGGCTGAGATGGAGGTGCTCATTAGCTATGCATCCAGCATGCCTGGCTCTGCCCAATTAGCCTGATGACATGAAGGCCACAGACATGTTTTATGTTTTGTCAGCCTGGATATTCTGGGCTTTTTTGTTGCACTACTAGGTGCAATTACAGTGTGATGTGAATTACAGGTGTTTGTGCCAGTACTGCAAAAATAGAGCAAAAGAAAAGTTTCATACGTGGATTAATCTTTCCCTGTAATTTGTGACAATGATTTCAGTTCAGCGACCTGAAATCAACCAAACAATGGATGAACCTAATACTTGCTTAATCTTGAAAAAAAAATTGGGTCAATATATCCACTGGGAAATTATATTCTTAACGGTAATACCTGGAGCATCGATTGGTCTGTTCAGGGATTCAACAGTAGACTCAAATATTTGCTTATGCAGTCAAAGTATTATTGCGCTTTACAAAGTGGGGTGATGGGAATTGGAGCTGCTAATGGAAGTTAAAAACAGGATGAAGACAAACGTGATACGGATGCAAAGTACTTGCTATGTACAGTACTTAGTAGTTTTCATCATTACAGACATAATGTCTATACGTACGTTGGTAAGTGTGTGCTTTTGTATCCCTGACATGACAGTATGTTAGAATCATGAATAATTCTAAAATATATTGTCAAAGCCTAAACTATACAAAAATATTATGAACTAATAACTGAGCTAAAGTTAGGGAAATTGGAATATTTTTTCATCTTGTACTACAAAGTTTGCCTACTGCATCGTTCATACGCACCCGTGTCAATTTAGAGAGGAATTAATCTCTCCATCTCAGTCAGCAAAGTTGGCCTCTCCGCACTGGGATCTTCTGTCCGTCTTCATGGAATTTCATTAAATGAGGCCTGCTACCCTCTGAATCTACCACTGACAGCCCATTGATCAACAGCGCTGTCTCACACCAGGCACACTTAAGCACCCACGCGGGCACTTTATTGTGAAAATAGATGAACAAAAACCCCATATTGATAAAAACAGTTGGGATGAAATAGCCAGTGGAATACTTTGATCAAGAGGGAACAAAGACTGTACGTATGAGTATATGTGCGGTCTGTGTACTATGCACTGATGAAGGACACATCTGAGACACAATCCAGGTGTAGTGTGAGCATGCCACTGAGAGTGACACACGTTTATGGACTAAACTTTGACAAAGACATCAAGAATATACATCTGTCTGGTCATTTTTCATCTTATACATAAGAGTAAAAAAATGTGTAGTGTGCCCACACACACACATACACACACTTTCAGGTATATTATTGAAAGGAAAGACATGAGGTGTTGAGAGGCTGATGGAGTGGTTGTCTTGGAAACTGGCCCAGGTTATTATAAGAAAAAATGCAGGGTGATGAGGTGGGGGTGAGGGAGTGCACAATGCAAAGATGTTCAGCAAGACAGTGAATGTGTGTGCGTGCGCGTGTGTGTATATGTGTGTCTGCTAGAAATTAACTGGGATCTCAGCTGTCAAAAATCACTCAACATAAATGAATAATTTCACCAATGAATGCATTGCATACATTTAGAGATGTAAACATAATAAAAGACACACAGAATTGAAAGGATTTAAAAGATTAAAAAGAGAAAAATCTAAAATAAAACAAAAAAAGCAACATCTCCCATACTGCCTAGCATCATACTTTCCATGCAACCTCCATGCCAAATGCTTTTTTTTTTTTTTGATAATCAGTTTTAGGTTGCACAAAAAACTAAATAGCTACTTTGCAAGTAGTTTGAAAAAAGTTTATCATTAAAATTTGTTATGAAGCTATGAAGTGTTTGTTTACAAGGTAAAAAATAATGACACTTCATATCCCATACCTGGGATGTTTTTCAACCTTTTTTGAGCTAAGGCACAATTCTTTTTTGGGCAAAATATCCAGGTATGGGCTACCACCAGTATACATCATATGTATAATGTATGTATTTATATTAACTATAAATATTTTAACTCGTTTGATGCCAAACCAGCAAGGTTTATTGTGATATTTGATCATCACACGGCGATAATGGAGCAGCCTCCTGAGCAGCACACTAAACTAGAACTGGTAATAAAGATCCGAAAAAGGGTGTAGCCAATTGCAAATTATGCAAATTTCTATGTATCTGGGGGAATTTGCATGAAGACAAGCTGGATGATAGATATGGGTCCAAAAAAAAAATGGCTTGCTTTAGTTGTACAAAGCCCTCCAGACCTGGTAAAGTTGCAGGCAAGTGTGTGTGTATGTGTGTGTGTTCTTTACTGTTGTGTTCCTTTTTAAAGTTTTGTTTGGCCAAGAAAAACAAGTTATATTCAGACACTGCTGAAAGTGGGCACAGCTCCTTTTGTCGTACAAGCCCGACAAAAACATGCAGTCTATTTTGCTCACATAAAGATGCAATGAACATAAAATTAATCTGTAAAAGTACATGCACGTCAAAGCATTACAGTCATGTAATTGACATAACTTTCAAAGGTCTTGATGGCTCGGCTCTGAACCTCCTGGCTGATTACAACGGTTGTGAGTGAGGTGCTGTGACAGAGTTGGTAATTCATCATAAAAGAGCTACATGCAACACCACAAGGATGCCAATTCTCTCCAAATGGGGGTTTTAGTTTGCCAGGCCATTATTGTCTCTAGATTGCTTGACACAAGCGACGCAAAAATCCCACACAGTCTGCAATCACACTGCGCTATCAGTAGCGAGCAATGTTACAGCCCCATGGGGAGCAATCTGGGCCATTTCCAAGCAGCATCTCCTCCAACCACATGTTTTTTAAAATACGCTTTCAACAGAGGAGCTGAGCTCATTTTGTACACATAATTGTCGCCCCTTCCCCTACAGCCTCATTACAACACAATCTGATTACATGGTGGAAAACAAAGGAGGGAGATGAAAAAAAAGCATTGCCCATCAGTGTGGTGGTGGCAGGTCCAGATATGGACGTGAAACTTGAATTTGAATTTAAGTTGTATAGTAGATTCAGCAAAGGTTTTCTTAGGCCACAAACACACAAAATATTCAATCTGAAGCAGAAACTCAAATTAAATCAAATCAAAGCATCTCAATTAATCACCCAATTCAATAATTAGTACGATGATTGTAAATCCCTTAATATTTCGTTTTTGCAGAGTATAAATTCTCCTCCCAGGGGAACAACAGGAAGATCAGAAAGCCTAAAAGGGCTGTGACTGAAGACAGCCAATTTGCGCCTATGACAGCAGCAGAATGAAAGTGTTTCGGTTCAGTAACAGTGCTGACGTTTGGGTCCCCTGACCCGAATGAGAATGGCATCGGCCTCCAATATGGTCGGCGAGGTGCGTGTTTGACTGAGCAATAAGCCCAACATCAATGCGATGTCAATGTAATACTGCCTTGATGTATGATTTACAATGGTTGTTTCTATGCAGAACATTGTCAAACATTTCACACAATTCCAGTTTAATATATGAAAGAAGTTAACTTCTATCAAGTATTTCAATAATTCTTTGCTACATTCATCTACAAACAGCAATTTCATTGTTTTTGCCAGTCATCCAGATTTATCCAAGCCACATTTTTTTCTAACCGAGGAAGTCTGTATGCATGTGTATTTGGAAGTGTATGCATATTGCATACACATGCTCAGAAGTCGACAAGGCTTGTGTTAATCAGGATTTTGTTCCCAATGTCATGTCCAAGGATTTGATTTGCCGGAGCTGTGCAGTTGAAGTGCTTCACTCTCTCCAGGGACCGACACAGGCCTCAGTCACTGGAGTGAATCTATTACACATGCAGGGACACACACATGACACATAGGCTGTGAACACTAAGCTGCTTAAATTTGAGAATATGTCTTTGGTCAAATTTGGGCTGCTTCCTTGTTTGTTCATTTTTGGGGAAACAAAACTGTCCTGCGGGAATTTGGGCCAACTACCTTGTATTTTTTTATCCAGGCCATTAAAGGTTATTCAAACCAAGATATTTTAGGTGCCTGGGCTCCATCCACCCATCTCTCATTTTATAGAGCTTCTCCTCTTCAGGGTCACGGGGAAGCTGGATTCAATCCTAACTGACAGACTGCATACTGGACCGATCACTGTTCAACTATTCATGTTCATACTCACAGTCACTCAGTCGGAATCATTCCCGCATTTGCACCATTAAAGTCGATTGGGTGTACCACAACAACAACAAATATTATTCTTATTCCTATTACATTCTTATTATATAATCAAATTGGGTTAAAAACTAATTCAAGAAACCATTTGGTGCAGTAGTTCCACAAAACCTGTCACTTGTTTCTTCTCGGCTCTGAGTATGACAACACTGAGAAGCCCAAAAGGGTTCATTAAGACAAACGGAGCAAATAAATAGGCCGCAGTAATGGTTTCAGCCCTATACTCATTCTTATCCATTGCCTCTTATCACCCATCACTGTCCAGCTTCATTGCAGCATTTTCATGAGAATAACAGTATCTCTGCGTAAGGCTCACAGCACTTCCATTGACATAATCAATCTAGCGCCCATATCTCCATAGGTGCACTGATCATGAGACATAACTCTCCAGTCAATTATCTCCAATGAAGCAGTCAGAAGAATAACAATGGCTGTTGATGAATGCCACTCAGGGCTCCATTCAGGCAGCTGGGGCGCAGTCCCGAAGCTGGCAGTGAGACAATTGGGTGATCTAATGGGTATTTATAAGAGCTCCTCTCCTGCAACAAGCTATTTGTTACAGTGAGGGGTGACTGCTGAAATGGTCTATTTATATTTGATGTGATATTTTTTCATATCGTGAGAGGCCAAAGTGTGTGTAAGTTTCAGTCTTAATTATATTATTGCTTCAATTAAGTGGTATATCACTTACGTATTGCCTATCATAAGATAGTATTGACAAAGTACATCATAATAAAGTACATCAAAGTACATCAATGCAAAAGTTTTATAAATATATATGTGTGTGTGTGTGTGTGTGTAAGATTTAGACCATTTTTCATTAAATAAAATTAGTATAAATTTCAAAAACGTGCAAATGAATGTGTTCTTAATGACCAACGGTATGTTTTAAATCTCCGGAGGCGGCCATGTTTGTTATAGCTACGGACAATGGCAAATGCAGCATCTCCTGCTGTCCATAATGAAAAACGGTCTAAATCATACACACTATCCCTTTGACAAAGCCCATGCCAATTTGGTTGCTTTAAATAGTTTCCATAAAAAGAGCTTCTGGTGGAAGTCTCTCAGTTGACATCGGTTCAACTATTTATCTTCAGTTCTTGTGGGGATAGAAAGCCAGACATTGGTGTTCAGTAATTAATCTTTGGGCCAGCAAAAAAAAGCAAGCTGATGAAACTGAAACTGCAATAATAAATATTCACTAAAAAGAAGACTCATTTTTTTCTCTTCAAATGGATCAGTTTGGCATCCAATCATCAGGAGTAAAATAGCAGCAGCATTGTGGCTCACTTAAAGAAAGAACAAAAGCTTCTTTTGTGTGTTTTACCATAATCATTTTCACAGTTTTACCCACTGAGGTGTCTGCTGTCCTGTAATTCCAAAAGCAGATGGCCACCACCATTCGGAGCAGAAGAATTTCATCTTGCGAAATCAATGTTTTGGGCAAATGTCCGACGCTTGTGTCATGATCTAGTTACAACATCTAACATTTACAATGCAGTCTGATATGCATGTGGCGTTTTCTGAGCATTTTTGAGGAATACCAGAGACACACAGCCCTGAAGTGAGATCAACAATCTCATACGAAGTTGGCTGAGATTTGAAGTTCTTCTTAGTATTCAATCTGCAATTGCACTAGATACACCTACTTCCGCACAAAACCCACACAAGCAAAGGGTGAACATAATACTCAAAAACAGAAGCATCAACGACCACACAAGGCTGCTGTGATATCAGATTAAGTAAAATTATGCTTTAGTGATTCAGCTTCTACTGCATGTTTGAGCAACTTGAGTCAGATGCCATTAACCATTAATGGAGCTTAAATTGTGGTCAGAATGGGTGACCTTAATTAAATTTAAAAATACTAATTTTCAAAAATGACAGCAAATTAATGAGACTAGGAGAAGTATATTTCTGTTTTTTCTGTCTGTCGAATAATAGGAGCGAGGGGGGTAAGCCGTTCCCAGAAATGAAAACTCCCAGGATCTAGAATATGGGGCGCTGATATTTTCTTAAGCAGGCCTCTGGGATGGCTTTTGAAACCGTGCTTGATGTAGGATTTCATTTAGCTTGGAATAAAAGCCGTCCCAAGGGTGCTCCCTTCGCCTATAGGCTGCTTAACTTTGCTTTGCTCGCACACGCACGCAGGCACACACACGCACACACTTAAAGCAGGTTATGAATCATTCTCTTTGTCATGGTTTTCTCTTAAAACAAAGTCAAAAGGAGCTAATGGGAATTTTCTTCAGTGCAGATTACACCGCACACTAAATCATTTCAAACAGGACATGTGTATTTCCAATATTACAAGCTACTGCTGAGATATTTACATAAACTGATTTGTGGTTTGAAATGCTGCACTATTTCACTACTCTCGCTGCACCAACATCATGATCAGCACAGAGTTCTTGCTGAATAATAACTTCTACAAGTATGTTACTAAATAGGGGTTCCAGTTACAATAGGGATCACATAGGATATGTGAGTCTGATTAAAAACGAAGTAGGATGTGTTGCGATCTGATTGTCTTAGCTTGACCAAGTGTCTTAGCTTAGTAGTGGATCATTATAAGTCATTGCAAAGGCATACTTTAACATTGGCTCAATCAACCTTGATACTACACTAAGAAATTCATTAAAAAATTGCTCAATTAGATGAAAACAACAACAAAATAATAACAATAAAAAAATTTGAACCATTTTTTACTGTATAATGGGTTTTCTTCAGGCAAGGCTAAGTGCTGCCCTCTTTTTGACACAGAGCCTCTTCCTTCCTGGAGGAAGCCAACATCATCCCCATGAGAAAGGGTATTACCATGACCAATGTAGCTTCATAAATCAGCTGGTATAAAAGACAGAAACTGATCAAAGAGAAAAAGAGGAGATGAATTGATATAATTACAGTATATGAAAACTTTTGATGTTGGCACTGGTTGTTATTCTGAATAGTAGAATTTGAGATATGTACAGTTGTGTTGGAGCTTTACGGTTTTCAATGCAAGCTTATAGCATAACTTGCCAAGTAATGTTCTGTAATTGATGTCCATATCACATACAAGACTGAGGAGAAATCTACCTCTTTTACTCGTGATGTCCTATCAGTTCAGAATAAATGTACCGAGAAGCCGATAAAGACGATACAAGTCTGTTTTTTTTTGTTGTTTTTATTTTTTAACTAAGTGGCTGAGGGCGCCTGTCAGTTGTGACTTGAGACCATTTACTCCACATTTCCGGAGGAGCCTTTTGCTTTTCATGTGCAGTCCATCTGTTCCACTGTCAGACGTTGCAGTTTTGCACCAAGTCAGTAAACTAGAGCCGGAGAAACAACTATTGATGGAGCCGCTTGCACAGAAGAAGAATCAATTCTGTGTGAGTGGACATGAGCAGCAGACAGGAAGTGGGCGTTTGGTTCGGCCCCGGGGCCCCACTGATGCTGCACTGTGTTTATCTCCAAGATAGGCTTCTCCTGTCTTCCCGACTCAACACATACACACAGCCTTGATTGCATCTGGCTTGTCATCGTCAGCAACCTGCCCGGGTCCACAGGAGCCCCTGATGGAGCAAGGTGTGTTCACCTTCCCTCATGTGATCCCCCGACCCATCCCCCACACACCACCACTCAAGACAAATTTCATTTGGAGGTGTCAAGGACTGATATAAGAAGGGGACAGCCATGAGTGGCAGATGGGGATGAAGGTAATTAGATACCTCCCATTGCCCTTTTCTCTCGGCACGGACATGCCTCCTTTTCTCCTTTTGTCAACACTGGACCCCCCAACCGCCTCCCTCCCTCCACCTATGCGGGCAAGGAGAAATCATTTTCTCCATTTTCAACATTTTTTGAGATGACAAATGAAGAAAGGACAACACTTTTGAAATTAGTCAATGGGATCTTCAGTCCTTGGAAGACAATAATCTTCAAGGCATTTGTGCAAATTAGTCATGAATACTATGTATAAAGAAAAGCAGATCATTAAAAACAAAATATGAAAACAGCTTGAAACGTATGTTAAGTGGTAAATGAGTGTGAAAAGTGGTTCAAGCCGCCCTGCGTGGGGCCATCATGACACATGGGTAACCGCATATGCTGCCTTCATGCAGTCTGAATGGCCTTATTGAATTAGAGTGAGCAGTCTGAGGCTGGAGGTTTTCACAGGTCAGTGCCTCCCCACTCCCTCCTCCCAGGCCCCGCAACCATGAGAACGCTCAGCCACCTGCAGCTGGGAGACGCTATAAAAACAGCCCAGAAGCATTATAGAATATTATTTTTAACGCAGATTTCTGAGGAAGGAAACATGGTTTGTGCCATACCATATGTTTGGAGAAAACAACTGACATCCTCTCAAAACCATATGACTGCATGTGTGAACGGATATCTGTGAAAATTGCCCCAGCGCAGGTTTGATGACCATGTTTTTGTCATTCTTTGATGGAACCAGTCGGCTATGGGAAATGCTGACTTTTCATCTGCAAGTCAAACCATTAGGAACAAGTGTGTCAGAAAGTACTCACTTTTACCTGCTGCTGCATGTTAGTGTTAGTCATAACTAACCAGAGGTTAGAATTTTATGTTTTTTTGCTGGTCTGACAATCGTTGGTGCCCCTGCTGTCATTGTCAGTCCGCCATTTTTAAAAATGAAATTGTAATTGGTGGTCTGTTGAGCCATCAGCCAATCGTCGGTCTGTTGCTTACTCCCCTTATCATCGCCTTCCCTCAAAAAATAATTAAAACTCCATCATTCCACTAAATCCTAAAAAAATAAACAAAATTTAAAGCACTGCAAAAATCAGTACACCCTACAGCAGACAATGTATAACATATCATTAAAAAGGAATAAAATAAATGATTCTCAATTTCAAAAACTTGCCAAAAAATGTGTTCTTAACGACCAACAGTATGTTTTAAATATAATTGTTGGTCTTAAATGATATTACATGGGGGTGGCACTCCTTCGGAGTCTGTTATAGCTCTGGACAATGGTAATTGCAGCACCTCCTGCTGTCCGTAATGAAAAACTTACATGACAAAACTTAATGAATCTTACACATTGTCCCTTGAAACATAACCAAAAGATAAACTTTAGTCTTCACTTAAATCATCCAAATTAAGTTGGCGAACATGAATCAAAATAATCTGATTATAGACCACAGTGCCTAGTGTGTGTTCCCTTGGCACTAGACCGCTATAAACAATCATGTCCTCTAGTAGGGAGCATATACATCAAACAGCACGTATATTCAAGGTGTTTCTAGAGACTGAACTGCCATTAAAAATCACATCCCCAAGGGAGCATACAGTACACACACACACACACACACACACACACACACACACACAAACACACAGTTCTGATTCAGGCACTCTCCTCTCACTGGTCATTTTTTCAGAAAAGGTAACACAAAACGGAAACCGAAGGTAACACAAATTAAAATTCACATGTGATATCATTTGTCACATCCACAATAAGTAAAAAGCAAGATTTTGCTGATCTTACTACATAATGCCTTTTTTTTAAAATGTCTTACTATCTAACCTGGATTTCCTGGTGCAGCACAAGAGAAAAATGTGTTCCTCGGTGCAATACACTAAAGACACTCTCTCTCTTAAAAGTAGCTATTGCATACTATTGCTCTAACACTTAGCCCGTTATGCCTGGCTGAATGTACATATGTATGCTTGCTGCCTATTTAGACTGTCTTTAGACTTCCTTGTCCCCAAACATATGGCAGTACAAACATTTCTCAGAAATTTGGAAGATTTTCCTGGGTGAGGTGACAAAACTTTACCGACAGTCACAGGTGACACAGTTGTGACGGTTACAATGACATATTAAAATGGCGAACAAAATACTGATCGCTTATCTTCAGCGATTTTTGTCTACACAAACGTAAGTTTTCACTTCGGTGTCGTGTTTGTTCCTGGCTCCATACTCTACTTCTCATGTCACAAAAAAAATAGAATAGAATAGGATAGAATAGAATAGAATAGAATAGAATAGAATAGAATAGAATAGAATACCTACATTGTTATTGTACACAGGTAAACGATGGAATTTGAGTGCTGCTCTAATTGGCGAGTATGAATAACATTAATAATAGAGTAGGCAATATATATATATGAATAAAGAAGACACAATAGAATAGAATAGAAATCAGAGTTCACAGGAGTGCAACTGTTGCTCTTTTCAGTGTGTTGTTGCTCTTTTCAGTTGTTTTGTTGTTATTCAAAGTGTTAATAGCTCTGGGAAAAAGCTGTCCCTGAGTCTGTTTGTCTGACTTTTTTGAACCAGAGAATGTATCGCCTACTTCTTTTTCTTGACAATAAGGGTAATCATGAAAAGATGCCTTTTTCTAGCATCTGGGGGACAGTTTTTGGGTTTCAATTATATGTAATTAACAGAAACTATAATGTGCATTTCACTTAATAATTGTTGGATTTTATCATAAATCGGTCCAATCTTGTTTCCATGCCAACCCACTGCTGTGGTGTTGAATGACCACCAACACACATCCGATTCCTCCCAGTTCTGTCAGTGAAACTTGACCTCATTAGATTGAGGTAGATACCAATATCAATACTAATATTGAAAGATCCTAAACAATTCAAAAACATGATGGTGATTCACTGCAGGGAAATGGAGGATTTTAAAAAGATCAGGTCATGGTCGCTCAAACAGTTGCGGGGCTCAGGGCATGTTTGCGAGTTCATGCGTGGGGGAGTCTGTTGTGTCGTTCCAAATGTGAGCAAAGTGAAATCCAAGGTCGCTTATGAGCAAGCAGTCTTATGGGATGTGTTGGAGTTATTACCGTTTTTTGTTTGCTGCGATTACCATCTAAAACCCATTTTTAATCAAGTGTGTGTTTGTGTGTGTGTGTGTGCGTGCGCACTCATACATATTCAAGAAAGCATCATGCTTCAGCTTGCACTGTGATTACAGGTTAGAAGAACTGCTAAGCATGATTGATTGTCTTATTGTTTGAGTCATCCGTGATCTGTGACCGATTGATTATGTCTTGCTGCACTGAATGACTCATTTGAATATTAACAACAGCAACTTGTGTTTTCTTAATTTTAATATGTGGAGGTTTATTCGTTTTTTTCCATGTGATGGTTCAAAACGAGACTATTTCAAGTTCAAGAGACATCTCTGCCATAAAAATGTAAGTTTCTTGGGATATCGTATTATCATCTTTTTTTTTTCATTTAAGTTCATGAACGAGCCTTGCAGTGCAAAAACCTAAAAAGAGATATTTGCATTCTGTTACGTGAAGTTTGTGATAGCTGTGATATACTGTAAGCGGGAATGGCGTCCAAAATTTACATTTTATCCTGTATTGGCCAACAAAGCCTCCATGGTTTGAATAAATTCTTCCAAGTAGTCTGGTTTGAGATCCAAAGGAAGCCAATCCTTAGAGTTTCATCACCTATAGAGATATCCATCTCATTTTCTGCCATTCAGCTGAAACCAATATTCCCTGCTCAGGATGATCCAATCCCAAGAAATGTGTGTCCAGCCTGTTAAGTTGCATTTTTTTCATAAGCCAATGAGTCATATCATATTTTTCACATTTTAGTAACGAGGCATATCACAAAGTCATCATGGAGTTTGTGTGAAGCGCTACTTATTTTCCAGGTCAATGGGTTACACCAGAAAGATGAAAAAAAAAAAAAGCTGTGTAAACAGAGTCTAAGTAAGGATCAATGTCGACACAATGTATAGAGATTAAACAATATATTCTCCTCCTGTACGTGAAGATATGTACAGTATATCGTGATGCGTGAATTCTGGAACTAGGAGCACCACTGCAATCCCGCTGTTACAAGGAATTTTAAAAAACACCAGTAAGTTGAATGCTGAACATTGTTTTCTAGTATGACCTGATTAAGTTAGAATTGAGACTTATTTTTCAACATTTTTCTTAAAAGCAAAATCTATTTATAATTCAGTACTTGTTCAAATTAGAATAGTTCAGAATCGCAAAGGTCTGAGTTCTACTAAGTGCCATTCTATTCTGAACTTAAATGGAGTGGAAACAAGTGAAAAGCAGATGGTGGCACAGCCGGAAAAACATGCTTGATGACATCAGTTGGCACATCGGCATCTGAAGTTGTTGCAAAAATAAAAAAAATAAAAAAATCCCATAAAGAGAAGGCACAGCTTCTATAAAAATCTTGCACTTGCATTGATATTAGCGCTCCTATAAAATCACTTAAACTGACGATGAGACGTAAAACTGACTAGTAAAGTCAGCTGCCTGACCAAACACCTCAACTTTACTGGGCTCCTACAGGGCTCATCAGGGGAAATCAACCTCCCTTAGCTAATAAACAGTAATGACCTGCTTCCCGACACGTATCGGAGCCTCCCTTCATGTCAGCGTGGTGATGAGGACGAAACAGCGGAGCCAGCAGAAAGACAGTGCGCCTGCGGTGGCTTGGTAATTACTGTTAATTGGTTTAACATGGGGATGGGAGGAAGAAGGATAAGAAAGGATAGGTGGAAAGAAGGATAGCATGCTCCTCTTTCATGGCTCGTTTGATGTGATAGGAGGCGTTATCATGGCTCTCTATCAGCTGTGTGTGTATGTGTGTGTGTAGGGGGGGAGTATTAACGGACACATCAGCAAACTTGTAAACAACTATGTACACATTCATCCATGTATAAATGGAAAAAATAGACATGCAGGGAACAAACAATGGCGCCATAAGGACGGCAAGGACACATAATGCACACATAGAAAATAACGATAGGATAAAACATAAGCAGGATGTGCATACATGCGGCATACACACACTGTAAAACACACTTAGAGCGCCTGAGGAAAACTGCTCATCCAGATAAGACTGGCAATGTGAGGGCCATTTACGGCCATTTGATGCATAATGAGCCTCCTATCAGTGGCTGTGTGAGCGCAGAGATGAGGTGTAGAGTATTCCCCGTGCCGCTCAGCACTAATACTCTGACCGTAACCTCATACAACATGCGCAAATCTTCAAGGCTCTGCAGTCAGTGTAATCTGCCTCAAACGTGTCAAACGCCAGGCAAGACACGATGAAAGCCGTGCCTATCACCCCAGTAGAGCCGCGTTTAAGATGCCCAACCACCGGGCCGTGGTCCAACACCGGGGAAGAAATTTGTTTTCAAACAGCCTCTTCTGTCTGAGCCTCTTTCCAGGATGTCATTTAACTTATTTTAATGCTGCTAAGCCTGCAAAGTTTAACACAAATCTACAAGGGTACAAGATTTCAGTTTTGTGTGCCATCATCATCAGTTGGGAGGGTCACATGGGTTCTGCTTCACAGTGAGATGCATGATATTAAATCTAGCATCCATGAGGGAAAAAAAAAAAAAAAACAACAACGAGGACTTGTGGGTAGTTTTGGAAAATAATTTTTCTATCAGCAGAAACGGGATTTCTTCAATCATCACTTTACATGAGCAGAATTTTGGACCCAAAAGAAGACAGGTTACCTAAGTGGAAAAGTAGAAAGGCTAACATCCAATGTAACCACAGCAAGACTCAAAAACCCGACAACGGACTAATTATATTCGTACAGAAACCAGGAAGACAGTTTGACATCACAACTTGAGGGTTTCACTTGACATTCTGACAATACAGTAAGTCAGTGAGAACCTAGCCTTTCAATGCTATCTGATATAAATCCTCGTAGAGCAAACTAAAGGACCACAGCAACTGCTTGATGACTAATACATCAAGGAACAAATCAGTCACGACGGTCCAGGACCCTGCATGACAATGTTGATAAGCATGTAAAAATAACAATGCTGACAAACTGTCTGCCTACAATAACTGTTATTAGAACACATAGTGTTTTGCCTGAAGAAAAATAAAAGGCCACTCTCAAATGAGATCATAAAATAAGGTCCCCTCTACTTAGGTTTATGAGTGCTCACACAATCAGTCATAAAACTCCACCTCCTATGAAAGAGGGCTCCAAAGATCATCTCATTGAGGGGCAATAAAACCCATCCGCCAAGGGCAGAAAACTACTGTTTCTTTTTAGTTCCATTAAGGAGCTATAGCTACTGTCACAATAATGTAAAAATTGTGATCTGTGATTTGGTGTAAACAGGTTACAATGTTGAGCAAAATATTTATAAATGATGAGTGTAGCGCTTTTCCACTGCACTGTAGTATTAATTTTAGCTGTTTTTTTGTAAATTCTGAGTATTTAATCTCTTTTTTTTTTCAATAGCATGGTCAGGTTTATGTATATATAATATGACACCATCATCTCCCACTGAGATTTTTCTGAAGTTGGGCAAAAGTACAAAGATGTGTGACAGCCGTTCCACAAAGCGCCACACTGCCTTCAGGCACCGCTTCAAAGACAAAACATTGCTCACCAGTCATTATATCACCCACATTGTTCCAAGCCCCATTGGGCTTAATAGTATTGCATAAGTCACAGAACGTGTCCCCCCCTTAGTCAATACAGCTTAAGTGCAATGTCAATATTTTAGTTTAACTGCTTCCAGATGTCACAATCACAATAAAGTATATAATTACAGATCATGAAGCCGTGTGTGTCAATGGCATGACAAAATGTGTGACTGCCACTTTAAATTCCAGAAAGACGTGTTCTTAAAAGGTTCCGTCTTAATGCCACTCACTTTCAGCTTTGGTAGATCACAACATGGTGTCAATCAGAATTATATGATTGGACGTAACAAAGGTGACAATTTAGGCAGTGTACATTTTAAATCTAGTTCTAAAAAAAAAAATGTCTCCCCGCAATTTACTTGAGTGTTTTCAGCTTTCCCTCTGAAGCAGAAATTTTGCTACCTGCTTTGTCTCCCGCGCCGTTTTATCTATTGACAATGCTCCCTTTCCTCATCTCTAAACCTCAGCAGCACAATGCAGGTTTTAGCTGGGATAAGAAAAGCTGGTGATGGCTGTTTGACTTCATCAACAGCATAAGCCGGAAAGTTAACCACGGATGGGCCAATACGCTTTCGGGGCGTAAGCTCTCGGTGATGTGCAGGAGCACCAATGAGCCGCTCTCAAAAGATGTGTACGGTGGGAATTGGGAAGTGGAGGGCTTATGAATTTCAAACGCACTGTGGTTGGAGAAAACTTTTCTATAGTACACCACAAGTAGAGACGATCTTTCTGTCAAGGACTAACTTGTGAGCCATAGTCATGACTGACAAGTCATTTGGGCTTATTAGACATTTTCTTTTTCAAAAGTCCATTTTGCTGCTATCCGTTATTTAGTATTTGGACCCCCTTCTGTCGTTAACGGTCCATCATTTTTAGAGATTTACCAAGATTGTAATAGTATGTCTGTCAGACTGCCAGACAAATACTGTATTTATTTCGCACCCGTCATCAAAATTGGTCTCTCCCAAAGAAAAATCTAGCCCAAGAAAATAACACTCAAACCTCAATCATCTTTAACCAGCATCCCAGAATGCTTTACTTAACTACATGTGATTGTTGTATTCATTCACATCACATTTAAAGGGAAAATAACACAAAAATCTATTACTACTTAATTTTAAACTTTGTATTCTACTTAGTACTTACTGGGCCTGTACAATGAATGCATTGAGCAAGATTTGTACAATATGCAGTTCAGTTCATGAAACCATGACTCTGAAATGGAGCACAAACATTGACTTTCCAGCTATGCTCAGCTATCTCAATAAGGAGAAAGTGTTTCCTCAAAGTGTCCTCAATGCAGGACAAATTTGATTCTAAAAGTAGCTGATGTATACTAATACTCCAACATTACCATCCGTTACCAGGGTGACAGGTGACACAGGAGGTGATTACAGCATCGGATTAAAACGATTGACAAAATATACTGCTCCGTTGGGCTTAGTCCATCGGTTTTAAAATGTTTTTGTCATTCTGTGGTCCAGCTGCAAAACTGACATCCATCTGTGACAGACCGAAGGATAGTCTTTTAGGAGCAACGGACTGGCCATCTCGGGTTACTAATATACTGGTGACCAAGGGATCAAAGTACAATATGCAATCAAACAAATCAGGCAATCAGTGTTGAAAGTGTTATTTGAGTCGAGCAAACCAATGGGGAACTCGAGAAATGGCTCAACTGATTTGGACAAGACAAAATAATCATTAGTTGTCAAAGTACTGCTTGTGAAATTTGCACACGCGTTTAACAGCCTATGAGATCATATACTATACTCAATCAACCATGTGGAAAATGGGACTAGTTGCTGGAGAGGTGCCAAACTGCTAGGGGCAATGGCCCTGATCTATGCCCCTTCCCTTTGTGACCTAGTGTCCTTAAGAGACTGCTCATGGGCTGAATGAATGTATCCAATCAACCATTTCCTATTTGTAATGCACACAATCAGTTTGGATCACATTTTTGCACAAACATAGCATCTACTGGTAGAGAGTAGAAACTTCAGTGAAGTCTACAACGTCAATTACTGGCACGTCATGGATTTTACTGCATTGTCAGTTGTTTATACAATGTTATCCTTGGTATGTAGTGACTGATGAACTGTTCACCCAGCAGATTTCCATTAAGGCACTGTGGCTTTAGTTTCCACTAAGAGATAGTGTAAATGTAAGTGTGAATGATTGTCGTGATATGTGTCCTGCAACTGACTGGCAACCATTCCAGGGTTTAGTCTGGGTTTTCCCTTAAGTCAGCTGGAATGGGATCTCCGATCTCTCAACAACTATGGAAATGATAAGCAGATACGAACGACAGTGGATGAATATCCTCAGTGCAAAAAAAGAAAACAAAAAAAACGACAGAACCACAAAGAAAAAACTTTTGGCATTTATCTCGATTTACAAGTGTGCTGGGGGTCCCTTGACCGTTTACAGTGTGACTCCAATGAGGCTGGGTGAATCTCACATAGCAGGTCAAGCTTCACGTGTAAAGCATAACAGGAATCCTTTCAATAGACAAAGGGAACCCATTTGGAGCCATTTCACGCATGATGTAAGGCAACTATCTGAGGAAGAGGAGGACGACAGTGGATAATAAATGGGAGCCTTTCCCTCCCTGCCTCTGGAGAAGGAATGTCTCTTCCCACTCTTTCCTGTCACAACTGTGGTGTGGAGTGAGGAAGTGAAGGCTTCACGCATGTTATGCTTCTCCTATGAAAGCACTTCAGTAGAACTTCGGTCAAAGTTTGTTCCAAGTTTACAACCTCCATGTATTTTTGAAGTTTTCAATAAACGAGCATGCATGAGTGAATATAAGCTGCTCTGAAAAGATCAGATCAAAAGAGCCCTGCTGTGATGAGAAGTCCATAAAGGGATCCATCATTGTAAACTTCAGAACAGAGAATCGGGTTCTCACAAAGAGGGTGCTGAGCAGTGAACACCCCGTTGTCTTCAACATCCTCTGAAATACCCATCAAACATGAAGTAAGAGGATATTCCCAAGTAACAACGACCTGAAACACTTTGATACCTGACTTTTAAAAGATCATTATCATCCAAATGCCTGATACGATGGGTGATTAAAAGTAAACTATTGATGAATTATTTTTTAAAGGTAATTTGTTTGACGTTTGGTCCAGTCGCCTAATCTTACTGTGCAATGGTGACACCACAGTGCCCCCTGCTGTACGTCAAAGAAAGTCCAACCTATGGATGCTATAAATCAGCAATGCACAGACTGGAACTCCCATTTTCAGCCAGTGGATCATTGAGACACCCTGGAGAGATGATTATTCTTCTGATGTGTGCTGTCACTGACATTCTCCCATTGCATGTTGAGTGAATCAATGCCAAATGAGGAGATGTTTTGTATACACGAACAATTCTCTGGTGTCCTCTTACTTAATGGGCTTTTTTGCTGTTGTGCAAGTTCCGTGGTTACCTGGCTACCCAAGAAATAATGCATTGACTGTTTTTTTTGTTGTTTTTGTTTTGTTTTTAGCTATGTTGTGTGTGAAGACTTGAGTAGAGCAAATACATTGCTGATCTGTTGTACTCGTTTATTTTTTAATGGTCATTAGCATTGGCACCTTTTAATGACGTTCCATAATTTATCAAGGCTAATCCATTTAAATGAGTTTTTTTTTTCCTTAATCCACAAATTGATCAACATGGAACAGTATAATGGCACATTCAATAGCGGTATCATTGAAATCATGAAACTATTGTAGTTTACAGGTACTTTTTTTAAGTGGTTAAACACTCAAAAAATAGACTGGGAAACTTGACTTGTGATTCATTAAAAAAAAAAAAAAAAAAAAAAACATTAGGAAGCGGCTATGATATGAAAACTTGAGTTTGGTTTGCTATTCTAATGTGTCAGTGACTAAAGAATCACATCAACTGCATGGCAACTGATACATCAAGTGACAAACCAGTCAAGATAGTGAGGGTAATTAAATACATTATAATTATGACAAAGCCAACAAATGCAATAGCAACTGATATCACAACAAACTGACTACTTGCAACTGTAAGTGGATGTTCTATTTTTCCCTACAATAGGATTGATTCTTATTCTGATACCAGAACAAAATAGAAGACAGCAATAAAAACAAAGATAGTAGTTGTAATTTTAAGTTCTCGTGAGAATAGTTTGATATTCTCCAGCAGCAGTACAATTTTACAAATTACCAATCAAACCCAAACATGTTAGAGAACGGAGGAGAAATTGAATAGCAATCCCATCTCAACTTTGTCCTTTCACCAAGCCAACCATGAAATACAGGCACTAAAGGTTTTGTTCCACCTGGTATACACAACTCCCACCCACTGAAACCAAGCTCCTTAAAATGGATGAGACGTCATGGTTATTAAATAACAGAGGCCACAATCTGATAAGGTGTGTTAACCCCCAGAAACACACAACACTACATACACAAATAAATACCGGGTACTGTTTGCTACGTGCAGTTTTGAAACAGGAGAGGCAAACACAAAAAACCTCAAACGCACACACACGCCAGATGAGACCACCTGTCTATGTAGGAGCGCCACAGGCACCATCACCTGCTGGCGGGAAAAGAACTCTTTGATATTCATATCAACCTGCAGCTCCGCACACTCCAATGTAATACCTCTTGCTTGCCTTTTTCTAGCTCTCTCTCCCAGACATAATAATGACACGACACAAAAGCCAAGCGTACAAATCTAGCAGGCGGAGGTTTGATCTAAAGAAAACACAGTGCCATGTCGGGAGCGGAACAAACTGCGAGCCATGGCGGAGAGTGAAAAGACAACTGAGAGCGCGTCAAATCACTGAGAAGGCGCAGAAAGTTTTGCCAAAAGTAGAACAGCGGTCGGAACACGATGCTGTGGATTCATACAGATGAGAAGCGGTGCAAGTGGCGACCGGGAGCAAAATTTGCCAAGCGGTGAGAGGGCTTTGGGCCAGGCTTGGAATGTCCTGCCAAATTGCCTGTCCCATCACTCCACCCCCAACCCCTCCAACATGGCCAAAGGCAACCATGACCACCTTCCACATCACAAGCAGGAAGGGGGGCCCAGCTGGTGGCTGCGATAGAGTGGTGCCTAAAACGGTACAGGCAATTCAACCTTATTTGAATGTGCCCTTTACATTAAAGTCGGGCACACATACACGGATTAAATATATTCATGATGCTTTTTCTCTTCATATCGTTCTTAAAGCAAGATATTTGTCCTCATAAGTAATACAATTTGGTGTGCTACAAAAGAAAAGTGTCTAGAATCTTATTTTTCAGACCATAAGGCATACTTATTTCCCGTTCTGGTTTGTTTTTCTAAATGTGCACTAACGCGGCCCGGTGCACCCTATACGACTGCCTGAGACAAAGCCAATGCACAAGTATCAGCCATTTTTTGACACTCCTTTAGCCTAACCTTGGAAAATATTTCAAAAAACAAACACATATAAGTACCTGGGACTGATGACCCCGGCAAAAGGCTTTGTTTTTGTCATGTGTAAATGCACTTGGTCATTTTATTTTCTCTTTTAGACTAAGCTGTAACCCATATAAACGCTTTTAAAAAAATATGAAAAATGATTTGTATTGTTTTTTTTTTTGGTATTGTTACAAAGATTTCAGGTTTTAGCATACTTTTTAACAATGTATACGGATACAAATCTTATTTATAGTCAGCACGTTGAGTCAGGGGGAGTGGGGGTGGAGGTTCTCTTTCCTTGGGGGGGTTTGGCAAAATATAATTGAGAAGCACTGCATTAAATTAATACTTTGCTTTTTGTTTTACTTCCTGTGGCCTGAAAATGACATGAAATATGCTGAAGGCTTGGATAAACCCTAATGCCCAATCTGCCTATGAATGTCATATGACCAAAGGGTGAGTCATGATTGGTCATTACTTGAGCCTTGAGCACAGGTGACGTCACATTGAGTAAAAATGTTTTTTGGGGTTCATTTATTGCATTAAAATGGTTATCATCCAGAAAGAATGAAGAATTTTGAGATTTTCATTTTTTGGCCAGATTGCCCAGTCTTACTGACAAGTAAGGATGAAGTCTACTAATGGTATGCCAAAGTTGCCCTGTGAGGACAAAGAGAGTACTGCAAAGTCACAAGTGGCTGTTTTAGTGCTGCTGGTTTACATTCCAAGTACTGTTGAGGTTCCTCCTGTCTATTCAAGTTCAAAAGTATAAAAAGATCAATGCACGTTTACACAAGTAAAGAAAGCAATGCATTTTGGGGAAATCCAAAACACAGTATCACATAGCACCCTTCTGTGTTTGAACATTCGGATGAGTGTCTTCTGAGTGAAAACGTGAAAAGCTTTTATTTGCTCCATTATAGGGAAGACTCCCCACCTCTGAATGGGTTTAGTGTGAGAAGTCTTCTTGCTCACAAATAAAGGGACACACACATGTTCACATAATGAGCTCGAACTGGGAGGCCCTAGGCTGTGGCACATCTGTCGTACGACAGACATAAGGCATTCATGCAAAGACTCACCATGTTCCAAGTAAAGGCATACACGCCACTCACCACAGGCGATAAGATCGTTTTCTTTTTCTTTTTTTAATCAAGAAAAGAAGGACTGTAAACATGCATGTGCACAAAGATCTTCTTCACGCCGCTTCTCAAAAAGGCCCACTTTCAGATTTTCAACATTGAATGCATACAGCTATGATTATATTAGACTCCATCTATTTAAAAAAAAAAAAAAAATGGAATGTATTTTTACAGACGAATGAAAGACCAAAAAGGAAAATGCATACAGTTCCCATACTGGTGTACAAAACCAAGAATAGTGGTGGTACGGCGGAAAATGACAATGTATGTAAGCCTTGAGTATTAGAAACCAGAACACAACGTAATCTAAAGAGCCCTTTCAAATGAGTACGTTTGGCATTCAAAGGGATTCAGTTGCCTGTCAACAATATGCAAGCCTAAAGTGCTCACGAACAAGCTTAGCTCCTCAGCCTTGGCATCGCCTCCTGCCTGTGCATGCCAGTGTCAACTTGAGCTCTAAACAGCGCCTGTCTCGATGCTTGGCTCGTGGCCTCCGTGCTTTCCAATTTGAGTGGCTCTCTTCCTCTTTGGTTCTTTTCAATTATTCTATAGGTATCGTGTCATGTCACCTATATTTTTTTTTTTTGGGCCAGGGTGACAACACCTCAGTAAGGAGTGGCCATGCTAGATTTTAAAGTTTGACTTCTGATGAATTGTACATAGTTACAGTATTTTTTATATACTGTATGGAGTGAACATGTTCACTCCCAATGACGACGACAGACGTCAAAGACCCATTTTAACCGAGTCAGTACTGAGTAAGTTAATTGATTTGCTGCCATCCATTCGTCCATTTTCTAAATCCACTTATCCTCACGAGGGTCACAGCTTTGAGGGGGCCTATCCCAGCTTTCGTTGGCTAAACCAGACAATTTTATGGCGCATAGAGATGAACAAACATTCATGCATTCTTTCGCACCTAAGGACAATTTAGTATGTTCGATACACAGGCACGTTTTCGGAGTGTGGGAAAAAGCCGGAGTGTGTGGAGAGAACCCACGCGAGCTCGGCAAGAAAATGCAAACCCCACAGAGGAAGGCCGGAGCGAAGTGGATCTGAACTCGTGTCCCTGAACTGTGAGGCGGACGTGCTAACCAATGTTCCACCGAGCCGCTGATTTATTGCTATTGACAGCTATTTTAGTCAATAATCCGTTTTAATAGGGCCAATATTGAAAAAAAATCCTATTTAAAATAATAAATAAACATACAAATAAATAGTGGTAGAGTATCCGGTGGTTTGAAAATGGAAGCTAGGTTAAAGATTTCAAAATATTCTTCATTGGTATGAGGGTGGCAAGAGGAGTTGTCACACAGTGACAAGGATTGGCCTTGCCTTGCCCCACCCCCCTCCCAACATCCTAGATCAGCATATCTAAAAGTCAGGTGAACATGATGAAATTTGTCTATACAGTATTCTGAATTTATTCGAGGTCAAATGAAACCAAATCAATTGGCATATTAATCAATACATTTAGTCATCAACTGATCATTTAAACCTAAAATTGTACAAATGATCAGAAGTTTAGCTTTTCATCAAGAAGTGTTCTCACTTTCCTTTTATCCTTTATGAAAGCAGACTGATTGTGTTAGAATCAGGCATTTGTTAACATCTGCTTTTAGTTTGGGAAAACAATGACCAACAATTTTGCCAGTTTTAGCACCTTTTCTGCTCTGTCCATTTGAAAAAATAAATGCAAAAATAAAGGGATGGAAATTAATTAAATTATGTGTTTTCTAAAAAACTAAAAATATTCACCGTTTAATAAATAGCTTAATGGTGTATTTATAACAACTGAGTTGCAAGCAGCCTTTTTTTTTTTTTTAATACGTCATGGAGGTTCTTACAGTAGTCATAGTAGATTGAGGTTGATGTTGCTTTCAGTTTGATATGTTGCTGACCTGAGAGCAACATTCACAAAGGCCATCATACTCCAGGGGCACATGTCGAATGAATAATAGAATACTCCCCATGTGGGAAGACAGTGAAGCTATGGAATTTCAAAGAGAAACCAGGTTGACCCTATTTTGGTCAATGTTACCATTAGTCCCTGAAGAGCCATCTGCAGAAAAGACAAAAACACTTCTCATCATGTTGGTGCATCCCTTCAGGGGTATATGATAGGGTGCCAGAAGCTCAGTAGGAGGGCCTGTATCTGTCATCTTCATTTATGGTTTGTCTCTGACCCAATTATTCTCCCCAAGGCCCACCATGCAACGGCACAGATAATAGGCTTGTTTGGCAAAATACCTACCCAGTCACTCAAACCAAAGAGGCCCTGACAGCTGTCAACCAGGACAACCTTCCCTATTCATGGTGCATTCCGGAAGGGGTGGTGGGGGTGGATGGTGGCTCAATGTATTGGTATCTTTGTTTCTCCCACATATATATTTTGTATTTTTCTTGCTATTGTGTCGAAACAGCAACAGCATTCCCATAGAGGTGAAATCATGTCAGACAGGAACACTCTCAAATGTTCATATCCACTCAAAATGTCAATTAATTACCACGAAATTGCTGCATTTTTAATTGCTTATCAGGATAAAATGACCAGCAGGCCATAGAGTAATTCAAAGTAAATCCTGCGGTTCCCCTGATGGCGTGGCGCACAAAAGCTGTGATTGCATTTGCTATATCCCCTCTGCGAGGGATTATAAGTATGAGGGTGGTAGGTGACTAAAAGGAACGACAATCTTTCCCAAGAAATTGTGGCTAAAAAAATGCCGACCTCATAAACAAGCAAAAACATGCAGTACATTCATAAAAGCCTTGGAGAGAAATTCAACGAAAATTCGCCTGTCGTTGCCCATAAATATCTGAACAAAGCAGTGGAGGTTAGGACATTCTGCCTACATGCAGATTTAGGCCTGACGTATAAAGAGTATTATTGTTTACTTTTTAAGACTAGATTCACTGATATGTTTATAATTGTTGTCTAAGATGGATGGATGGATGGATCGACAATAACACATGCAAGCACTTCATTACTCATACTGAGGAAAGGCAACATACTAAATATAGGATATAGCACTGATAACAGATATGAGCTTTAATACCACAACTGCATTAAAATGTTTATGCAAAGCCATTAATGATTTTTGTAGCATCTTCATTGATAAATAATTCAAAGTCAGCGGGTCATATGCACATCTAGACCCACCATTGAAGCCAATTACATCTAATAACACCAACAACATTCAGTCAAGCTTAGCATTAGACCAATATATTGTGATCAATACTCTTCCCCTTAGAGACAATTCATATTTAATTTCACTTCAATAACAAGTCAGTAATAATAAGAGTGTAATCATTTTTTTAGATATCTGTTTTATTAAAAAATAAAACATGCTCTGCTGTTATTGGGCCCGCTTTTTAATTTGCAAAATCTATGCACATGTATCTCAATCCGCGTGGCTCAATGGACATATTTCAGGAAAGCACATTGTTCATGACAAATATGCAAACACGATGCTGAAATTGTTTGGCTGAACATAATAGCCTACAGTCAATGTCAAAGACACACAGACATTTGGGCACGCGCACACAGGCACACAAACACATTGGTGATTAGTAATAAGCCTTTGATTTCCCCAGGCAGTGTTCTGGTACCTGGGGATCAGCTGATGGGACCCTGTTTTAGCCTTGGCTAATTCCATCCGCAGCATGATCTCGACCCAGAGCAGGTGCCCACTTGGTGCCAACGGCGGTTGCCATAGCAATGACAACTCCAGGTCCCGTCAAATTGCAAATTGACCACCACGGGATAACAACAACAGTTGTGTATCTGATTCCTACTTTAATCCATTAATTCAGCTATTTTATTTCATTTTTTTCTACAATGTCATTAAAACAACAACGCAAAATTAATAGAACTACCAAAGCTCATCCATTTGCACCCTTCAGTCGCAGTAAAGGGTCAACTCTGAACCATTAAAACCCGGACTATAGCGCCACTCGGTGGTCAACGACTCTAATAACTTCAGTCATGCGTCTGGTGGCGGCCTCATCAGCCTCTGCACTAATGAGCATTTTCTAGTTACCACCCCTGAGGATTCGGCTAGGCATTCAATTTGTTTCAGTGCTAAAGGGCATTCTTACTCACCTTTGCTTATAATAAGGCAAGCAACACCAAACACTAAGGGACCAAATATCTAGTTCGCTTGATATTGCTGTTAAATAGTGGTACAGAAAACAAAGCAACATGATGGATGTGTGCTTTTGTGTGGTGTGTTTTAGGGAACAGACAAATGGGCGAGTCGAATAAAATTAAATGTGTGAGTGTCATATTTTGTGCTTCTTGAGACAAGAGATTATGTTTACAAGGTACTGAATTGTGTTTTACTGTATACAGCACAAGGATCAAATGTAAAGCATTATAAAATGATGACTAAAAAAAATACAAAACAAATAAATAAATTGGACTTTTTGAACGCAGAGCAACACTTACTAATCGATAAAAACAAGACATTCATGTAAGTGTGTCTTTTGCACAATGCCAGGTTTGTATTATTCTTTAACTGAGCACTTAAGCGGAATGTAATTACCCACAATTAAGCGTCTTTATTGATTTGTTAACTCATCGCTTCACACCTAAGGCTGTTCTCAAACGAGGAATTATTCGAATTTGTCATTTTGCCATCTGGTGTAAGGCTTAATTGCAATTGTCACAGCAATTTGTAACCATTGCACAGCAATAAAAGGTGCTACTTTTTTTCTCATAAAGGCTCTGAGCAACTATATTTTTCCTTACTCGTTTGTCTGTTCTTTTTTTTTGTTGGCCCGTCTAAGACTTAAAACTGATATGAAGGGTGTTCTCATCAGCTGTGTTTGCAACAATTGTCCAGCAGATAGCAGCAAAGCACAAAAAAACCTGAAGACTGATTTTGCACAAGGAACATGTTTCGGGTTTTTTTTTTCAAAAACGGATACATTAATAGGTCTTTTGAAATGTTTAACCATGTGGTATAATGCTATTTGCTCAATTAAATGCATAATGCATAATCAGCTAGAATAGACTAAAGCGAACCATATTAAAGACAAACTCTAAAGAACATGGATGTACTGTATAGTGAAAAAACAGTAAGTTAATTAAGATGACAAATTAGTTCTACTTAATTGTGCTTTTTTTCTGGTAATAATTTCATGACCCGATTGAAACAGGCCATACAAAAGCACTTTTCAATGCTGGATGGCCTCATAAGAGTGCTTTTTAAAGCTTCACCCAAGAATATGGTAAGTGTTAGCTTGGACTGGTTGAAATTAAAGAAAGGTTCTTGGTCCATTTATTCTAAATTTCAGAGAAACTAGGACAGACTTGAATGTTGATAAAAAGAACTGGACGAACTGGATTTACTACTACAGCTTTAAACGCACAGGAGGAACCAAACACCCACGCTGTATTTACACTAACTGTGCCACTGTTCATTTGAGCTGTTGTGGACACCAATTTACACAATGCAAATATAATGCAGGAAATGCAGAACTGGGACAAGAGGATTGCAACATTTAACCTAGAGAACGGGCTGGGTCTAATGACGTGACAGAGTTGGGTGAGATACTGAGGGGTGAGGTTATTGTTTTATTTGAATGCATGAGGAGGATCTCAAATGAAATGTGTAATGGGCAGCCAGTGAAATTGCTGAAGGACAGATGTTTTGTGACTTCTGTCAGGGGATCTTACAAAAATGAGGGCACAAGATTGAGCTTTGCACCTATTGCGTTACGTAGTAAGACATGCTGGATGACAGCCATTCTTTTTACCAGTGATTTCTTTAACCACAAACCATAAAGTAACTGTGGAAAGTAAATACGAATAGAAAAATATGGTGAGGACTTACCCTGTCTTTGTCATCTGCAACATCACTGAGGACATCATCCAGGTCAAGGATTCCACCATCACGGTGTTCCAACCTGTGGACTTGAACCCAGTAGCTGGGGTCCTGGGAAGAAGGGAGGGAGGATTGTGTTAGAAAAATCCATAGTTTTAAGGTAATTTGCGATACACGTGCATCGTATTTAGGGACGTTATCTGAGCCAGAAATGATTGCTGCCAAGCAAGATAATCAATCAGCTGATCTGATCATTATGTAGGTCATACATCCACTACTCAGTTGGCACATTATGACAAGTTCAGGGATTGACTTAAGACTAGCTGTTATGAAATGATTTAATGTTTTTTATGCCCTGATGCATTTGTTTGTTTGTTTTTTCAAGTGGAGCCCACTTCATTAGAAAATAAAAACATATCAAACTTAAAATGATCATTTGAAAACATAAATGGGTGCTAAATATAAAAAAAAATGGTATTATGAAGAATTTTGCTGCAATTTTGGTTAGTAATTGCATTTTAATGGAAACACAATCAATTACTTTTTAACATTGAGATGCTTGTTTCGAATGAAGTAAATACTGTATTGTATACAAACTACGTGCCAAATCTTGAGGAGCCTAACACTATGCCACCCAATGCAATGTAAGCAGGATCAATGTATCGAGTGAGCTATGAATAGCTCTTGCCCAAAGTCAGTTGGTATTGACTCCAGATCACAACGCGATCCTGAGGACAAGCAGTATAGAAAATGAATGGATGGATGATCTGTTAATAGTCAAGGAAACAGCTTTAGTGGAAGACTGTCAATGGGTGAATTTAAAAGGCTTATATTTCAGTTCATTTCCTCCCCTCCCTTTTCCTTTTTTTTTTCTGGCTCAGGCCAACTCAAGGTCTTCGAGCATTGAAGCATAAAAGCAAATCTAGATGAAGGGAAAAGAGAAACCAATGAGTTAGAAGACATTTTTTTCCATCCTCATGTAAGGAAAGATTCCCCTTGCTCTTTGTCTATGTTGTGCCCTCCCTCTGTCTGTTTGTTTTCTTCAGGCCTCGCTCTTCTCCAAACTGAGCTATCTTTGGGTCTGTGGTCAAATGCCTTCAGGCTCTGTTTTACTCAACTCTACTCTGGTTCACCAGGAAAATTGGTCCAA
The DNA here is from genome assembly GCF_059441005.1 of Hippichthys cyanospilos. Lineage (NCBI taxonomy): Eukaryota > Metazoa > Chordata > Actinopteri > Syngnathiformes > Syngnathidae > Hippichthys > Hippichthys cyanospilos. Next base: position 7,898,517 of record NC_142387.1, read on the forward strand.
CTCTTGAAAGGAATGCTGGTGTGTGTTAAAGGTTCTTTTTTGAGGTTATAAGGAAGGAAAAAGTGGTAAGTCCAACTGTGAAAAACTGGGAGAGGACTTTCTTGACAGTAAGATTGACATTGACTGTCTCATATACTAGAAAAATATGACCATATTCATTTTTTATGCACTGCATGTGGAGAATCATCCAGATCAGTTTACGCCATCTGCTGAGGTCACACACCTTGCTGGTGTAAGTCTGAAACAAGTAAAGTACTAAAAGTAAGGACCATAAGAGTATGGTTTGGCAGTGTTTGGTATAGAGCAGTTTGAAAATGGGAGTACAAATATTCCTAGGGGCACGTTGAGGAGATTTTAACAGAGTTCCTACAAATATCAGTAAATCTAATCGAGTGCTTTTTAATGTTGTGAAAGGAAAAGGTTTGTTTTGTTTTTGGTTTTTTTCATTTGAAATTAGGAGCAAATTCAATTGAACATGAATCAACTTATATTGTGTTGAAGTTATTCCTGCAAAATATTGTATGACTTAGTTTTGTTGAGTCACGAGTCATATGTGACTAGGGCTGGGGGAGAGAAAAAAAAGGTTGACCAAATATCGTAAGTAGTCTTTGAAAATAGCCTACCTAAAAATATCTGCCTCGCGCTCATCTGAACCATTTTTGTGCTACCATTTTGACCCCAAGGAAAAGGCTTTTGTTTTTGTGAAGTGTAATTGCAATAAAAGAAGATTTATTTTTTTTTTAAGTTTCAGGCACTTTGATGCTCTTGGTTCTTTTTTTCTGTTTTAGACGAAGCTGGAACCTGGAAAACATTGCAAAAAATAGTTAACGATTGTTGCTTTATATTGCTTGGTTTGTTTTTGTTGCCCTTATATAGTCATTGTTAGTATGCAAATGTTAATGATGTATATTAACTGGTTCGCATTGGTAGATACACACACACACACACACACATATATATATATACACACATATACATATACATATACATATATATATATATATATATATATATATATATATATATATATATATATATATATATATATACATATACATACATATACATATATACATATACATACATATACATATATACATATATATACATATATACATATATATATATATATATATATATATATATATAAATTGAGGGGAAATTTATAATATCCTATAGTGACAGCTTGATTTGTGACGCAGACAAGTCAGAAATAAGACAGATGTTACACGATCTATCTTCTGGAATTCCTGAATAAAAAATTGCCTATAGATACTACTATAAATGCAGTTAAAAAAATGTTTCGAATCGGACACATATGGCACAACACTCTATTTAAGGTCACATATTAACATAAATGCTTTGGTGTACTACATTGAAAAAAAACATTTCACAGGACATACATAATTGAAAAAAGGTGCTGAACCACTGGTTTAGAGGAATCCTAAAGATCTGGCCTCAACCCAATCAAACACATTGGCGATGACCTCACAAAGGCTCTTCACAGGATGAACACACATTGTCACAAAGTATTTCCTGCTAGTAAAGCAAGAAAAGGATGACCAACTCCATATTTACCTAAAATTCCTCAAGGTATTAACTAAGGCCAGGTGTCTAAATACTTCTGGTTATAAAATGAACCAAGTGAGGAGGAGTGGGGACAAAACACAATATTCAAATGCCATATGTCAATTTGGCACAGGAATCATCCTGGCCTCTTCTTCAGATGGATTAGTTTTTGAGAACAGCTCAGCCACAAAAACATAATCCCGAAGACACACTTGTGGAGCTAAAAGAACATGAGCAGACACTGTTTGGATTTGACATGCTTGACGTGATGGAGCTTTACAGCTATGGTGCTTTGCCATGGAAAATATGAGAGTAAAGCCCTCATTACAGAAGTATAAGCAGACTTCACCACTGAAAGGGAACATTTTATGTTTGTGTGAAGAATGACCAGTTTGCTGTAGATAGCAATATTTATACCTTTTATGAAGCATTTATTAGTTCTGTTAATGCTGTTCTAGGACAGTCAGGACAGACCCAGGAGTTTGCTTCATCTTCCTCAGATCAATTACTAGTAATGGAAGAATGAAGCTTCATGAACTACTTGTGACTATTGTTAAGCTACTTGACAGCATTATTATTTAAATACAGTAGAAATTGAATACATTTCAATTGCACTAGTTTTTATCTTTAATTCAAGAGTTAAAAAAAAAAAATCACAAGTGGTTCACAAAGCTTCATGTTCCCATCACTATCAATTACCAGTACAGTGAAATGCAGTCATACATGTTTAGTCTAAGCTGACTTTTTAGAAACATGCATGTTTATCTTTTGCTCATCTACTTCTAGCCACATTCAGGCATTCATGCTGTGTGACAGCTTCGCCACCCCACTTCTCTTATTCAGGTATTAACTTCTGAGGTGACACGCAAGTTGTTCCCCTGTGTCTGGCACACACACACATATACACAATACCAAGCCAGACAAAAGCTCTTTTCGCCTTATTATCCATGTCTTTGTACTAGACCAGATTTCCTGTCCTTGTCAAAAGTCTCACAAAAGCTTTTGCCCTGTGGTGATTCAGTGAAAGGAAGACTGCACTAGCACTGCCATTCCCATAGCAGCAGCAATCTGACTTTATATTGGCACCCGCAAGACCTCGTGGCGCAACGGTAGCGCGTCTGACTCCAGATCAGAAGGTTGCGTGTTCAAATCACGTCGGGGTCAATGTTTTCAAACTCAATAATCGCTTCTCTGACATAATTTCAAAATGTAAACGTGGTGATAGCATTAAAAAAATCATCCAGGAAAGTTACAATGTCAAGATAAAAGAGGGTGGCTGTTATCACTTAAAGATAGTATCAACAAGCACTCTTTTGTCAACTGTGTGAGATCTGATCCCTTCACTGTGAGTCATCCTGTACAGAAGAATGATGCTGAGCTGATAGTTAATGCATGAAAGAGATATTGCTCAACATACACATATAGTAGATGTATTGCTAATGTAGCATTTCTAATATGACATTAAGAGATGAACAATAACATACTCTTTCTGTTTGAATCAAGAAAACATCACGGAACGTTATTTACCATTGGTCGGATGTGTCAGTTCTTACTGCAAAATAGGGCTAGCTATGGGTGTTTCAACCTCCAAGTGACTCACCAACCAGTAGTTCAACCTGTCAGCCTCCCAGTTTCAGTGTTTGCCCTCTATAGCACAAGGCAAACAAACTACATCCTCCTGATGTATTTTATACAGAAGGCTGCTTACACCTGAATGAGTAATAATTCAGTTACTGGCCACCCATTTAAAATTAGGTTTTCATGTATTGCCAGTCGCCTCAAACCTCGCCGATTGATTGGTTCCCACTGCTGTGTCCAATATGTTTCAGTAAGACAGCAAAGCGAATTGCAACCCACTGAAACACATAAGAAAACAATTGAAAGAAAAGGATATCCTCAACACTAGGGCTACATTCCCACGAAAGGACTAAGTAACATAACATTAAGTAACATTTGATTTTTTTTTTTTTGGTCACTTTGCGATCTGTATCCATCCATCCATTTTCTATAACCGCTTATCCCAACTAGAGGTTTAGGCTTTGTGGTGCCTATTCCGGCTGTTTTCAGCTGAACTGGTTGCCAGCCAATTGCAGGGCACACAGGGACAAACAACAATTAATGCACCCAATCACACCTAAGGACAATTTAAATTGTCCAATAAACCTGCTATGCGTGTTTTTGGAATGTGGGACAAAGCCTGAGTGCACAGAAAGAAGCCACGCAGGCTCGGGGAGAACATGCAAACTCCGCACAGAAAGGCCAGAACAAATTGAACTCAGGGTTCTGAACTGTGAAGGTGATGTGCTAACCACTGTCACCGAACCACCCTGTGATCTGTATCTGATCGTTCATTGTCAGTATGAATGACAGATCTGATTTTTTCCCAATGTGATTCAGGTCACTTGTGTATGTGGTCCTGAAACCTATCTGTATGCAATCTTTTGACATGTGACATGAGCCTGATCGCCTAGGTCACATTCATCCGACTCGCATGTAACAAACAAGTGACAAATGTCACAATTCTGCGCTTAATGGAGAGAGAGCAAAGTGTATTTTGTCTCTCTTTCTCTGTCTCGCTCTGCTGGCACTGCAAAATAATGCCCTGGCCAAAAAGCTCATGCTTCCCCTCCGAAACGTCCTCCTTTAAAATAAAAAATTGGAATACAAACTGATGGTATGACAGTCATTTAAACATCGGCAGGTATTCCATTCGGCCATCCATTGTGGTCCTTCCGTGAACAAGAACGTTTAGCCCAATGTGTCCTCAATGCAAAAGCAGAACAGAAAAAAAAAATAAAAATAAATAAAATAAATAACAACAAATAAATAAACAACAACACCCACAACAAACGCATGGACTAAAGAAGACACAAATGAACAGGCTGTGTCTCGGGAGGGTATAGCGGTCAAGCGCAGTGAATCGGACTTACTCACTGGTAGCAGAGAAAAGGTTGCATGGGTCTTCAACGTCTACTGTCGTCAATGGCAGTGAATGAGTGTAAGAAACATAAACATCATACTAATTTCTTGTCTGAGTGACCTTATGATCCTCAACACATCACCCCTTTATGATTACAGAACATCAAAAGCTCAACATCTGGTCCAAATAAACAAGAAGTGCCTCGTGACTCAACAGGAGCTGGAATTTATACTGCAGATGACCGCAATGAGTGGTTCCCTAATGACACATCATTAAGACAATTAGAGAGTCACCCTCTGGTCAGGCTATGATTATTTAGTGGTATTGCACATCCAACGCATGGTCATTTTAAGGGCTAAAATTGAAATAAAGACCTCCTTTAGTGCATTTTATCAATGCTTATCACAGTTGCACATACAAATGCAATGTATACACTCCAGCCCATATAAAAACACTGTGTAGGCTTAGCACCTTATCGCAAAGTACAACTCACATTCTTCGCATCATGATTGCTGACAGCACACTTCAATAGTCCAGTGAATGAGAGAGTGCAAATTAAAACATCATGAATGAGTCAACAATAAGATTTAAGTGGCTATTAGAGGAAAGGAGCAGAAGGTGGGTGTCATGTTACAGGGAGATGTTTTAGCCTCAGATCCCTGAGGGAGACACAACATTTAAGCCATCTGCTCATCTAGAGAACTCAGACAACAATGTCCAGATTTCTCACAGACGTGGAAAGCAGCATATGATGACAAGGCGAAATACAGATAGAGTTCATTTTGCACCTTCAGAGAAATTACAGATCAATTTAAGAATGAATGAAAGCTGAGCCAAATGGGTACGGGTACGTAATATCATGAGGACAACTTGGCAAGAATGTTTTCTCTGATTACTGCTCAAGATCAGTCCACACAAGGAACATGTACCATTCCATGTCTGTGCATAATTCCTAAGATTAAACAGCAAAATGCCACATCTTGGCAGTATTTTGTGCTTGTAAAGTCAAAAGCTGACGGACATTTGGCTCAACCCTTAACAGTGGTATGTTCACAATCTGGGTTTTCTTTTTTAGCATGAGTTGCATTCAACATTATGTAAAACAGGGGTGCCCAAACTTTTTAGTGCCGAGATCTTCTTTTCTAGCAGCCAATCTGCCACAATCTAACGAAAAAAGATCTGTTAATTCTTTTAGAAGTGCAATGAGCATAGAAAAAGTTCAACTATAAGGCCTTGGTATGCTTTTTTTTTTTTCAGTTAACATTCAACAAAACGTTTGGCTAAAGCCATGGCAACACATAAGCGAATCTCTAGACTTAAGATTTTCAATCAATGGTCCGCCATTGTGTCAAGGCAGCCCGCAGCATACAGTATACAAAAAAATATGATTTTGGCACAGCCCACAAGGGCAAAAAAAAAGGTGTGGAAAGAATGCTGAAGGTGGGCAGAATGTGAAGGGAGGGTGAGCCTCCCAAAACAATAAAAACCAATACATTAATACAACAAATAAGTTAGTTTACATATGTTTCAGGTTTTTCGTAAACAACATAGTAAAAAATATGGTTTCCTCAGTGTTCACTGTGAATGACAGATTTATAATCGTTAATGATCTTCAAGTAACTTTTTTTAATGGTCAGCTGGCATGAATTTGCACGTCTTTTGGTTGTGAATGTGGTTGGTGATTCGTGACGGACTGGCTCAGAGAACATCAAAAGCTTAAACATCCTTGAACAAAAACATGGTTTGTAATTGTTTGTAAAGAACAAAAACATTTAAATGACAAGTGAATGGACACTTGCTTCTTTATGGTGTAAAGTCAGTTATTTTTTTCTTTTCGTTTTTGTGTATGTGGCCCTCACATGCAAAACTTTAGACACCTCTGCACTATATTAAAAGACGGAAATAACATGTGAAGAAGTGATGATTAAAAAATGGCAAGCCCCTCGGTTCTGCTTTAAATTTGCCACTCTCTAATCTCCTCACTAAGCTGACTATAACATCATATTTTTAGCAGAGCAGAACTAGTGGCTTCAGATGGTTTGAATTATTTCCCCACCGGAACAGCAGCTGGAACACTTACGAAGCAAGAAGACTGGGCAATATTTTGAGAATGTCATGTCTGCAGGCAGCATGGCCGCTCCTCCCACTGCTTATCCTGCCCTTGTCTGTTGCTTGCTAATGGACTGACCATTCAGGCTTCAGAGCACGTCAATGCATTGAACCACTTCTTTCTAGTCAACATAAGCACTAAGCTCATATTTCATTTATAGGTTCTGCCACATTGCCCTCACTATGCAATGAGTGACCTTGGTGCAGGACAGATCTGATTTGGAAGAATTGAGTACTCATATAGGGTACCAGTCAAATGTTTGGAAACGCCTTCACATTACATCTAGCACATTAAGAAGTCAAGACATTCAAGCTGTAAACTCTTGAAATGGCGTAGTGTGAAATGAAAGTCATTCCAGGTCATAAATCATCATCAACATCTAACAGATGAGAAAATAATCAAATGTGCTGAAGCTGTTATCTTAATAATTTATTGTGTTTACCAAATTCCATCAGTTTCTTCACAATGCTGATGATTTAAGTATTATTCGACATTTTAGGGAACCTTGAGATATTGAAAGACAAAGACATGTTGAAAACAGATGACAAAATTCTCATGACAGAAACTGCTGGAGGCTATGCTACAAGGTTAATTTCAGCAAGTTCTCATTCTAATTCTAATTAACAGGTGAAAATTCCACCCTGCTACTTTAACACAGAGTTAGTGTGAATGGCAAATCAACAATAATTGCAAACAACTAATAACTCTTGATGTAGTGTACAATTGAAACACTAGATTTAACACCGTGCAACTGACACTCCTTGCAACTGGCAATCCGTAATTTTCATTTGAGTCTGAGTTACTCTCCTGAATGAGGATTTGTCGATAGAGTTGAAACCTTGTCTTTTTTTACCTTGTCAAAAAAGACACTCTTTTAGTATGGCTAGTAATGCATAGCATTCAAATATTCCTCGCTGGATTTGTTTACACTGGTATAGGATAAAACTGTGTTTTTTTGTGTGTTTTGTTTTGTTATTTTTAGCAATGTATGTGTACTTTGGAATATCCCGTTGCTTCATGTGACCTTAAAAATGGTACTATTACAAAGCTGTTTTTTGAAAGTTAACCAACATAAGGTCAAATTGTGAAAAAAAAAAAAAAGTATCGCATTGGTCGACAAATACATGAGTTCAACAAAAAGTTACCCAGACATAACATTTGCTGTAAAGTGTCCCCATTCATGTAAGAGGCATTGTATTAGTTTGACAACCTCCCCTACAGCTACTCTCTGGCCCTTCATGCTTTTACTGAGGCTGCTCTCATTCAAAGCACTGAGTGATGGAGGAAAGCCCTATCAATCTCTCTTTAAGACCACCAGTGTTGATGGCAGGCATGGGGTGAGAATAAAAGAGAGAAAATGGCACGAAGCCACGTGGTGGTTTTAGAGGAAGATGTGGAAATGGTGACAGGAGTCTTTTGTGGTCTGCTGGTGGGAATGAAGAACTGCAGATGTCCCTGCCCCCACCCAGGATCATTTAAAAAAGAAAGTGAAAGTCTACTTGGATTGGTAAATACTTATTGTCGGCCTATTGCATTGAAGCACCTAGAACGCTCAGATAAAAAAAAAAAAAAACAACAACAACAACAACAATAATTGGTGAAACGTGATGAACTTCATTTTGCACTGATTTACTTGGGTCAAAAAGAGACCAATCACTACTTGGATGAAATTTACTTAATTTTGGTAGGGTCAAACTGACCCAAATAGCAGTCATTTTTGTTTTGTTTTGTTTTTTTTGTGAATTCAATTGTGTTAAATTATGAAACAAAAAATAACGAAGTAAACATTTTTATCTTTTTGATGACTTGCAAAGTTGCCAAATGCCAATAAATTGAAGTTTTTCCAGGATAGTTCGCTGATGTTCCAAAACACAAGGCCGGTTTGTAATCTCAAAAAAAAAAGATTCTGTCTCGAAATACCAAAATTGTTGATAAACTGTCAAATAACGCCCCTATTAGCAATTTAACAGCTCATAGAAAAATAATATAACCAATAATATAACTCAAATCTGCCAAATTACACTGCATTACATTATAATGACAAACTGCACTGTACCATTTCAGATCAAAGTGTGCATATTTCAAGCCACTCTTATTGAAGCAAAGGGGGTTTGAGCCTAGCCTGATGCGCTGCAGCTGTGTGTGCAGCAGCATGAGATCACAGGACTTCAAACACTGAACCATTGCTGACACTGAAGGTGGGCTCAATTCAAACCGAAGTCGCACATGGCCAACTCCGAGAAGCACCAAGAAATAAATACAGTAGTATTGGGCTTGACATTTTAGAAGTCGCAAGTTCATTCAAGCTCTCAGGTGTAAATAAAATATTTTCTATCCAAGTGATTATTAGACAGTGCTGATGTAGATGTGAAGAAAAAAGGATTTCAAGGAAGTTGTTGAAGGAAAAATGTGACAACTGCCAAGAAAGTGGCAATGAAAGCTTCGGAGTGCTGCAGGGCACTCGGTTGTATGCAATGTGAATGTATTTAACTGAAAGACAGAGTGGCTCCTGTGAGCGAACGGGAAACCGGCGACAAACCGGCTCGACCAGGTCAATCACACGCCCACACACTCTTGCACTCTTCAGGATGCCACTTGCACATTCCGTGACAAAACCGAATAATTATTAGTGGGGATGTCTCAGTGGGTGACAGATGTGTTGGACAGATGGGGGAGGTTTACACCGTCTTGTTTTGTGGAGGTATTCCAATTCTTTAGCACACAATCGTGTGATAAGGGCCCATCAATGTGATGTAACATTGTTGACGCCCACTGCTGTTTAGCTTGTAATGTCACACTCATAGCCAGTATTGTATTAATAAATACTACACAGTAATTTCAATATATTGAAAAAGTAGTATGTGTATTTCCATAACTTCTCTGCACAAGGTATGATGCGTATCTCATGGGAATTTTGGCTGCTTATTGGTGCACTTGTATGTACCAAAACTGTCTAATCAGACAACTTAGATCTCTAAAAATGGATAGAAGAATCCTTGACCTGCCAACAACTCAGCATCCTCAGAAAATAAGCAAGAGGAGACATGTTCTTTGAACACAGTAGAAACTGTACGGGATGCAGAAAAGTGATTGTAATCTACCTAGCAACCTATCTATCAATCAATAATTTGTTTATGTCTTCAAATATACAGCTGGTCTTCCGGTAAGAAAAAAAAATGATTGAAAGCTCGCATACAGTGGATCACATGCTCTCGTTTTGTATGTAAAGTTACAGGTACAGTAAGCAATAGTTCCCATATTGATCGGTTGCACTTCCTCAGTCTGGACTGACTGACTGACCTAGTTTCATAGTCCAAGTAAACACCTGACAAGATAGGTAGAGCACTATTTTTACTTTAGTGCACTGTAGCCCATCAAGTTGCATTTAGTTATTATTTTTTTTGTTGATGTTTTCTGACAAAATTATACATATCGGTCAGTGGTCTTCACTGCCGGCATGAAAACAATTTGAAGCAATGACTTTTGTGTATATATACAACCGACATTCTAATATGTGTCAAATTTTTATTCCCTTTATGTTGTTGCATTTCTTTGGATGCACTATTTCCAGAAGTGGATGTGGACGTTTTATTTTATTCATTTATATATATATATATATATTTTTTTTTTTTTTTTTTTTTGACCAATCAGATTTTAGATGTCCCCATACGCTGCAATGTTTATCTAATCTGCCCAGGGCCTTCAGTATCAAATAATTTAAACTGTTATCAAGGAGACTTTAACCAATCACGTTTCAAATTTATCTTTGATGATGACAACATTTTCCATGATTCTGCTGGCTTATCAACATAAAACTTACAAAAGCCACAATTAGCTAAATATGTCTGTGGCAATCTGCACATATTAATGCATTTGTTATCTGAAGCTCAATTAGCAACATGCTTTGTCACGCTAACAGATTAATATTTATTCTGAACCGCTCCAATGACGTACAGAATGTAACACTGTTGTGGAGTAGTATTCCGCCTGGTTGGCCTTTTACTTTCACATTATTCCACAAACCACACTGTATGCCCAGAAAGGACAGAACCATTTTATTGGACGTGTGAGGCTAAAAGCTTTCACAGAAAGTCTTTCCCTAACTTACTGCACATTTATTAACTACACAAAGACAGAAATATAGCTCAGCATAGCGCCAAATTTTACCTATCACTCGGCACATGTGGTAGTGCTGAGTCCAAAAGACTGAATTTTCCTCACAGCACCGCCAAAAAGACTGTGCATATCAAGGAGGGTTTTTTTTTTTTTTTTCTAACAGCCCTGAGCATGTCTTTTCCATCTTACAGCTTAGTGTGGATGTTTGGAAGGATATTATGGTGGGCAGATGTTTGGCAAAAGCTTACATGGTTAGATTTGTACAAATTCAAGTCATCTTGTTTGAAATGAGCTGAATAGAAAAGTTAAAAAATGGAAAACAGGCTTGAGTGATTATTATTGTTATTATTATTAACAACATCCTATTGACAGTGTGAAGCACAAATACCAGTTGGAATTAATATGCATCAATGTGATTTTTTTAACACATTAAATTGTATGACAGAAACCAATGTTGCACCTCGCACTACAATTTCAAATGCTGAAGGCCAATTTGAGATAATCAGGCCAAACTCCACACATGGAAATACTAGCTAACACCCAGAAAAAGTCACTTAAGGACTTCAAATGAATGATAATTAACGCTGTGTACTCAATGAATAATAAACTGCATTGCCCTTAAGAATAACCCAGTTTGTTGTATAAGTATCTTATAAGACTATCTAAAGTAGATTTGAAGATGCTTAAGGATGATTGCCTTTTGTGCAAAATGTTATCTATAGTGAATTTACTGTTTATCAATGTTATTATGCGTACTTCATCTGGGCCATCTACAAACATTATAGGAATGATATTCATTCAAACACAAGACCACTCAGCATCGACATCAGAGTACTGAGTTTCATTTCAGTTTTGAATGCAAAGTATTGTTTGGGATGGATTATTTTAAATATAAGGACACACCTGTTTCACCATCCTATATGCTGTGTACACAAATAAAAAAGAAATGGATGTTTACAACTGCCTTTTACTAATATTCCAAATGATGCTCAGGACTCTGTTGCAACTGCCGTCACGGTGGCGGAAATCACACCCGAGAGGGCCTGACTTGACGTGTCGTGTCAAAACACTGCAAACAACATAGCTGGCCTTTGCTAGGACTTGCTCACTTTGACTACATCCAACTTTAGGAAGGAAACGTTACCTCACAGATATGTAGGGTGAGAAACAACAAAGATAGAAATGGAAATAAATGTGATGTCTTTCTCCTTAAATTGTATCTAATCTGTAAGTACCAAACAACTCAGCTCCTCTTAAGTCATCAGTGTGACGTTAATATTTGTTATTCTTAATAAAGTAGCATTAAGAATACCTGATTGAGTAGAGATTTATTGTCTGTATCTGTTGCTGCACTGTTGGTGTTCAGTCTTTTGCTTGAATAGTTACATGCTGAACGACACTTAGAATTAAGCTTAGCCGACTGAAAGGCTCTGCTGATTGATTTGAATAACACAAGTAGCTGTTTACTTTTTGAAATACAAACACTTTTGAAGGTCAAAGCTGGGAGAAGATGCACAGCACACAATGAAAGATAATGAAATGCAACTTATTTTCCTGACCTTGCTGCGCAATGGGAACGGAAATGATTCCAAATGTGAAGGTTGTCTCATGTTTTCTAATAACATCAGGATTATAACAGTCTTTCCCACTGGCACAATTGTCTCCTGAAAAACACTAACATGTTTAAATAAAATACGGTAGTCTAATGAAGATTTTGGCCAACAATAAATAATTTCAACAACAGTGCAAGAATTGTTGAATGTTCTGGGAAAAAGCCTCAGAACACATACATCAAGTGTATGTCTCTTGTAATGTTTCTAACAGTTCTCGTTAATGATTCACTGGATTCTCTGAACCACTGAGTTTGTAAATCGTTGTCTTAGACAGGAAATCATCCACGGGAGCTCCTGTTTTTTGTCTCCTGTTTACTCGTTCTCAAATAAATCTGTGAGGGCACATAAAGTCATCATGCTCACTATTGTTTAAAAAAAATAAAAAACATGACCAGACTTTTTCATGGTCTGCAGACAAACACAAGAAGCTAAATATACACTATGACTCTTATTAAGAATGACATGAGAAGCACGCCCCAAATATATGTCTATACTGTACCGAATGGAGCTAGAAAACACTAGTCATGCAAGGTCTTTGCATGGCAGCAGCATTTGGCACTATTACATGTGGCTTGCCGACTGCGGCACTTGGCAAGAGCTGCCAGAAATCCTTGCAGTTTTGCATGCAACACTCAAGCTCAACCCTGAATTTGAGAGTCTCTGATGTTTGTTGCGACGTTGACTCACACAAGTCTTTGCATGCCTGTGCTCTCCCCCACCACCGACACAGCACGTGCGCAACTGTTTTGTGTACACATGAGTGGCATTTTAGACTGAGAGGAGGCCCTGATATGCCCTTACCTTGACCCTGAAGAGAGACACTGTTTGATGAAGATAAGGGCCTGACTGCGCCGTCATTGATCTAAGGGCCAGTCGACCGACTGGGGGAACCCGTTACATATCTTAAATAGGGCAAGGAGACCTTTACAATACAGTAATTTAGGCTTTGGTATTCTTTGACTCTTTCAGTGCCATGGATGAGAATTATTGCCATTTAAAATAGCAAAAAGAATAATTAATGATCAAATTCTTGTCAAATACATTTTTTATGGAGGGTAACTGACACCCTTGACTAATGCTTACCTAATATAAGCCAATTGAGCACTGTAGTGATAACTGTGACCATTAAATGGCAGTGTTTCCACACTTAAAACACAGATACCTACAAACAATTCAAAGTAAGGAATGGAAATTAATCTCTCGTATAATACCACCCATATTTACATAGATATAGCGCACAATAATCTGCCGGCCTTGAAAGATGAGTGAAAATACTAAATATACTAGGCACTCTAGAGGTTGCTTTAATTTGACTTTAAATAAAGGGATATTATAGAAGATGTTATAGAAGTACTGATTATGAGTTTGAACTGATATTTTACTAACAAGGGGGGCAACTAACAGGGGGCACTCTCCACCAGTAAAGTAGGTGCAGTATTCTAACAATCTGAGTGTGTGCCAGTGTTATGTTGAAAATGAGTTAGTGCTGCTCTTATTTCTAAATTTGCGGGTGTGTTCAATTTCTATTGAAGGTGTGTTGATGCTGCTCTTCTTTCTAAACATACAGACATGTTGAGTCTTTTTCGCTGTAACTTGGCAGTTTGAAAACATTTTTTTTTAATAAAACAAAAAATTAAGAAGCTTCCATGTACCATGACAAAAACAGATTGTTAGTTTTTTTTGTTTGTTTGTTTCCATTTGTAATCTGGTGAATTTTACAGTCCGACATATATGCTAGTTATTCGCGTACAACAATTGCATTATTTATAATGATCTACTCTAGTAATTTCTACAGTGTTCTTTCAACGTTGGACCAATAGTTCTTAAATGGAGTTATGTGAAGTCACTTCAAGGGGTAAGTAAGATTATAATATGGTTTCTGCTGGTAAATGAAAGTCTTTTTAGACGTATTAACTCATTCAGTGCCAGCCCATTAAAAATATATACAGTATTTGTCTTGTATAGCCCGTCAGTAGCATTGAGTGAGTGCCTAGTTAAAAGGGATCTTTGATGACTATCGCCATCAATGATAGTGAATGAGTTAATTCCGTAACTGGAACAATACATTACTTTCAAATTAAGAGCAATTAATTGAAACATGAAGCCACATATTGCTAAATTGTGTGAGAATGACTGATTAGGAAAAAATTGTATGCCTTTATTTTGTTACGTTTCATATGGATGCACATTGTCATTGCTGACACATATTTTGGGTAATTACCTTTGAAACACATTTTTTTCAACATGTTATCGATTGAAAATGACATCACGTGTGCCCAAGGCTTGGGTGACAACCAATCATGCTTACCCATTTTCTGAGTTTGGTGCTGTGACATTTGCAAGATGTGATTGGTTCTTCCCTGAGCTTTGAGTACATGTGATGTACTTTTCAGTCAACAGTAAGTACCAAAGATATTGTACATGAAAAATAATTGTGTTATCTAATAATTACAGAATATTAACTTTTTACTGGCGAAAGTTGGAAAAAAAGTTACATAGTTTAACCATGTTTCTGACAATATTGTAAGAGCTTATTTTTGTAGCCCAACCATGTGGATTTTTTTTCTTAAGCTGATGACAATTTTTGACATTTTTTTTCCACAGTCATAGATTGTTTTCAGTGATGATTAGTATAGTTCCAAGTAGGCAATAAGTATAGTCCAGTGTATTAAGGTTATATATGTGCTGAAAGCTTGAGCATATGTGAAGAAGCAGAAGACAACACTACAGAAAGGAGTAAAATAGACATAATGACAGGAGAAGTTGCACAAAGAAGATTCACCCTAGAAGGATGATGAGAGGTTACTGAGTCCACTTTTCTCTCCTATCCCGTGCTCTGTTCCCTGATGTGGCAGAAATGAATTTGAGAAATCTCTGGTGCTTGACCAGAAGCCTGAACTTAACCGTCTTCAATTACCATCAGTCACACCACATTCCTACCATCCTGCAGGACCCGCAAGTTCAGCTTTGCACTCTCTATTCATATTATTGCATATCTGGTTATCATGAAATTCTTTTTACCAGCTCTTCAGATACACATGATGACATAACCAACAGGTTACTGAGTATAGTGAGTCAATTATTCCTGATTTTTTTCTTCAACAGAGTACATTTTCAGTTTTGTTTTATGGTGCATGGTCATGGTGTTACACTCTTACATTACAGTACCACAGCCTCGATCAATGGACAAGTCTCCGCCATTCTTGCTGAGCCACAGAAAATAATAGCACAGCGGGTAATGAGTACAGCATCGGTTTCTATCAGGGATACAGTGGTTATTCTGAGATTCATTCAATAGGGATCAGCATCAGCAGCATGCTCATAGTCTCGGTTTAACCCTATAGCTTTTTGCATCCATTCAAATGCATCTAATAAATCTTAGTGCAACATTAGAAGACAGATTTTGGTTTAATGCTTTGTCAGCTCTTGAGAACATTTTAAAATCTCAAGTGACTCTCCATACAAGTGATTATGTCTTCCAGAGCCCCAAAAGGCTTAGCGGACCTGTTGCACATGGCCCTGTTCTGTTCGGAGCCAACACTTCTCCATTTACAGCACCGCGGCATGGATCAATGGGCCAGTCGCTTCCATTCTGCTGAGCTGCGGAAAACGATTAATAGGGATGTGTGATCTGTGGTGTGTGTCAGAGGGAGTCCTCCTCAAAAATGAATGTTGACCTGTGGTATTTCATCACTGTTTAGTCTCAGTAGTTCTATATATTAGTATACAGTTCGAGTCGTTGAGTATGTACATCTAAAGGTTTATCACATTTCAAAGTTTACCGAAACCATTAACCTTTCATGTACTAAATGCGTTTGAAAAAAAAAGTGGCAAGAAACCCTGTGGGGAAAAGCGATGGGTCCTTGTCAGGACCCATTCAGGTTTGGCACAGAGGGTTGCATTCCATCATGATGCTTGAATATGCTCCAAAACATGTTTAGTGTTTAAAAGAGGGCAATGAGTGTAAACTTTGATTTGTTTTTACATTCTTAGGCCACAATATTAGTACACACAGTACACCTGCATATTTCAAAGGTAACGCTATTGCCTCTGGTAAAAAATCCCACACCGTTTTGCCATTTCAAAATGTTTTCATATAAAAAAACATAAAATTACGGAGTATTTTTTCAGCTGTGTCTGGCTGGAAACCAGTCCAGGGTGTCTCCCACCTACTGCCCATAGACAGATGGGATAAGCACCAGGAAGCCAGCGACTCTGGTGAGGATACACAGCTAAAGAAAATAAATAATTGCATAGATGGATGGATGGATATTTTTCTGTCATTATCCTTAGCTAATTTAGCATTTTTGTCTCCAGGTTCACATTATATCCCGCTATATTGAGACAAAAAATGTTTTGTTTTTGTTCATTTTTGTTTGTTTACTTTGTTAACAAAATAAATAAACAAATTAATTCAATCAAAAGTATGTTTTGTCTTGTCGGACATCAAATCCATTTGTCTTGTCTGACTTAGGAGGAGGATAAGTATTAACAAAAACAGCGACACAGACAACAGAAAAACCTTACGGTCATTTAAGACAAGCCACGATAGAGTGAAGCCGCAATGACCGACCCGCGATGTTGTGAGGGAATACTAGATTTCAGAATCTGTACGTTTTGTTTGTTCCGCCACCCAAAGAACACGTGTTTATTAATTGTATTTATAGTTCTAGTTAAGTGCAAAATCTGAGTGTTTGGCAACTCACGTGGCTAAAAAAGTTTGTCCAAATATTAGTAACACCACCAAAATACAGTATAGTGCGGTTCTAACTACTGCAAGCTCCAACAAAAATCAAATTTGAAATTTGATTATAACATGTTCTTACTATTAATTAAAATGGCTCTTCTATTTTGCATTCCAGATTGTGCGCGTTAACTTGATTGCGTCACTTTTTCTGCATTCGCGTGCTTGTAATCGGTTTGCAATTAATGGCACACCTGCACACGAACGCGCAGAATGTTATGCGCTTATTGTACGTACATTCTATAATCCGTTCTATAATCACTCAAGCGTCCAATAATCGTCCACACGCATCACATTTTTGTCCGCAAACTCCAGTCCCAGGCTGTTTGTTTACTTTTGTACACAAACAATAGCTGCGATGCATTCTTACCTTCGCGATGGCTCTTTTATATCTCATGGCCGCCTGTTCGACGAGGCTGGTCACTTTAATATTTCCATCCCCGCACGGGACAACCACCCGGGTCCGTCCGAAACACACCGTCACCTTCATGTCCTCGCGTTAATTCCAAAAAGGAAAAAGACGACGCGCGGAAGGGAAACAAACCATCCCTGGCGGCGTTGCTTGGGGAAGCCAAACTAATGATCGCAGCTGCTCGCGGAGAAGTCCAAAGTCAGAAATCCGGTGGCTGGTGTGGACCGGTTGACTGGGTGGCGTCCTCCTCTCGAGTGTTGACTCACTTGAGGGAAAACTTCCCAGCCGAGCGGTTTCTCAGCGGGGAGCGCACAGCTGACATGACGCTGCGAGGGTCGCCCACATGTTGGAGCAGGCAACAGGAATGTCTCCTGTGCACAAGCAGCAGGAGTGGTGAAAGTACACACGTTCTGTAATTAACCCTTTAACAGCCAATACGAGTTTGCGCTTAAGCAGTGGCGTCACCAGAAGCGTTCACAATCAGCAAAATAGTATAAATTATTTAGTATTTCGATTTTTTCAAGCAACACATATTGACGTATTCAATCAAATGTAACAAAAATAAATTTAAATTAAAAAATATAAACTTTCACTTTATAACCTAAATATAATCATCGATGCATGGTTTACCCTTCACTGCATTGCATAGGACAGTGGTTCTCAAATGGGGGTATGGGTACCCCCCCTGGGGGTACTTGAAGGAACTCCAGGGGGTACTCGAGATTTTAAACCAAACAAACAAGCAAACATTCTTTAAAGATAATTATTGAAATAATTGTTTCAGGAAATATAAATTCATCAAACAAATTGTATTCATTTTTCCAGATTCTCAAGCAAACTAGAATGGTTCAACCCAACTTGTCACATGCCACATTCCGTTACCTGTTAATGATTTATTTTGTGAGCAGATCTCTACTATGATCCCAAAAGTTGAATATTTTTCTGTGGAAAAATATTTATTTATAGTTTTTTTTTTTTTGAGAACAGGTCTGACACTTTGTTGATTATGGTTTTTTGTGGTTAAATATTTATTAAGTTTATGACTTCTTCTTGAACAGATCTCGACTGTAATCCCAAAAGAGGATGATTTATGTTTAACAATTTTCTGTGGACAAGTATTTATTAATTTTTATTTGAGAGCAGGTCTGACACGTTGATTTTTTTTGTGGACAAATATTTATGAACAATTAATGATTTATTTTTGTAAAAAGATCTCTACCGTAATACTAAACAATAATCATAAGTATTAGTATAATAATAATTATTATTATTATTATTATTATTCTCCTGACAGAGTAAATGCACTTGAGTATCAGGAAGGTATAGGTAGGAAAACCAATCAAGTTGGTGGCTTACATATTTCAGAAAGATATGTAGAAAGAAGAAAGCATGTCTGTATTGTCTGGTTTCAAATCACAAAACCATTGTGTTAACATGTATTTCACTAGTTATTTTGGAAATTTAAATAGGAGTAAGCTTGAATTATTAAACCATGATGTAGAGTAAATTAAACCCCAGGGCTGATATGCAGTGTGACCCAATTTACTACTGAAATCTTGAGTCCCTTTTCTGGCTTCTTTCTTCCATGTTTTTGTGACACAACAGCAAGTAAGAATGGCATTTCATCTAAATTACAAAAAAAAGTTATTTAAGAAGCAAATCATAATGCTACACAAAAGGTTTTTACAAAAAGGAAAAAACAAACATGTTTGCAAAAGAGTAACGGGGTGCTTAGAGCTACATCATAACCTCTATAGCGAAAATAAATCCTATCACTGTAAAACCGATGATATAATCACAACATAGCATAGTAATACAATGCATATGATGGCTATAGATGTACTACATATTTACATCTTCATTTAATTAACAGAGAAAAAATATTAGCAACCAAACAATGCATTTAAAGACTTCTACACTTGAATTGATGATTAAAATGACAAACTTTCCTAAAAAGCTTTCAAAAACACGTATGCTGAAGATTGAAAACTACTATCTAGTCAAAGTTCAGACCCAAACATTTTATTCAGGCTTGTGTGCAAAAAACTTGTCCACTAATGTTGCTAGAAAATCTGTCTCATGTTATATTTTTTTTTTAGATCAGGACAATTCTGAAAGTCAGTAAAATCTTATCGGCAGTTTAAAACAGGGAGCAACAAAAGCTATTTCAGGCTTCTTTTAATATAGGGCATGTTTAGGCAGGACCTTTCAAGGATTACGCCACAATTCTCCCAAGTAAAGTTGATTCAGGTGCCTCAACCGGTTTGTTGTATTTTGAGGTAATCACCAAAGAAATAAATTCAGATTAAGGTGACAAGTTCAGGTTGCACAGAATGCAAAACACCCATGAATCAAAAGTGGCTTGAAAATTGTCCGCAAATAACATGAATTTTCCATACACAATTTAAATAAATAACGACACCACTTGTGGCTCTGTCAGAATTAATAGCTGTTGGACAAGCTCCGACATAAACAACAAAACATAATAGTGAAATAACTAAAAATTGAGACAACGTTTAAATAAAAGCCTTGTGAATTTTATTCATTTGACAAGCAGCAAGATCATGTTTGTCATTTTTTTTTTTTTTAGATACAATGGTCAGTATGAGTTTTATTACATAATCTTTCCTAACCAGAACATTAAAAAAACATACACACAAACAAGAACTGCAAACGCGAGAAAAGAAAGCTTGTTTTTCAAATGTGGAGCAATCAATGCATCACTGATGCCCCAACTTACTTTTTAAGCCATGGTCTTCTTTTCAGTCACCTCAGAGGCCCTTCTTCTCTTTCCTCGCCAATAACTACAGTATATAGGCATTCTCTTTTGCGTCGTTTTCCGCACACATGATGCACGTGGCACTGGTGATGTTGTAAACAGCTTAAAAAACAGAAGGTGGTTGGAGTGGGAAGTGGTCGTCTGCCTTAACAGGCGTTCTTTAGTCACCGTGTTGGGCTCCCAGCAGAGGGCGACAAACCCCCCAAAATGGATGCATGTGTTGTGTTATTGTGTTTTATGCTTCAAAACCTGCATCGGCCACAGTCACAGTTTAGTGTGGCTCCCGGACTCCATCGCTAAGCGATATAGCTGTACTCATCCGCAGAGGTTTGACTTCGCTCGATGTACTGCTTGTCGATGAGCACTTCTATGCACTTCTTGATCATACTGATACTGGGGTTGAACCTGGCTTTGGATTGATTGATGACCTGGATATGAAGACAACAAAAATTCTTGCATCACCAAACGAAAGGTAGTGACACGACTCCGATGACAACATCGAATCAACCCACCTCTTGTATGAGGGCATTGTGTCTGAGCACCTTGCGGGCTTTCATAATTCTCACTATAGCAGCTTGTAAATACATTTTGCGGTCCTCGTCTACAGCGCTCCTTGTTTGTTCCATCTCCTACACAGAAAACAGACAAAAGATGTATTTTGTCTGATAAATATTTTTTAATGTGCAACGGACACCTTGAAAAACATATTTTGCAACTTGCAGTCAACTGCAAATGACATCACGTGTGCTTGAGGCTTAGGTAAGCCTCTATCACACCCAGGGACAAACGTGAGCTCAGGGAGCAGTTCTTTAGATCTTGTCAGGGTGCGTTCAAGTTCGCCAATGTCTACCTAAAATGTCACCCAGGTTGCCAGACGTTTCCCTGTATTGCTCTTGTCGCAAGGACATTTTGAACATATGCATTAGGTCATGAGAAGAGATATATTTAAACTGTTTTGGCAACCCAACCCGTACGAGATCGAAAGAGCCGGTACCTTCACCAACATTCGCCCTTCGGTGGAATAGGAGCTAGAACGACGAATTACGACTTATTTGTTGGTCATGTGACATTCACAAGCTGATTGGTTGTTACGTGAGCCTTCAGCACCTGAAATTATTTTCAGTTGAAATGAAGCAAATCTTTGTTTAAAGTATTGTACGTAATAAAATATTTAGTCAAATGAATAATATACCAAACATTTTTTTTCCACTGCTGCAAATATCTACAGTGGACAAACCCTTTAAAATTTTAGAGAAGTGTCAAACCTGTGGCGTGTCCCTCTGCATTGATGTTGTGATCTTGAACTTTGTCCTTTTACTGACAAAGGACATATTCAGTGAAAATGTGGAGTCAGCGTCAATCTCCTCCTGTTTGCAGAAAGAGTGACAGACACACATCAGTTTTCTGCTCTGTAATAGCCGAAGGAGCTGGCAAAGCTTTATTGATCAGATAGTACTATCCTCAAATTTTCACCACACCTCATACTGACTAGTATAGGAATAGAATAGCTTTCTTTTCAAATTAAGAACAAATTAATTGGACCATGAAGCAGCTTATTGCTGTTATAGTGCCTCCTTTTTAAAATGTCATATGCCTTTATTTTTAAGTTTTATACAGATACGCATTGTTATTAAAAACATTTTCCAAAAAGAGGAGCCAGAAACAAAAAAACAGTTTTATTGCATTCTTATGTTTAATTATATTTTTGCTGTTGAGTTTATTTATAGGGTGGCTTTCACCATGAGTGACAGATTGTATTGTATTATATATTATATTATATTATATTATATTATATTATATTATATTATATTATATTATATTATATTATATTATATTATATTATATTATATTATATTATATTATAATTGGTGCCATGATAAATTATGATAACGTGACAGGAGACAAAATGTTGGAATAATTGCGTGTGTGTGTGTGTATAAATCATATAAAAAATCCATTGATTGGACAACTATTGACACTTTTATGCAATCACATTCATCCACACACGTGCACACACAAATATAAACAAATCCTTATATGGTATTACTGTGAAACTTGTAACCACCTTCTTTGTAATCTTTGAAATGAAACAAAAGGAGAGCCAGAGAACACCGGAAGACCTTGGTGCTCTCTCCCTCTTTTGCAAAATATTGTTTTGACGAGTTCTTTTTCATTTCCCTGTCCTCTTTTTATTGACAACTCTGACAGACACACACACACACACACACACACACACACACACACACACAAAATGGCACTGCATGATTGATGCTGAATAAAATATGCCGAGTGATGTAAATAAAAATGTAGTCCGAAAGATGAATAAACTTTCACTCCACCTTTTCTGAGTTGTGGTTGAGCATCTTCACATCCAAAAGAGACTTGATGGTCTTCTGCAGCTCCTTCTCGTTCATCTGCGTACCATCCTGCAGCTCCTTGTGCGTCACCGTCTGGCTGTTATTGAACGCGAGGAGCACGGCCATCTGATAGGTGGTCACCATAGCAACGTAGGGCTTGGATAGGTAGTTCATCTTGACTTCGCCTTAAAAGAAATACATAAATGACAATAATCTCATACAATTCTAAGCGAATAGTGTTTGCATAATCCAGGTTGGTGTGTTCTTAGGGAATTGGGTTGATTGATGAGACTTTTTGGTCTGTTGCAGCTGTTTTTGCCTCTCATTTGAGTAGGCTTCATTGTTCCATGCATTGAGGTTACCTGTACAGAGGTAGTGTAGCCAAGTCAGTTTCCTTCCACTGAAGTGCTGATTGTAGAACAATTCAAACTGCAGAAAAATAGGGACCCCAGCATTACCAAACAATGCTGCTTTTTTGACGCTCCACTAAAACAATTTACCATCTGGACACTCTTCTCTAGTTCTTGTGGGATGGCAAACGTGGAAGATGGGACGTGCGTGAGTGGCCAAGCTCCAGCCTGCAAACACATGTGTTGCACTGCTACAAATGTTGCCAGACACTTTGACAGCCTGTATTCAAGTAATTCCTTCTATGCCTGTCTAGTAAAAATGGATCTCTATGGCAGTCATTGGTAGTGAAAGAGGTCTAAACAGGCATCTGGCTTGTTTGCATGCATCTTGAATTGCCGCTCACTCACCTGTAATACGTATATCTGGAAGCTGATACCCAAGTCCACTACAGTCTCCTCCGTCTTGATAAAATTGTTAAACTTGTTGTTGAGGTCAGCACTCACACTCATGTCCGTATACATTCTGTGAAGTTTGCTCGTAAACTCATAGCCACACGCTTGCTGTGGGAGGGGGAGAAACCATGAGAGTTTGTTCAGGGTGTGCGAGCACGTTTTTAATTGTATTTACCTTTAATTTGTTGATCATGGCTTCTTCTGAGTCCATTGACAATGATAAACCGTGTATTAATCGCTTTGCTAGCATTCTGGCATAAAACTGTAAAAATAAGAACAAATAAGACTATTACTTCACATTCTGGCGATACTAAGTATAGGCAAACATTTCTATTTTCATTACAGGATTGAGCTTCAAGTAAAACATCAAATCTTGATTTTCTTTTTCTGGACAATTACATTTTAAATCGATTTTAATGAAAAAAATAAACCGAACAAACACTAATTTAAAAGTATTATTTTTTTAAAAATCCTATGATAAGTATGAGGACAAAAACAATGAATACTGATGAGAAATCATTTTTAACATAAACGTAACATTCAAACTTTATGGATAACTTGCTTCGAGGTCTAGTACATTTATTGTGGCGTTTTAGCAGTAAAAGGTTATTATTTTGTCTAAAATTCATTTATTAATTAATTTTCCGTGTCCAATCTAATACCTTTAGGACAGCACAGTGGAAGTGGAAGCACCCTCAATTTTTGGGTCAAATTCTGGTATTTTCGATGTTACTGAAAATAATGCCATAACAACCTCAGATAACACGAGCTGCTGTTTGCTGTAACAGGCGGTTAAGCTTCCTTGAATGGCTACCGTTTATAGGACCCATACATTTGGCCTTGATTTTTGAGAGAAAAAAAAAGTATGTCTTTTATTTAGGGAATTATGGTAAGAACCATGTACTTTAATGTAGTGGAAACATGTATTATAAATCACCCATCCACAGTGTAAATTCTACAACTTTTGCAAGATCTCAATTGCACAATTTAGCCATTTTTAAAATATTCTAATATGAAATATCAATCTTAAAAAGATGAAATAATCAAATTAGATGTATCACCCAGCCTGAACTCCAGGTCAGGAGTATATACTACGACGACTGAATTTATTAAGTTAATACAGAAGACTGTTCACCTTTTGAAAGATGTCTTTGTCATCTATGTACTTAAAAACGGTGATGAAACTGCTCAGCTTGTCTTCCACCTCATTCTCGGTCATTCCCTTTGCAGACTTCTTCAGGAGATTGTCACAGTATTTGGCCAGCTGCAAAGAAACACGCAGAGAATCGAGATCCTTCAAAACCACAAAACTTTATGATAATAAACAGTATCTGTGTGTAGGGGTAAACTAACCAGCTCTGGGGCTTTACAGATGGACTTGGGCTCTCTGAAATTCACTACAGACGTCAATGCCTAAAAGAAAATACATAGTACTGAATGAATAAAGCAGAATCAAGAAAAAATAAAGTTTGCATAGGTTTTTGTTACCTTATCGAGCGCACTCATGAAGTGCTGATCCCCATTTAGAACGGTGTTAATGAGCTGAACAAATTTACTATGAACTTCGAGCACTGATTCAACAAATAGGGTAGGCATCTACAAGAGTGCAAAAACATAGAAGTCTTAGACACAGTGCAATTTTGTTTGGCTGAATTTAGGTCTGGACTTGAGCACGGCAAACCTTGAATTATTATGAAATCATAATGAAAGTAATTTTTAGATGATGTCACAAATCTGCACATCAACTATTTTGCTTTGAAAATCAGGGTTTTACTACTCAACAAAATGACAGCTGAAATTAAGCAAAAAAATAAATGGAAAATTTTGTAGATTAATCGGATGAAAAAAGATTTAGTTCCTCCCTCTTTTTTTAAATGACGTTTTCTTAAATGGATGGGACAGAAACTAAAAATAAATATTTTAAATTAATTTTATATTATAATTAAAAAGGATAATTACATCAATATTAGGGTTGTTCCAATACATTTTTTCACTTCCGATAAAATATTGATATTGCAGCCAAGAGTACAGAGACACATTTTTTTTTAGGATCAAATGTACTATATAATCTAAGTTACTTAGTTAGAAGTTACTGCATTTCAATAAAATTAAGACTAATTAAAATAAATGCAATAAATGAATGGGTTCTGAGTAATAACCCTAACAGAAAAAAATATTGGGAGATTTTGGATGTTAGACCGTAATAATCTGATCCTATTGGTGGATATCAGACCAATATTCAATATCAATATTAGATTCGGACACCCCCCCTTATCAATACCCAGGTAAAAGCAGACACTTGTAAATATCATATTTTTAAAAAGAGCATGATAATCAGTCTGCATTCAGAGGACAAAATTAATCAAATAATGTTTAATGATAAGAGGCTGACATTCAGACAATTTGGAATATTTTAACTCTCCAAACAATTAATTGATCATCAAAACTATCAATAGTTATCGGTTAGTTGTAGATTATTTATTGGGCATCTAAACATAAAAACTCAGTTAAAAATGAATGTATAGTGTGGCATCACTAACGTTTTCTAGAGATAGGTTACTGGTTCCTCGGATGCCCTCATTGTTGATATGGACCTGCAACTCCTGGATCATGTGCGGCAAACCATTGCACACGGCTCGCAATAGCGTGTACATGTTTTGCATGTCTGGAGGAACACAAACAAAAGTGATTTTCCACTCGGGGAACACAAATTCATAAAATGAATACAGTTCGAAGCTAACCATCTCGCTTCTCTTGTCGAATAATGTTCTGACACTCTGCGTGGAGGAACTGCAGATGATCGGCCACCATCCTCTGCTGGCATTCATTGATAACTTTGGCATAGGAGCTGGGATGCAGATATTTCCGACATCGCATCTCTTCATCTTTCAACCGCCCCAGAACCTGGACGAAGAGATACAAGTCCGTTTCTTTTTCGAGTGGCTCAGGCAGGAACCGACAAAGTATTTGCTTACTTGTAAGGACTGCATACCTTCTCCATATACTGTGAACAGTTGGATTCTTGCAGTAAATTTGAAGCTTCCTGTTTGTAATACTCTCCGGTTTTTGTCACAAACTCCCCTTCGAAGATTTCCTGATAAAACTGTAAAACGATAACAACCACAAATCTGAATGAAGGCCTGCTGCCCATTTAGTTGGTAATATACTATCCCCACATATGTTCTATACTATGTATGAGGGCTGGCCAATAAATTAAAATATTTAAATTAATTTGGCATTTTAAAAAACTAAGATTTTAAAACTAGCTAAATTGTGCAATGGAGGTTTTGCAAAAGTGGCAGAGTGAAAAGTTGTGAAAAGAGAGAAAACTTGCAAGAGTGGTTGACAAGGCATGTTTATAATACATAAATAATTGTGGAATTTAAAGGAATAGTCCACTTATTTAGCCATTTTTAGCACTAAAAAGTTAATATTTTGTGTAAAATTATTTCAGTATCGTCTATTTTAGACACTACTTTTGCATAAAACTTGAAAATATTTGATAAACATAAACATAAATATATATAAAATACTTGGGATGGAATGTCCGGACACTTATAAATGTAAGTGTGTACTGCGATCGGATGAAGGCTCAGGTAACGACCAATCAATCAGGGTTCAGTTTGTGAATGTCACATGACCCATAAGTGAGCCATGATTGGCCGTTACAGAGCCTTGAGCACAAGTGATCTCATTTTCAGCTGACAGCAATTAGAAAAATATGTTTTTAAAGGTATTAATTTAACATTATTATGAGAATTTAGAAAAATATTAATTTAGCTATCAAATGATAAACACAGCAAAATAAATAGACTAACTCTTTGAAGGACACTGTAAGATTTGACAGTTTTCATTATGGACAGCAGGAGCTGCTGCATTTACCATTGTCCATAGTTAAAACAAGCATGGCAACCTCTGGAGAAGTGCCACCCCCCATGTAATATATTTTATCATAACTAGACCTCCGATTATATTAAAAAAAAGATTGTTGGTAGTTAAGAGCACATTTATTTGCTAGTTTGTTTTTTTTATTTATGATCTTATAATTCATTCCTTTTTAATGTAAATCGGTCTAAGTATTACACAGTGTCCCTTTAAGCAAGTTATGCACAAACTATTGATGTTAAGTTTGTTAAAATTGATTATAAATCAGTGTGTATTAATTTTTGTGTTTTCCCATAGGACTTTTTAAAGATAAATCAAACTTTTAAATAAATGTTTGTTGGGTTTATTTCTTTGTAAAAATTGTAATAATTCAGAATGATAAAAGAAAATTGAGATTTTATTTTTTAGTCATATCACACAGCCCTACTATGTTTTTTTTTGGGTTATGGCTGACCTTGAGTTCATCCCTGCAAAAACCTGTGAAAAATTAAAAATGATATTATTTTTACCTTGAGTGGAAACTTCTTTTTGTACTGCTCTACATGAACAAAAGAGTTGATGACCCCGTGGATGACTTTCTGGTTGGGGTTCTCGCCACAACGGTCACTACAGGAGGAAATTTGGTTTGAGCCTTTGTTTACATTTCAAGTGGCTAAGACTGTGTTACGACGCTTACTTTTTTATTTCATTCAGCAACATCCGGATCAAAATTGCTTGAAGAGGCTCAATCATTAGCTTCCTCCACATATCAAGTGCCAACTACAGAATCAAAATTAAAGTAGGTTTCAATACAATTTTACTGAAAAAAAAAAAAACACTGTAGCTTGAGAATGCAATATTAGTTAATACCTCTCCGATCTCCATTAATGGCTCATTCATGTCCACTCCTCCGTAGCCATACTGAAGGTCCGCCTCCGTCAGTTTGTTCTTCTTGATGAATTGTGTGTTGAGATACCTGTAAAGGCAACATTTTTTATGGTGTGTATACCAGTGCATTGCACCTTAAATAGGGTATAAGTACTCTTGAAAATGCAAAAAAAAACAAGTCATGGGATATGTGATTTATCCCACCCCACCCCCAGCTAATTTAATTTTATGCTTTTTAATGCCGTGATATGCACAGCACATTTGTCTTTTCAAATTAAGAGTAAATTAATCGCAACTGGAAGGTACCTATTGCTGAATCATGTTATAGAGACTACTTTGCAAAATGTTTTAAGCCTTCATTTTGTGAAAGTTGTATTTAAATTTTGCTTAAGTGTGCCTGATAAAATACACCAAGAGATACCACTACAAATACAGTCCTAAAGTTTGATCAATTAGACACAGATGGCAAAGCACACTGTTGTTTTTGTTTTTTTTTGTTTTGTTTTCTTCTCTTTCCAAAAATGCATTGAAAACAGTTTGGGGACCACTGTTCTATTGCATGCTATAGTATGAATATTACTCTTAATTTTATATCAGGCAGAAACTTGAACAGAAACAAATAGAGCACAAAAAACTACTAGGTTTTAAACGGACATCAATAATGTTAAGTGAAATGTTAACCGACTCAAAGATACATTTAAACTGTTTAGTGAGTAAAATGGCGGTGAATATATGACAACTGTGTTACCTGTACAAGCAGTCCATATAGTCGGCCCCTTTGCTGTATTCATCCCAGTATCTGTGGTACATTACTAAAACCTTCTCTTCCGATTCCAAAACTTTCTACGATGCAAGCACAGGTAGGACAAATGTTAAAAAAAGACATATAAAGCAAAACATTTCAGATTTGGTGTTTGGCTTACCTTGTACAAATTCCGGACATGATTCTCTAGAAAGACTTTTGTTTCAGTGTATAATCGCTCACCCAAAGGCTCAGGGTATGCGACACACAAGGCATATATATCACTGGGGTCAATGTTCAGGAAATATGATTATCTATGTATGCCGTATGGTAGTGGTTCGTATGATAGTGGTAGATGACTGATACACAACAAAAAATATATATATATTTTTTTTATGATCAGTGATTTTCAATCAATATAGTCATCGCTCATGTTGAAAGAAAAACACATTTGAGGGAGGATACGAGAAACGGTCATTCCACGTTGCTCTCTCCACATAGTCGAGCATCACAACAGCCTTGATTGTCGTTAATAACTTGTTCCATGTCTCGTCGAAATCTACCACCCGTGGCTTCAAGGACATTGTGCAGCCTTTATATGAGCCTGGTAATAAAACAGAAAGAAATTAATTAAAACATACACCATTTAATTGACATATACATTGCTTTGGAGGTTTGAGTTATGTCTGAATAAGAAGTGTGACATTCCTCAAAATACTGGATTAAACCTCTTTGGGGGCCACATCTGGCCCAAGGGGCGTATATTTGACATCTCTGCTTTGAATCCTTAATATCCTAAACACTTAAGTTTGGGACAAGATTAAATCAATTTAAAAAGTACATAAAGACTGATAACTGAATTGATACTACTGTCCATCTTGAGCCTTGTCAACGTGCCCTTGAGCAAGGCACATAATCACATAAACAGCGTTGAAATTATCACTTTTATGTTGCATTCGTGTAATTTGGATTATGGGGAATGCGACGCATCCAGCAAAAACGCGATCGCACAATAAACCGTGACCCTGTTGGGTTAAGATAGTGTAAATGACCATCACAAAAATATACACGTCAGGCACCGGCTTGCTGCTTAGCTTCTTCTTAACGGCCGCTGTTAATTAACGTTTGTGCAACATGACGTGTGTTGTTAACAGGTAAACTTCTCGAAAAAGGGGGCAGCCAAGTGAAAGTTAGTGACTACCGGAATGTCAATCCCAAAATAGGATGGCTAGCGAGCGGGCTAGCTAGCATCTCTCTCGCATGCTACTCCTCCCGGCTCATTTCCACGGAAGGCACCAGCTAGCAGCTTCTCGCCTAGCAGGAAGCTACAGGCAGCGCAGCTATCGCGAGCAAATGATCGTCTACTTGCGCGATGTACCTCGTTTGGCACTGACAGCCCAGTAAACAAAGTCAACCATGTCCGGGGATAAACGTCCGAGTTATACTTACCACTGGACAGTAAATCCTTGCTCTAAAACTCAAGTTTCTACGCTGTCACAGGCTTGATGTGTTTCACTGCTCTTCCCTGCCTCTTGGGTTATACCATTGACTTTCAAGGGGGGGCATCGTAAGGTCCGAAAATGTTTCTCCAAAGTTGGTATATTTTTAGGGTGAAATATTTATTCATTTATTTTTTTCAATGATAATAGTGTCTATTTCGCTCACAAAAAGGGAGTCATAGAGTCTACATATGTTTCGGTTTAAGACATAATTAAAAACTTAAATGTGTGGTACCGCCCAGCACTACGGAAAGTCGAATGTTCAAACTTGTCACAGGAAAAAAAAAAATCAAACTCTGCAAATTTCCAGAATCGTATTTTATTAATCACTTGGGTCCATAATATTGTATGAAAAGGGAGTGATCGTGGAAATTACCTATAATTAGTTAACAAGCAATACCCAATAACTACCCGACAAGGTAATGATGTCGCTTTATTTAAATGTAATATCAACATACCTAAAATCAGGGAAAATAAATGAACAATTGAAAGGATAGCATTTAAATTAAATCGAATATAGATACAAACTAATACCACTAAAGGAGTGTACGGAGGTGTGGAGCTGCCCATGTGAACTAAACAACTTTTGCTGAAAGTCGTTTGAACGTACTGTACAAAAAAAAAAAAAAACTTCCAAAAGTACGTGTTGGTTAATTGTTAAAAACATTGCATGTTTCCCAACAATGTCACTGGATACTATCAGACTTTGCACGTATTATTATTATCATTAGTAGTAGTAGTAGTAGTAGTAGTAGTAGTAGTAGTAGTAGTAGTAGTAGTAGTAGTAGTAGTAGTAGAAGAAGAAGTAATAGTAGTAGTACTTGGCCTACATTATCCTAATATTTTCGAAAATTAAATCAATTAACATAATTAGTCAAATTTATGTTTTTTTTGTTTGTTTTTTTGTCAATTTGTTCTCGTAATGCCACGCGTATGCGCATAGAGGTATGCAGAGTAAAAATGCACTTAGCATTTAGCCTACAAGTAAATACAAGCCTACTTGTAAATATGTTCAAATGATATTGCCATCTCAAAATCCTTACTCCACTTTGGCAGGTCTGTTGACGGAGAAAATTGCACAATGGGACATAGTGCTCATAGTTGAAAACATAGGAATGACTCAGTAAAGTTTCAAACCAATGTTTATCATAAAACAGGACTCAATTTGCTACCAGTGGGGGTCATTTTGTTCATGGACATCAAAGAACATCATTAAAGTAAACTTCACTGCTTTGTGATTGTGTCATTCTTTACCCAGAAATGTATTGGTCATCTTAACTTGAATGTCTTTTACAAAAATTGTTTGATGATGTGTGGTTTAAAAAGGCATATTTATTCGGTTTTCTGCTCTTACATGGCAAAATATATTGCAATGTTTAGGTTATTAAAGGGATGATCAGTAATATTTTGAGTGACTATGTGGGACATTTGGTGGCATTACGGTAATGTAGCACATGCACTACAGTGTCTCAGAAAGACCATGCTTTGCAGACTTATGCCAATGGGGGCAGTGCGCCAACAAATGACAACAGATGGACCAGCAAAAAAATTGTAAAATCGACACAACTGGCTCCAAGCACCGCACAGTACGGACTCCATTGCTAAAATTCAATCATTTCCACACGTTCTCTCCATAGAACCAGGATAAGTTGTATGGTGATGCCTTTGCTGATATTTTCTTTGATGTTTCCTGGGTGACTTCAAATGCATAAAATAACTAAAGTCATCTCAAGTCCCAAACATTCTCTGCCCCTTTGTTATGATACATTCTTGTTTTCTGCATGGAGTGGAGTGCTCGAATTTGACTTAAATTGTGTTTTTTCTTGTGTCAATGTTAACCATGACACAATTTGGGGTACTGTACTGTACTGATACAATGTTCATAGCTAATGATCTCATTTATTGTCACTGCAGCATGTGTGTGCAAAATGTTTTCTTTTTCCTTGGGAGAGCTTTGCAAAAAAAAATATTTAAGAAGCACCTCTTTATATGAGTTTATTAGAAAGCTGTACAGGAGTTTGAATATGATACTAAACCTTAGAATCAGGTTTGTTTGAGATAGACATTTCAAAAACATGCAGGATACCAGGCTTCGAGGACTGGAGTTTGACACCTCTGTCTTAAAGTCAGACGTCAGGGTTTGTGTTTTCCCGGATATTGACAGCAGAGGGCGACAGTTGCCTTATTTTCGTACGTGGATGACTTAAACTGCACAGAACAGTTGTATTTAAAAAAAAGTGTGCAGTCCAAAAAGACAAACTAGAATTTTGACAAACCAGAAGTAATTAGTATTACTTCATGATAGATGATTATCCTATGTAGGCAGTAGAATCATAACAATATGTTTATTTGGATAATCAATTGGAAGGACCGTGTTAATAACATTTGAAAAAAAGAACCATATTGAAAATAACAGCAGTTGAACGGGCCACTTAAAAAAATAATAGCAATGTGGAGATCACCAATGTAGAGGTGATCAATGAGAGTCTGAAGTGATTACAGTGACAATTTAAAAAAAAAAAGGTCACCACTGTGTAAAGAAAGCATCAGTAGGCCAAAAGAAAATCAAATAAACATTTTGTGGATTTTTTTTTTAAATGATTGTTTGGAGTTGAAAGGCCGCAGAGAGCTTGTCGTCAATTGGGCCAGGACCCTGCTGGACAGGTTGCTTATTACTAAGTAGAATATGACAAACTCCATGCCAAGTTCCCAACAATGATTTCATCCCACTCTCTAAAAAAATGTAATTGAAAGTCTCATATGGTTAATAAAGTGCCAAGAATTTGTGTTTTGAATAAAACATGAAAGAAAGAAAAAAAACCCTACCCTGACTCACAGTGAGCAGCGCTTGTCCACATTGGAGTCCAGTGATGTCATCATGATGTCAATGACTCTAATTGTAAGTTCCACAACCCTGCCGCTGACTGTGGCATTATTTTAGTCTGTGAGAAGACGCGGGAAAGGACACACTCTCTTGAAAAAATCCTGGAAGTAAAAAAGGTATGGCTGTAACTGGCGATGAAACAGAAACAGGTATGTTTGTTTCCTTACATATTTCCCTGCACTAAAATAGCAGCTTTTTTTCATCCAGCAATAATCTCAGTTTGATTGTTGAGCATTTTTATACTTGGTAGCAGCAATAACAATTGAAATATGGGAAACTCACATGAGGTATTGAATATACTGTTATATATTTAAAAATGCCAGAGTTAGACTTGGATTTTTACAGTCAACTTTTGCCTCTTTTTGACACTCTCCCTCTCCTTCAGTGAAATGCTTCACTGCTCTGCCCACGCAAAGCAAATAGCACCAGTTGCTGACGTCACCACTGTTCCTGGTAAAGGTCTCCACAGTATGTAATACAGCGAGTAAGATGGAGACTGACGTCAGTGGCCAGCCTTGGTGTGATTCTATTGAGTTCCTTTTGCGTAGCAGCGTATTTCTGAATTAATCATCCATGTGTTGAGTGTAATGAGGGTAATGGGGCTCTGCCATGGAAACAATGATAGAAGGAAACGTAGATTTGAACAAGGGCCCTATTACGAGGATAATTACAAGGATTGTTGACTGAGACTAGTTGTAGATCTTAATCTTGGGAAAAGTGAGAGAAAAAAGAAAGAAAATGTGTGATTTGGATTACAGTTCAAGTTGTATGGGTTAAAGCAGAGGTGTAGCGAGGATTTTTATTTCTGTTGGGTGGCCAGGGTGACACAAAACCTCACCAATGGGATGCATGCATCACTCTTTATCATGCTTAGTCAGGGTTTCATGAAGTGGAATAATGTTATTATATCATTTAAACTTTAAATATGAATCACTTGCAACCCAAAATGTTGAAAGAGGCATATTTATCCAAAATAACAAATCTGTATGATTCATCAAAAAAAATAAAAAACATTAAGCCTTAACACAAGCCTTGTAAGTGAAGGCAACACATTCTGTAAGTGCCTTTATTAGCTATATTTGCCAACTATCAAAATGAGTAAACAAAATGTCTGTGGCATGTTTGTAAACCATATAAAAACAAAAATAGAGTTCCCCATCTTTCCATTCTCATACATTTTTAAAAAAGCTTCAGGGAGCCACTGGTGCAGTGCTGAATAGCCATATGCAGCTCTGGAGCCACGGGTTGCCAACCCCTGCTGTAAGCAAACTGCATGCATGTAAATGTAGCATATAAATACCATCCATCCATCCATCCATCCATCCATTTTCTACAGGTGATTACCCCCAGTTATCGAAATTGTAAGGAGAGGTCAAAAAGGTGGCCAGAGGAGGCACAAGAGGTTGCCCAACCCTTGCTAGCAAGTAGCTCCACCCTTACTTTAAAGTCCACCCTGTTATGTTGTTGCAGGCTCTTCAGGTGAGCTTATTGGCACCAGCTCCATTCTGCCGCTAGTTGTAGAACAGACCAGCACTCACGGCACTCAGAAGCATTTCGAGGATGTGTCGCAGAAGAGGGAACAGCGCTTGATGAAGAATAGGTATTCATCACTTATTAGGGCTGATTTCTGACACATTTGCTAATGAATGTTGGAATTCATTTGAAGAATCTTAAGGCTGGTATTTCGCTTTGAAAATGTGTTGAGGGATGTATTTCTTTATTTTTCAGTTCACTGTTTAGGAGATTCTATTGTACACTGCAATTTTTCCCAGTTAAAATTGTTAAAATCCCTGTTTTTTTATTTTTATTTTTTTATTTTTTTAACTTGATTTACTTGTAGAAAACTATGGGGAGCTACTTGCTTGTTTCAGATTCCATTAAACTTCAAGACATGCTGTTGACAGAATTTTACAAAACAAAAATGTGTGTTGTCTATATTTATTCAAAAAATAATAATTGCTACAAATTTGAAAGGTTATCCAATAAACAAGGTAAAATACATTTCAACAAAGTTGATGTATATTTTTTCTTACAACAAAAAAATTCTCCTTTACTGAAAACAATTATTCTCTTCAAATATCATTTATTGACTATCTTGATTACTAATGATCATCCTGAAAAGAAAAGAAAAAACAAAAACAAAAACCAAATTGAACCATCTTTAATCTGTATTAACATTTTTTTTCACAAGTTTAATTGAAAATCTGCTGTTAAAAATACAACATAGAAGGGAGGACACAATTAGTGAAATGGATTCCATGTCTTGAAATATCAAATAAATAAATAAAGAGGTCGTAAAGGAAAAAAAAAAGTTTCTTTCAATCTGTTCTATATGCCACATTAGTCTAAACATGGAATTCTGTGTTTGTGGAAGATGAATAAAGCAGGCTGATGTTGACTGAAAATGACATCACAGTTTTTCAGGGCTCAGGTACCGACCAATCTCATTTGAATATTGTAAATAAAATATTTTATGCCCTATTCCACTGGTCTAACCTGATAGTAATAGCCTGAATGATGTGTCCATTCATGTCCATCCGTGTGACTCTTCCAGAGAAGCGGCCCGGGAGTGTCGACGGAAGAAGAAAGAGTATGTTAAATGCCTGGAAAATCGTGTGGCAGTGCTTGAAAATCAAAACAAGACTCTCATTGAGGAGCTTAGAGCCATGAAAGACATCTACCGACACAACGCCGAGTGATCTTTATCATCTGGAAAATTGAAAGTAGAAGAAACCGACAAGATCCACTGTAAAACACCACGCAAAAAAGTATGCCAAATTTGTGGTGATTTCAATGTGTCTCTCATGCACTTGCAAAGACAACATACATTTGGTATCTTGTTAGTTGTTGGAAAATCCAAGTTGGTATAGGCAAATGTTATGTGGATAGTTGGAAGATCAAAAATAAATGTATATAATGTTTTGAATGCATTTGCTTGAATAAAGTAGTACATCCTGTTTTTACCTACACTCAACAAAGCCTGCTTAACCCGAAAAATATTTTGTATTGTATGTATTTGTAAGTATTGGCAAAGAAACTATCTAAATTTATAGTGGTTTATCTAATGTGATGCTTTCATATATTAATATTTAACAATTTATTACTTTTCTGTCATTACTATCCACCTTGTTGTATTTTCCGAAAACTAAGATTGAATCTCCATGATTGTAATTTAAAGATGATGTTTTTTTGTGGAATATAATAATGTATAGTTTCACGTATATGACTTATGAACATACATGATAAGATAAGGTTGAAATATTACCAAATAGTGACTTGTAAATAATTTGTGCATACTTCAACACACTCAAGTATTGTGCGCAGTACGATAACGCAGAGAAGCTTTAAACGTTTGGCCAGAGAATAGTGCTGTTTCATAAAACGGACCGTGGTTGACGATCACGGGAAACGAGGAAGAAGCAAAACGGAAGTACTGTACTTTAACCTAGACGTCGCTTCAAGCTAAACAACTCCGTTTCGCTTTTCTGCCATATTGAATGTGTCGGATTTCTTTATCGTATACGCAAACTAAAATTCATTAGGCGATATCCCCAAGTGTCAAAATGCAAATCATTAACTCACGTGGCACGTACATTAATCGATAGGCAGGCACCAAACTTATGATTTATTATTAAATGCAGTATTTGCATGTATAAATTTGCATGCACAAATTTTAACACCGTTACTGTGTTGATAATGCATTTTGAAATAAAATAAATAAATAAATAAATATGCAATGTGTGTCTACAATAACCATTTTCCAAGTGTAGATCTGACGTTTGAGCTTTCTTAAAACCTGGACTAACATTTACAATTTACAACGACAATCGCAAAAACTCTCTTTTTTACACTGCTCTCCTGGGGTAGTTAATTTTGGGAAATACAAACAAAAGCAAGGAATATGTTAGCTAACTAAGTAATAGAAATCAATCGTTTTTCAAGTGGGGACAGCATATTTGTCATATTCAGAGACTAAACGACAGAGTCAGAAAAAAACATTAATACTGAGTGAAAACTCAGTTTGACACATTCAATATGGCGTAGTCGTTAACGTGCGATTACTCACGGATGCCTCGTCTACGTATGTCTGATGTATATAGAGCAGAAGGGGAAACATCCTGAGCCCGATGCATATGAGAGCAACACGGTAGCGGTAGAACCCACAGATGTCTACATTTAATCGGCTACAATGTAGCAATAATATCCAGACAAATATTTACCGAGCGAGCAAAAGTATCATGCGTTGCACCTCGCTTGATCGCATGAGTGTAATAAAATGATTTGATGGAAAAAAAAAAAGGAGGGGACGCTCAGTCTGGAATTACAAGACGAAGGGAGTCGTCAGACAGTAAGCTAAGTGTGTTACATGGAGGCACAAATCTACTCTCGCCTGAAGGTTTTAAGGTTTTGGAAGGGGCGCGGGGCTGATCGTCACCTCTCTTAACCTGATTTAGCATCTTAGCAGCATTTAAATGGCTCGGAGTCATCAACTAAGCGTATCCTAGGCCGGGGAAAGGGCGTGTAACGCGAGTGGATAACGGGGCCAGTTGTGTAGTTTCTTTTCGGATTACCGCCCAGTCCTTTCCTCTTTCCCGTACCAAGCAACAAAAGTTGTGTCCAAGAATCTTGTCTCGCCATGGGGAATACACCA
The DNA here is from genome assembly GCF_059441005.1 of Hippichthys cyanospilos. NCBI lineage: Eukaryota > Metazoa > Chordata > Actinopteri > Syngnathiformes > Syngnathidae > Hippichthys > Hippichthys cyanospilos. The sequence continues at coordinate 7,936,468 of NC_142387.1, forward strand.
TCCTGCTGCGTGGCGTCGAGCCCCAAACACCGGCGGAACAACCACTCCAGGTTGGAGCCCTACCGACCGGAGCCCGAACTGAGTCGGGAGGATACGGGCTGCAACCTCCAGCACATCAGCGACAGAGAAAATTTGGACGGTAAGAGGATGATTGTAATTTCTTTGAATTGCATCTCGTAATTGCCCCATTTGGGCCAGGACCAACTCACTCGTAATGTTGTTTTGCGAATGGCCGTACAGTAAAGCCATGATTTTGCTTTTAAATGTACATGCAGTTTTACCAGCTTCTGCAGTTTACTTTAAAACTTACATTTGGGGTGGGTGATATTGCCTGAAAATTAAATCTGTTTTCACAAAAACCGATTCTTTTCTACTTCTTTCCTATTTTTTCTACAATATAAAAGTATAATCGACAGAAGATTCAGAACACATTTTGCATTCGTTATCGCAGTCCTCAATCATATTTTGCAAAGCCCCCCAGGGAAGAGTAAATGTTTCACGCCCCGCCCACTTTCCGTGAAGTCTATGAATAAGCTAATTATCTATAAAAAATGTATAAGTCAATCCAACACTGTATCTTTTTCACATTAACAAAAGAAAGAAGCAATATACATTGATTTCCAACAAATATTAACTACTTTTTACAGCGTTTTTACACTTTCTACAAACAATTGCATCAAAGTGCCTGAAAAAAGAAACACAGGGTAAAAACAAAGCCTTTTCCTTAGGGGTGGTGATACTCATTTTTTTCTTTTTAACTCTGCCTTTACAAAAAAAAGAAGATAATTAATGAAAATAATCAATACATCACTCAAGCTTAACTGGCACAAAACAAATCCATGTTAATCATTGTATTTTTAACACTAAAATGTTCAACTTAATCATGCAGTTTTGACTACCACAAACCTATTAGGTTAATGCAAAATGAATGGAATATAAAATGGGAATGGGTGCGGGTGGTCTGCAGATACTGAAACTTATCTGTGGTGAGGAATGGGGGGTGGCGGATGGAGTGGGTGATGGCTGACATGCACAGAAACTTGCTAGTCAATAGGCGGGGGAGGGTGAGGTGAACCGAAACGTAGATCATCGGCCTTGACCCTGATGCACAATTTCGGCCTGGAATGAAGCAGCCCTACAGGACCCAAACTTCCCAATGGCACCCATATCTCACATTGTGGCAGTTAAAATACTAGAATTAAAATACTAAAGTTATTGTATTCATCCACTTTCCTGGAGTTCTGGGAGATGATTGGATAAAGCCCTACATATTAAAATCAAACTATGACACGTAGCATGCCCTCCTGTTCTGTTTTGATCTTAGAAGATGACTCTCAAAACAGGACATCAAAAAAGGTTACATTTGATATTATTCAGGTATTTTGAAAATATATGACCATTATTTTCAAGGAAGTCTTGTGTGCCTCACAATGGGCATTCATGGAAGCGCACTGCAGTTTGCTGATACGCTATCACTACTGCTTGGAGAGTTGACTTAACAAGCACCCTCTGAAAATAATCAAATGGGAATCATTGTGTGTGTGTTTTTTTTTTTTTTGGCATGCATGGAGGATAAGGAGGAGGGCTCTGTCTTAAAAATAGCTTACCAGTGGGGCACTGTGACTTACTGAGAACAATAGAAATGCTGAAGAATGCTAATGTATTTTATTTATTTATTTGCACTAAACACTGTACACATTTCTTAATGTACCAATTATTCACATTTTTGTTTAAAAAATAAATTGTGATCAATGGAAAAAGAAATAGAGCTGTCATTATAATACCATGATACCGTAACACCGTGATGTTTTTGATCAAGTTTATCAATACCGTCAGATATAATACTTTACTAGAGATCCCCATCTGCATCATGTCTCAAGTAATTTGTGTTGTATTCAAAAGCACACATGGAACCTGTCCAGACTTAGCAGACTGCCCAAACAAATGGTTACATTATTATTTGCTTCTTTGTTAGCTCAGGCAATTCAGCAGTGTGGCAAGTTAGCAGTGTTTGTAGTCCTTAAAGAGATAATTCATTTGTATACAAACTGCATTTTTGACTAGTATTTGTATTACTAGTCTTGACAGAGTTCACAGTTGAGCTGAAGCCTATCCCAGTATCCCAGATGACTTTAATTAAGAGGTGAAGTACAATCACAACATTTATTCCTGATTTTTTGATTATGCTACATAAGGTGTTTTTCTGTATTAGCACATCTCTGCACTAGTTACATTTTTTTAAATTTAGTTCATAACTATAAATAGAAACTAAAAAAAACACAGCTGTTTGTGTACACACTAATTTGATTAGACATTGCACCATGGGATGAAATGTTAAGAAAAGAAAAAAAATCCTCTCAAAGATGTGGATGAGAAGGTGCAGGATATGGTCTTTCCCCAAGGGCAAGTGCAGATAAAACAGGAAGTGGTGGAACCAAAGTATCAAGGAACCCATGATGCATGCTCATCAAAATAAATACGCTAATAAAATAGGACTGAAAAACATGAAAGCTACTTTTTGTAGTTCTGGCTGTAGGCTTTCCAGTTCCCACATTTAGCAAAACTAACAAAATGACGCCACTGCTGGACCAAGGATTATCGGCAGAGGACAGCTGAATGACTAGGTAAACACCATTCACAGCCTTTTATATTCTTTATTTTTAACTCAGTCACTGCCATTGATGGCTAAGCAAGTCAAAAATCAAAGGTAACTTGGAGGGTTGTGAATTAGATACTGATAATGTTTCAGATTGTTATCGTTAAGCTAAGCTAGCAGGCAAATTTGTTGAGCTCTTGAGCTAAAAATAAATAAATAAAATAAAAATGATTGCACTCCTGTGAAACTATGATTTCTCTTTTATTCTATCTACTCTTTATTTATTATCATTTCTATTTATTGCTCATATTGTTAATATGCAGCAGTCCCAATTTTATGTACCTGTATACGTTGACAGTAAAGGCATTCTATTTTATTGATTATAGACTAATATATTCAGTATTGTACACTTTGTATATTATGACCAAGTCTGATATAATGTGAGTACATTGGATGGTGGGGATATGGTGCCAAGTCCTCTCAGACTGAGCTATGGTCGCCTAAGGCTTGGGACATATTTGCAATATTTTCGACCGACAGCCTTTGAAAGATTGATATTGTAGTGCTAATAGTCCATCAATCATTTTATAACACTAGGCCTGGTTTTCACAGACTTGGTCCTCCTCATAAGGGGCAATCCCTGGCGATTCTCAAGACAAAATGAAAAGGTGTGAGACAATTGTCAGGTTTTAAGGCTTGTCGTACGCTGAGTGACATTCCATGACATAATGTTACAATAATTATATAGCTTCCCCGGAGGATACTTTTCGTGGTAACAGCTGTGATGCAATTTGACGGAAACTGAATTTCGAGGTAGATGTCCTTAGTAGATAGGAGGAAGCTGATTTCTGTGTGTGTTTTGTTTGTAGTCGGGCAACTAGCATGTGATGGAAAAAGAAAGTCATTCATGAAAACTGCTGACACTGGTGACGCAAACAACAACATGACCTGCTTATCCCAACAAATCTACTTTCTTAAATTTCAGTTTTCAAACTGGTGATGATGTTAAATTTCTTTGTTGTTGAATTGCTTCAACGTCAATGTAACTCAGTTTTTCAAGAATAGGGATGTACATGATGAAAGGAAATCATGCCGCGCTGACTGGATGTTAGTCAAGGCTGACATCTGTAAATGAGCAATTGCTCCAGGCGACGACATTCCTCTCAGTCTTTGTGGTGGTGAAGTTAATTTGTGGGGCGCACACATGAACATATTGACGAGTCTTGCTAGCAGGCTAATTGAAATCTGGGAATGGATTATTTATGCCTGGTTGATGAGCCCGGGGAGTCTCCAAAGTATGAGTTCCAGACGGGTTGACCTACATGTCCAATATATGTGGCAAAGTTAGGCAAAATATGACATTAATAATTATGCTTTACATTTAGCTTCAATTATACTTTCTTACACTTTTTGTGACCATTGTAATGTATATATGTCTTGAACCTTCTCTTAGGAGTAAATAAGTCTAGGTTCATACTTAGTGTGATCGCCAAATGGCACAAACCTGTCCCGCATGCATAGAAGACACCGCGATGTAACACACAGTGGGTGCGCTTAACGTTTGTGTTTACGGAAGTACCTCAAGGGATGGCCGAATGGCTGTCATACCGAAGCCACAATATTTGCAATCTGTTACATTTAAGGTGGAAAGGGGGAGAAAAAGTGCGGTATTTGGCCATGGCGTTTTTTTGCCGTGTCAGTGACATCTCCCTCGGAGCGAGTGAGAGGAGACACACACACACACACACACACACACACACACACACACACACACACACGCACACACACACACACACACACACACACACACACACACACACACACAGAAAATACACTTTGTTGTCCCTCCCTTAGAAAATTTTCAAACTTCTTTGCCTGGTCCACTATAGTTGTATTCAAAGAGTTTTATTGTCACATGTATAGTACTGCACCACACAGTGAAATTCTTATTCTGTTTGCTTCCCGAACAGATTACATTCCATAATGGAGCAAATAATAATGCAATTTTTATAGTAAAATAAATAATTATAATCTGATAATTGATCTCTCCTCATCATTCTTGACAGTTATTACTACTATTGATGACACATCATGTACATGACAAATCAATCTAGAACATACACATTTCCACTTTTGTGCTCATTTATTTAAAATTTTTATTTAAATGTAAATCAAATATGAGGATCGCAATATGAAATGTGAAAATGAAAGGGTCATTGTATGTTTCATTGCAAATCCCATCCTCTTGTGCATTAATGCAAACAGTATATTTGGACAGAATTCTAAGTACTGCAATACTGACTTGTGACTTCCTGCAAAAATAAAAAGTCAAAACAATACTGTTGAAAGATTAAAATGTCATCAAATTGTATTTTCTTTATGCGGCCAAATGCACTTTTCGATTATGAAAACGCCTTAGCCACCTTGCACATTATCTACCAATCTCCTATTTTCATTCACCCCAATTTCATTTTGCACTTTTTTTTATAAGTGTATGTGTGTTTTTGTTGTTGTTAAAGCATTACTATTATGTGTGACAGTGTCACGATTTTATCAGGCTCACCAGCAATTAGTCGAGTGATTCAGGGGGCCGTGGCAGATTTAAAGACAGCAAAATCCTTTGAATGTCCTGCCTCCACCATCTGAGTCGTCTCAAGCCAGCGTTGCCTAGTTACAGCAAGAAGATGTGGGGATGAGAAGAGAGTGAAAAAAGGAGGGTGGGTTTGCTACTCTGTTGGGTGCAGAGAAAATGACTATCCTCGACTTGCATGGAGTCTTCAACCACTACACGTTCTTAGCTTTGAGCCTTCTGTCATCCCCCCCTTATTTGTATGCAATAAACACGCATTTTGCAGCAACCTTTTTATGCACTGTCAGGACCCATCACAGGCAGAAGTAACTGCAGCATAAGGTCAGCTGATTATGAACTCACTCACTGCCAGCACACTTAAAATTCATTTTTGACTTTGAGAACTGTCAGTGGTAGTGACTGCCAGCACATTTAAATGCTATATTTGACATCTAGAGCTGTCAATGGCAGCGAATGAGTTAATAGTAATATAATTCAATCCAAAATACTGAAAAAGAAATGTTTTGGCTAATGTAAGTTGTCTGTTTTATGCACAATTTAGGAAACAAAGTTACACAGAGGATTAAAAAAGAAAATGTCTACACACCCCTATTCAAATTCCAGGCCTCTGACTTAGCGCAATACCCCTCAGCCCAGTCATATGAACGAGACAAGACATTGTCGTCACATGTACTATCATACTCTTAGCAAGCCTCCCTGACTAGTTTTCTTATCATATTTCATCAGTTTGAAGTTCATCAGTTGAAAAATTTCACTGTTGCACTGCTATTAACAATACGTTTACACCACTCCAGAACTTTTTTTTCCTGTCCACTTCCTTTTGGGAGAAAACTAGTGGAAGTAGAGCCACTCCAATGGTCACTGACACCAGTGTCTGTGAGGAGACCATTTCCTGTCTGAAATAATGCAACCATTGATTTGCAAAATGTTTCAGTTATTCGTGTCTGACTTCATCCAATAAGCCCCTCCCGCCAATATTTGCGAGCTTAACTTTTACCGTTTTAAGGCTTCTTGCCTCTTCCCACACACAAATTAGTGTTTAACTACCTCCCGACATTAGTGTTTCTGCGCGCGCATGTGTGTGTCCTTTGAGGCAGTTCAAGTGGCTCTCTAACACAAAAAGATGGCAGTTCAAAAGGGTTTTGCACAATAGTTATTGCTTGGATGCATAACCTGATGTGCACACAAAGAGGCTGTGTGATCTTGAGTATAAGTAACAGCTATTGTTAGCATTATGCTAGACTTTGACACAAAATATTGCATCGGCTCACATGTCTTGCATTTGTTTTGTTGCCGTTTAGCTGGATGTGTGGTTGCTTTGAGCGGATATGAGAGGGGCACTTTCTAACCTTCTAGTGTGTCTGACCTTTCCTGTTTCGATGACATCATCCAAGGAACCAGGAAGCTGTTTACAATGTGTTCGTTGCACACTGTTTGACTGTTGTTGGGTGTTTTCCGCAACCTTTGTGGATCGGATGAAGTCCGTACCTTTATTGTTTCTCACTCTGCCTGTGTTGAGCTGGTAGCAGATATTAATTGTCAGTGCTTAACTTCAACTGAAAACTATTTACAAGTAAAAGTTGACAGAAAGGACTATGATAAAAAAAAAAATACCGTTTGATTGATTTTAATTTTGAACTGTTATTTAACTCTGCAGAACTATGTAAGTGTTCTGATGATCATTTATTTTCGATAAATATGTTAGTCTGTTGCTGATAGGATGTAGCTATAAGTAGGCAATTAAAATGTTTTACATAAAAAAAAACATTAAAAAAAAATCTTCCATTTACCATCTTTCGTCGTAAATATCTGATGTTACAACCCGCAGCTTACAGTCTGGTGCGACTTATCCATGACAAAAAAAAAAAAATGTTGTTGCTCGTTTTTTGCTGCTACGGCTTATGAACTGGTGCGGCTTATAGTCCAAAAAATATGACTTCAGATCCGTCCATTAGACCAATGCTAAACCCTACCTACTGTGTATTGCTCTTACTATGCCAAATTGCTGTTATCTGGCGATGATTGGCAATTCCACTTTGAATAATGCTTTGAAATCAAAGTCAGGCTCATTGCTTTCTCTTCTATTTTCAGATCTGCCGATGGAGTATAATCCATCTGACCATCCACGAGCCAGCACCATCTTCCTTAGCAAGTCCCAGACTGATGGTGAGTTTTGCTTCATGACTGATACACATTCTTCACGTGAGATTCAGTTCTATAAAAAATATGCCTCTACTCTCTTTCTAGGGAAAGTGATTTGTTCTCTTTCTTTACGTACTGTATATACATACATACATACATACATAAGAATACATACAATAATGTGAAGCACAATTTTAAGTACAGTATCCACCAAAAGTTTCCCCATCAGATTTTTTTTCAATCCACAATGAAGCGTTACGGTCATCTTGAATAGCTGCGGTTAGTGGCGGAAATATCCCCAGTTCTTTTTTTGACTAAATTCAGTAGAGACATAATCTGCTTAATGCGATTATAAAAGGCTTAATATTGTTCCATTTGCACACACTTTAGAAAAGCTTGTCTGCCTGAAGAATTTCAAGACTCATTTGGTGCAATTCTCTTTTAATGGCCTCAGTCTCTTCTCTCAAATTCCCTTTCTTTCTATTCCATGTTTAAATAAGTAAAAAAAAAAAAGTGAGCGGAAGCCCTGAAAACAAAAAGCCTTTCTTAAAACTAACTTCAAAATGTGATCATTTCCTTTCTCACTGACATTTCGTAAGATATGGCGACAACTTGGGCTTTTGTTTTTACAGTTGCTGTGCACAACAAGCGAGGTAAGGGTGCAACTGTGTCTGTTTACAAACGACAGGTAGTGTCGTGCTCACTGTGCTTCACTTTTCACTTGTCAGCTGTACTCTGTGCTCATAATGCAACCTGTCGCTTTTTTTCTTTGATGGAGTGTCTTTGCCTTCAATTTGAGTGTGTGTGTGTTTTGTAACTGTTTGCATGTTTGGTCAGATGTTCACTAGTGAACGGGTCGCAGAAATGTAACATTAAAAATATAGTTACGTCAGTAAAGGGATAATTTTATTCTTTCACTTTCTGGATTTTACTCTGCTCAAACGGTCCTGAATAATTTTAATGGTGTTTGTAATAGGAAGAAAGAGAGGAAGGAAGGAAATAAAGAAACAAATAATGATTATGATCATCCCAAAAACAACCAAACATTTTTTTTTTTTGGTCTTATAAATTTTGGCAGGTTACTAGCATATCATCACTTCGAAAGAGTGGATTAAAATGAGGAGAAGAGTGTGTCTGGGTGGGTGTGTGAGTGAAAGTGCAGGAGTCTCCCTATAGAAAAAAAACATGTTCTAATTAAAGCTAAAAATAAAAGCATTGATTAGTTTGCAATTGAATTGTCATTAACACCATTTTACTTAGGTCGAGAGAAAAAGTCCATGAAAGTTCTCCACTGGAAAGTTAAATATTATCTGGAAATACAGAATGCGTTATTTATTGTATTGTTGACGACATTCTGTGCTGGCTTTAGAAGTTACAAAAACAAAAACAAAAAACGAATAGAAACCCTTGATAAATGAGGACACCTGTCGGCGGAGATGGGGTACTGCACTAAGGCCATGCGCTAACTTGTTTGATATCTTTCCTTACAGTTCGAGAAAAGAGGAAGAGTCTTTACATCAATCATGTGAGTATAATTACGAGTACGTTTCCACCCTCTTTGTGCTTACTGAAGAGTGAAACATGGCTTTTTCTATAAAATAGTTACATTACCAAGTGGGTTATGGTGCAAAGTGTGTAAATATGGTCTCCCATTTGTTTTGTTTTTTTGCAAGTTCACACACATTTCGGAGAGCAAGGTAAAAATAAGAGAAGTTATCTGACCGTTGTGCTCTTGTGTTTCCATTGTTCCAACACCTCATCAGTGTTATGTGTTATCCTTTAATTTAACTGGCAACAATTTGGTGTCATTTCATTGCTGTCCTGGCGTTTTTTACCACAGACAATCCCATCACTTCAAAATGATACCTCAAAATCCTCCATGGTTGCTGTTATCTCGTATTTTGACAGATTCAAAACGATCAAAAAAAAAAATGGTTAGAGATGTACTCAATCACTTACTTTTTTTTCTCTCCACTCCAGCATCATTCAGGCCCGGTGAGAAGGAAGTACAGCTCATGTTCGACCATATTCCTTGATGACAGCACTGTTAGTCAACCCAACCTCAAATACACCATTAAATGGTAACTAGATCTTCTGGCTTTACTTTTTTCCCCCCTCTCTCCACACTAAATATTTCCTTTAAGTTAATCATCTTTTATTTGTGTTTTTACCAGTGTGGCCCTTGCAATATTCTATCACATAAGGAACAGGTAAAGAGAAGAATATTTTACTTATTGGTTATTCTGTCTTTTTTTCTTTTCAAATCATTGAGAAAGCTAAGCTGGCTAAAGTAAAACTGTGGACACTTGCTAATGCTGAATTTTCTGAGTATAATTTGAAGTTGTGGGAATTGCTGAATAAACCTAAATGTCCCATTCATGCATTATTGAACTGGCAAATGTTAAATGCAGTTTGATGTTCTTGCTGTCTTGTCCCAGAGAGGTCGACGGAAGAATGTTGTTAGACATATTCGATGAGAAGCTGCATCCATTGTCGGTAAGAGGATCATTTCATGTACGCACAAATTCAAGCAATTATTGTCGACCTAACCACTATGCTTGACTTGCTCTGTGTTATATTGTCACTGCAGAAGTCGGAAGTTCCTCCTGACTATGATAAGCATGACCCTGAGCAAAAGCAGATTTATCGCTTTGTACGAACACTGTTCAGCGCTGCACAGCTCACGGCCGAGTGTGCCATTGTTACATTAGTGAGTTTTTTTATTTGTTTTTTTTTTCCAGTACGGAAAGACTTAAAGACAATGCAGTAAGCAATAATTATCAATATATTTGTCCAAAGGTGTATTTGGAGAGGCTCCTGACTTATGCTGAGATTGACATTTGTCCCGCCAACTGGAAGCGTATCGTTTTAGGAGCCATACTTCTGGCATCTAAAGTTTGGGATGACCAAGCAGTGTGGAATGTAGACTACTGCCAAATTCTCAAGGATATCACTGTGGAGGACATGTGAGTTATTTAAATTAATTTTACTTCTAATAAGTTAGTGTAGTTTGTCTGGATGGAGATGCTGGATGAAGATTAAAACAACAACAAACAAACAAAAAACACCTTGTAGTAAAATTTAAAAAAAAAAATATAGTTACTAATAACTAGACTGCAGTGGTAGAGTAGAATCAGAAATACTGTTTTTAAAATTTAAATGATTTAGTAATTGCATAAAACTGGATGGTCAAGAGAAAAAAGAGATTTGATTTTTTTATGTTTTCATTTTGATTTTTCATTAAGTTACATAAACTCAAATATAATACTTTGTAGGAAAGGTGATAGCTGCATTCAAATTTGCTTGACTGTCATTTCTAGTTGTATATTGAAAATCTAAGTAGGGGGCTGGCTGGACTCCAAAATTTAAAATGTATACTGGCCTGAACACTGTTGCACTCTCAGCACAAACATGCACAAATGCTCACTAAGGCAAAACATAACACAAATCAAATGCTACAAGTTTGCACACATTTTGGTCACTTCATAAAAATCACTGCGGGTCTTGGATTTTTTTTTCCTCCTAAATAATGCTGAACACAGTTATAGCTTAGTGTGTGTGAGATCCTTTTTTTTTTGTTGTCAAACAAGGCAAATGTGCTGATGAGTTCAGACCGGGGTTGCACTGCAGAGATGGCTGTATTGATTGGCTGTACGCTCATTAGACTCAACTAAAGATGCTTATTCTTGTTCTTGCTCGCTGACTCTCTGCATCAAAGGCAGCCGACTTCTGCCTCACGTGAGTGCCGCAAATAGCTGATGAATATTCCGTTGGAAGGCGAACTCGGACGGTTTCATTGGTCCATTTTGACGTGCTTAGTAATTTCATTGGTCAGTTGCAACAACACTGATTAAATGTATTGACTGCTTAAAGCGCTACAATAGTTCATGAATAAACTACATCATATTAACAACTGCAGAATTCAAAACATTGACAAAAAGTAGTATCTTAAAGTCTGTAATGTTTCTGTATATGTTTTTTGTCTGTATGTATTCTGCGATGGAACACAATGGCGTAACGTTGCCACTGCCTGACCTCTAACCCCTGCTGTATTTGTTCTGTGATCCCGTCCTTGGCCTCAGAAATCCTTCGGCCATGACTGTAATCCACCTGATTGGGCACTCCGCCCGTGAGATGAGCCAGACATGCGTGTGTGCATCTGCGTGGCTTGACTGCGTTCTCAGATAGCACATGATAGTGACAGCGTTTCAGCACAGATTTCCTTGGGAGATCAATTTCAAATTCTCAAGGCCCTAACAGATGGAGACAAACCGTATCCACCCTCACCTTGCCTTTCAAAATAAATATACATGGACTAGAATAGCTGGATGTTTGCCACAGTTTAAATTGGTAGGCAGAGTTTGGTAGGCTTAATTTAGCCTGTGTTGCTATATGCCTGTAAAGGAGTGTGGGCAGGGGAAAAAAAACAATGTAGACAAAACCGATTAGAAGTAAATGGAGGTGTTTAATTTGAGTCAATTAGCTGTTTAATTCTAAACAAAGTCAACCAAGTCAGTTGTCAAAATAGGTAGACAAAAAATATCCGCCTCGCAGCTCCGCCAGAAGCATAGTTGGTCCACTTTTTTTTTGTTTTTTACACGGCCCTTTCTTGCATACAATGTTTAATTATTGCAAAGAGGAAAAAGCATACCACAGCAGTACTTAAGCGGGAAAAATGTCCGTTAAATACATTAAAAACTGATTTATTACTTAGTGTTCTTTCATTAAAAACAATATAAACGCATGGAGAATCCCAAAAGAAAGAACCCCCCCACCCCCCCACCCCCCCCGCAAAAACCACTTCGGATGTAATATCCTAGAATATAACCTGTCACTACAATCAATCTATACTGGCTCTGTTTTAGCAGTTAAAGTGAAAACCAGTAGGGGGCAGTCAATCACATCTCCTGTCTACTCATCAAAATGAAGAATAAGAGCAGGACTTGATTGGCCTCATAGTCGATAACAGACAGCTCCACTGTCAAGTTTAACTCATGGAATATTGTAGAAGCTTTGTCTGTACGTAAAACACTATACATGTGTGAATTAAATGGTAATTAGTGTCTGTTGTAAAAACATCATATGTACCTTACATTTAAACTTATAATAATATTTAAAAAAAATGAGTATGGTGGGTTTGTTTGATTATTTTATGGAGTAATCGACGGCATAATCCATTCTAAAAGATTCAATGGTGACATCTGTAGCCCAGTATGTTCTCAACTCACAGATGATTTTTCTGGCACCCAAGGAACGAGTTGGAGCGTCAGTTCCTGGAGCTGCTGCAATTCAACATCAACGTGCCGTCCAGCGTCTACGCCAAGTATTACTTTGACCTGCGTTCTTTGGCGGAGGCGAACAACCTCAGCTTTCCTCTCGAGGCGCTCAGCAGAGACAAGGCCCAGAAACTTGAGGTAAACAGGACCACTCATAATGAATATTCCATGGGAAATAATAAATGCGCTTCTTCACCTTTGCCTTTTTTTTTCTTTCGTATTTTACCTCCAGGCGATATCCAGGTTGTGTGACGACAAATACAAGGACCTGAAGAAGCTAACAAAGAAGCGGTCAGTAAGTGCAGACAACCTGATGGTTGTGCGCTGGTGCCCAGCCATCATTTCCTAACGGTGGGCACCCAGCAGCACAGGGAAAGTGGAACCTCTGCCCGGTTTAGCAGGCAAACTAGGCGGGAAGCTGTCCTGTGGATTTGTGCGTCTGCCTGATTAGACACACAAACACAACCTGGCACTTTTACAAAGCAAGATTGCACCTCTCTAGTTGTTGTAAATAACACTGTACTGAAGCGGAACCAAACTGAAATGTGCGAGTGCAACAAAATGAAGACGTGCAGGATGCGACGTGAAATCGTCGCCATAGGAAGGGAAGTGAGAACGTGATAAAGTAGCAGCATGGCTACACTCCTGTCATTTTAAACTTCTTCCTTTGCTTCTTAGCATACTTTTAAGAGCTCATACACTGTTTTAAATTCTCAATCTCTTCCAAATTCCAGTGTTTTGTTGATATCATGTATTTTTGCCCATTCCCATTTCAATACCACACGACTGTGTACATTCCATTCTGCATATCAGCACCTTGATTTCTGTATTTTACGCAGTGTTGGTTTAGCAAACAGCCTTACACCTGGCATTCCTGCTCCGTGAGCCAACTGGGTCAAAGAAAATCAGTGTTATTCTTCCTTTTGACACTTCGACAGGACTGGTGAACTCATGAGCTTCTTTTTGAATGGCTCGTCCAACTGGGACTTTCACTTCAAGCAATATTCTTGCATTGCGTCATTGTTGAAATCAGGTAGAATGAAGCATGCATACTTGCGAGGAGGGCGAGGGGACTCTGGCATCCACTTCTCAGTCAGAGATGTAGTTCAAAGGTCATGTTGTACTTTAGTCACTGCCATTGTCCTGACCTGTGGTGCCTGTAATAACCGATTTCAACTCCTTCTCACTGATGAAAGGAAGACGTAACTAACAAACTTTTTATCCCCACGACATTTTCTATGGTTCTTCCTGCTTACAAAACAGCACAAGTGAACACTCTGTATTCAAAAGCTACTAAAAAAAACATGACTCTTCAGGGTAGTTTTATGTTCTGGAGATGAGCTGAATGAAATATTAAATGTGATGTTTATCTAACACTGCTCACACACAGATTGTATACGTTTTGCTAAGTTGTCGCTGTATAGTGTACATAACAGTGCCAGTGCAACATATGCGGATGTACTGATAGAATATTTATATTAGATCTGTTTCTACTGTACATGAGCAATTATGTGACACATCATTTAAGGAATCTGAGGTATAAAGATTTCAAATGGGAGCTACCTTCAGAAACGTGTCTTCTTTTTTGTAATAATGTTCTCAACTTACAAGAAAGTTATGTTAATGCGCAATATACAGGGCAATATATTTGTAGGCACACTGGAAATTAGTTGTTAATTTTTTACAAGTCTGGGAAAATTCTGCATATATATTAGAGTTGTGAACCTATGATTTGATTATATTTTAAATCAGATTAGATTTTTTTTTAATTACCATCGACCTGTAATTAAAAAGGCTTTTGTAAATATTTTTTGCCCGCCGCCAAGAGTGCTTCCATGTAAAAATAGTTGCAACAAATTGCCTTAGTTTTATCTAATGTCCCATCAGGGTGATTTTTGATGTTTAATTCACTACTAAACAAACCAAGTAGAGGTGCTTCACTCATCTTTGACCAAAGGTAGGTTATGCCATGTATTGACCTAATTACTGACCTAATAGCAACTGGAAAAATTAACATAACCATCTGCAGTGAAGATAAAGGATTGTCCGTGATCAAAATAAATAGTGTGAATAATGAGTTGATACATGATTGTGACGTTTTTTTGTAATTAATCAAAAAAATATTGTTTTAACAGAGCTCATAGTGTTTATATATTTGTGTGTATGTGCAGTTTTTTGCATTTAGTTGCCAAGAACACATTAAGAACACAACATTTTGATGACCTGTGTTTAGTACACATACACTGAACAAAAATATAAATGCGACCCTTTTTTTCTTTCCATTTTTTAGGAGATGAACTCAATGATTTAATACTTTTTCTACATGCGCAAAATTATTTCTCTCAAATACTGTGCCCTAAACATGAGGTCTAATCCACATCTTGATTTTGCACACTTGTGAGGTGGGATGGATTATTTCCACAAAAATGAAGTGCTCACTATCACGTTTTTGAGTAAAATTAGTGAACAACTGTTGAGAAGAATTCTTTTTTTCATGTAGAAAAAGAAACAGGGGAGCAAAAAAGAAAAATGGCGTTTATCGTTTTGTGCACTGTATGCATGCTCTTAATCTGTTTGTTTTGGGTCTCTCGCCAAACTCCAAAAAATCTTGTCGAAAGCATGGTCTGTGTCATTTTTGCGTCTGACCAGTAGGTGCCAGAAGAGAGGAAGTGATCCCAAAGGGCTGGAGACGCAAAAGTGATTGCTGTTACCTATTGGGGTTGCGCAATGTGATACGTGTGAACAACAGTACTTAAATATAAGAGAGGTGTTGTTGTGTGTTGAGAATTTATTTTCTCAAAAATTGTTTTACCTTTTGTATTGTGGGTATGTTAATATGGTTTTAAACTACCCACGAGCAAAAGAGTTGCTACCATGTCATCAAGAGTTTGAAGCTTCAATTGATTATTACCGCTAAGTAGAAACTACTCATTTATTTTCACAATGATGTAGGAATGTTTTGCATTTTATTATTATGTTTTGATTTTAGCAGTACTGTTTGACTCAAACCAATGAAATAATCCTGGTTCATTTTATGCAAAATAGTTGTGGAGGTTTTTCATTTTAATAATAAGCAGTGAAATGAGCACAGGGGGATCATCTGTTTGTGTTCATCCTTTCAGTTGGGGAAATGGGAACAGCTGCAAGAACAGATGGACAATCAGACTAGAGCACCTTGTAGAGGTTGTTGAGTTATGTTTTCTTTTTTTTCTCATATCTACTTCAAGACCATATTCTCATAGAATTTTGACTCAAAGCTAGTGGTGTGTGTTTAGCAATTATAAACCGAATGCTAAAGATCCTGATTTGCTACGCGATGCTGCAGCGAAGCATTTTTATGATTTTAGTTCTAGTTTGAACATACTTGACATTCTGTTTGAATTTCAACCTTGTAACCCTGGAGGTGTGTTGTCTTCCTGTAAGGACGTCCTGCGGGCCCCAAAATATCTCTGCAATGCCATGCAGGACAGCGACGTGCCTTTGCAAGCGTGTTAAGAATAGATCCACAATGGGGCTCGCTCCCGTCTTCTGTTGTCTCAGGACTGCCAGTTGTCTGTAGAGGACTCATGGAGAGGCAGTCCAGGAGAATTTTCCCTTTTTTTCCCCACTTCTGTTAGTTTTGGGGGACTCAAAATGGATCATGTTGAATTTTAGCAATGGAAGCTTTGATGTTGGCTATATCCAATCAAGTGTTACTGAGTTTGCTTTAGGTCTAGGAGAAAGCCAAAGGTGACAAACGTTGAGGTCCTACAAGGAGAATTAAGCCACAAGCCCAAAATCTGGGAAGCATGGCGGGATCCAGTCCATCAGAAATCATCTTTATCTCTATTAATCAAAGCATTACCTTGATCGGTGAGTTGAAGTAGATTTTTTTTTTCTTTTTAAGTATACTTCTAATCATTGTTTTTTTCCCTTCAGGAAAAGTGTGGCTCGTCGTGATGCTCTTCCTCCGCATTTTCATCCTCCTCTTTGCTGGTTACCCGCTCTACCAGGATGAGCAGGAGCGATTCGTATGCAACACCATTCAACCAGGCTGTGCCAATGTATGCTACGATATATATTCCCCGATATCCCTTTTCCGTTTCTGGCTGGTGCAACTCGTCACCTTAAGTCTGCCCTACATCATCTTTACAATCTACGTGATCCATAAGGTGTCAAATGGCCTCAGTGTAACCATGAGCGTGATGGGCCCGGGTGAGGATCCAATATACAAGATCCAGCAAGAGATGTCAGTCAAGACATATGGAAAAAGAAAATCTTCAGGTGTAGAGAGAAGATTCGTCCGATGCTTCACCGGCGCTTACGTTTTTCAGTTGATGTTCCGGACTTTGCTAGAGGCAGGATTTGGAGCAGCGCACTACTACATATTTGGTTTCTCCATCCCAAGGAGGTTTCTATGCCAACACCCTCCATGCACCACTCAGGTGGACTGCTACATCTCCAGACCTACTGAGAAAACAGTGATGCTCAACTTGATGCTAGGCGTGGCCGCTCTGTCCCTTTTTCTCAATGGCTTGGATTTTATTTGTGCTATTAAGCGCTCCGTGAGACAGAAGAGTAAGAAGAAGTTGATGGCGCGTGTTTATGAGGACGAGCACGATTTCTTGGGGACACCCGATCCAAGTTCGTCCTTGGTTTGTCAGGCTCTGGAAACTGAGGCTGGTCCAAGAGGGAGCTTCCGGAAGAGGCAAGGCAGCAGGGGTTCTTCCAAAGAGGGGGTGCTTGGACTTATTCAAGATGCTCCTCACTCTTTGGATCCTCAGGGCTGCAACACCAACAGAAAAAATGGCTATTCTCCTTCCCGAGAAGAAGCTCTTGAGAAGAAAGTTGACCAGCTGGCTTTCTGTCCTTTAGAGCCGGCGGCGAGCCCCAAAGCCATTTGTGTGAATAAACGTAGCAGGCTCAAACCTCCACCGCCCCCCAGGCAGGACCTTGGGCAACACCCCGGGGTGTCTCCAAGACCCACGGGAACAGGAGCTAGTACGAGGAGGACCGGTCAGTACGCTTTGGTGGATCTGGGCAGTGGGACAGAACTATCAAATGATGATTGTCAGGAGAAAAGATCCGAGTGGGTGTGACTTATTTTTCTTTATTTTCAGGGTTGTCATGTGAGATGAGCCCAAGGTAAATAAGATGTGAGAGCAACTTGAGATCCAGCTTTACAGAGTGGCAACAACTGTTGGATCCCTCACCGTTCTACCTCATTGTACGTCACTTGTGGTTAATGAACACACTGCCAACAGATCATGTTGCCTTCTCTTTGGGGTTTGTGTTTTACACCCTTTGATGAGCCAGCAACAATATCTTGCGTCAAGAATAACTCCCACAAGTCAGGGAAGGGAAGATGCCCGAGCCTTAAGCCTTACTGGGCGGGGCGCACTTTGACCTTGAGCTAATCTAAAAGTAAAGCTCACCTGTTTCCACCACTCCGGACCAAAGTTGCTATAAAAGAAGCCGTGACCTGTCCTGATTCCACCTCGGGGCACCGCCTGTGCTTGAGGTCAAAGTTCATGTGAGGGGCCTATGTGGCCATCTTTGCTTGTTTGGTTTGAATTTTACAGTGGTACCTTGACGTACTTACTTGGGAAATGGCAAGTTTCAGATATATCATTGCTTAAACGGGGGGGGGGGGGATCTGTAATTTCAACCTTTTACTGAGGACTGTACAAATGGGAATACAAAAGCAAGGAACTGCCAAAGTAAACATTTCCGATTGAGCTATTGCATTGGAACATACTGTATTCAAAGTTATTCCAATATCCTATTTTAATGTATTGACAAAGTTCAAACTTTTTAGTAAAATGCTAATGCTAAAGCCAGCACAATCAATGGTTTCAAAAACAAAAGATATGATTTTAGAATTTAGCTTACAATGAGCAATGACTACTAATTATTGTACAAGTACTGTACATTTGATCCATTTTACCAAATACGTTTCAGCTTATTGGTAAAATGCTAGATGCTAATGCTAAAAATATGCACTATTAAAACACTGGAATCATGGAATCAAAAGCCATTTTTAGCATTTAGCCTACATTTTATAAAAGCACTCAAAGGACTTCAACAAATATGTTCAAGCGTATTGGTGAAACACTAAATGCTAACGGTCAAAACGTGCACACTCAATACTCCACAGTGTTATGGTTTTATTATTTAGCCTATAATTTCAATATGTTTGAGCAAGCTGACCAATTATGTTTATTATTTGAATGTTTTTACTTCTATTCTCGAATTTACCAAATAATGTACCCACATGTTTGATCCACTTGACCCAATATGTTGGAGTATATAGGTAAAATGCAAATCCTAAAAACATGAACAGTATTTGGTATGATTAAAAAAAATAAAAACATTTTTTAGCATTTAGTCTATATTTTACCATTATGTTCAAACCACTTTACCACATATGGCCAAATTACATTATTCATATTTTCGAATCATGAACTCTAGTCAAAAATGTTTACTCAACTGGTAGTTCCACACACATACAGTATACACATACACTACTACTATAGTTTTTTTAACGAATAAAATAAGTTTATAAAGCTTTATGTTATCATGTTTTTCACATTGTCTTAACAAAATGTGTTTTTCTGGGACTGAAATAGGCTAATTTCATGGAACAAATTAAATCTGTGAATCAAGGGACCACTGTATTAGGCTAATGCTGAAACTAATTAGAATAAGCATCAGACGTTTAAGGACATCACAATCATAAAAGAACTATGTACCTCTATAAATTTATGTATTTATGGAGACAGCTTGTCACTCTATTTCAGGGTCTAGCAAGCTTTGGAGTAACATTACTAGGAATAAGGCCCAGGAAAAGGACCACTGTTGCCCTCTGGGACATCTGCTATGGTTTCACTTGGATCAAAGGACAGATTTTTCGGGTCAAACCCCTACCGTCTCACAGAATGCTAAGAGTCAAGTCAGCTGAAGTGAGCAGAGTGTTTGACAGCCTCATCTGCTTTATGATGACGTGGCTGGAGGCTCCCATAGTAAATCAGTCGCTTGCACGCGTTTCATTCAGCCTGGAGAATCGGCTTTGTGTAAGATGATATCACAGGATCTTTGTACGTTTATGGGCTCTTCTGGAAGGTGAGAAGAAAAAGCTTCGGGCTTCCTCAAGCTCACGTGTCTTCACAATGCTTGGCCCTTTGACTCATGCAGGATGGGAGTGACCACGGGGTGTTTGGAGAGCGTCACAGAATGTCAGTGGCAGGTTACAGACTGCAGTAACAAAAAGGCAAAAGAAACTGACATCCCAGGAAATGTTCTGGAACCAATTGTGAATTTTGCATTTCAGTGTCTTTTTAGTGTGCTTGTGCAAAAGGTACACATTATTTGGAATTTCACTCAAATATTTTGAGAACATGCCTTAACAAGAGACACTTAACTTTTGGACTTATAATGTTTTCTTGCAGATGGAGTACTGTTTCATCTTGAAACACAATGTGACGGTGAATTTTCCTACTTGAAATTTAGGCTGCTCTTTGGCATTGTACTAACTTCAAATCTCTATATTGTCATACCAATGGTGATATTACTCATTCTTGTAATAAATCTCAACAAAATTCAACTTAGGCTACATTTTTAACTCTGTCACCCACAATTAAGTAGACCTAACTCATGCTTACAATCATGTTCAACCTGATTTTTGACTGTAACATTTCATCAGGGTTTAATAATTGATCCTTAAATGTTAACTTTTGAATTTCAAAGTTACAGTGACATGACCGTCTTGGTGTTTCGGATGGGTGTTGTATTGCCATTTTTATGCTAACGAGGCCATTAAGACAAACACTAACAGGTAAACATGCTAAAAGCCAACAATTGGATGATCATATTATAGGGCCCATAAATGCACCTACAGGAATCATTCAACAAAAATAGCGCCCTCAAGTGGACAATGTGGCGAGCTACAAATAATAATGAAAATAATAATTTGTGGGGCGTACTACAGGTAAGACATGTACAGTTCCACAGTTCCGGTAGGCTATATATAGCGGGACCTACATGTTCATACTTGAAGCGTAAATGGTTGAAAAGTATATAAAGATGAAAAGTAGGTCTTTTTGACTAATTGCAGCCATTGGATTGCGCTAATATATTTGAAGCAATTTTAATGAACCAAGGGCTTTATTTTGTATTATGATTTATATGATTTCTACGTATTCAAATATGTTAATACAATAAAATAAAATAACCCTTTAAAACCCCGTATCACACCATTACATGGTTTTAAGAGGGCATGTAAATATTCGCTTAAAAAATGTTGGTGTTCTGCGCATGTTCATTCCGCAAAGAATTTTGGTCTTTGAAGTCCAAAAAGGAAGAAGTCGAACCTGCCGTGATTCCGCTTACTTGCCGTACCAAGAAGTGAAGCCATCGGCAGCCATCTCACGTTGCCACTCAACAATCGAGCCTTACTTGGATGCGTTGAGTTCTCTGAGTTGTTTTCACGTTATTTACATTCTCTTGGAAATTCGAAATGACTTGGTGTTTATGCGTGCATATACGCCCACGCGTCGTATGCAACACTCACCTGAATTTCACAGAGGTAATTAAGCATGGCGAAAATCAGACGGAGTATGGAGCCAAACATTTTAAACGAAGAAGGCATCGACTACTCTATTGCTGTGGTAAGTGACTTTACACGATTATAATGTGTTCATTGCTGAAATCAAGTAATGGTGCTCAGTGAAGTAGTAGAAGTGCACGTTGTGCGCACATTCTAATCATGAGATTTTTTAAGAATCTTAATAAAATAAAACAATTTACAAAACTGAATAAAATGTACATCAGAATAATCAACACCTGAAGATGCTCTCGATGTTGACATGTGTTACAGCGTAAGCTTCACTCAAATATATATATATATATATATATATATATATATATATATATATATATATATAAGTAGTTTTCTTCATTTTTACAAGTAACTGTACATTAATAACTGAAGTTCAGCCAAAAACAAGACGTTGAAAATAATTATTACACTTTGTGTATCTGAAATTTCTCCAAGGTTTAATATTTACACAGGCATTTGTAAATTGCCTAATTAGAACAGTGCGTGTTCACGTCATCGGTTTGCGCCACCGAAATAACCTGCGTCATCAAAAGATGACATTTTCGGTTGTATTAGTCATTCCGCTCCTTAAAGTCAAGCAGTAAAGTAGTTGTCAAGGAAACGGTCGGGCTTGGGCTATGGCAGAACTACTCAACTTTTGTAACAAATAAAAATGCTTTTACCAGATGGCTTTGTGTTGCATGGCTTGCCAATGGAGGGGAAAAAGTCAGACTCTTAGAACGGTTTCAAATTGATGCTCCGTTTGTATTTCTTCAAAAAAAAAAAAAAAAATCGAACCAAAGAAAACAGTGGGAATATAGGCCTCAATTTAAAATAAACTTTAAGTTGGCCAAAACTACAGTTAAGTTTCAGTGACACCTCTTGACTGCCATGCAGTCTAAAAGACTTCCATTCTTCATTTGTCCAGCATCTGGTATTTCAAATAGCCAACTGGGAATAAGTGCCTGAGTTTGGAGGCCATCAAGTTCCAACGTTACTCTAGTAAGGTCACCTAAGTCAGTGCTGGCTGATATGTGTTTGATTTAAGGTAAGAATACACCCACGGAAACTGTGGTTTTACTTACTCCATCCTCAAATGTAACCCGGAATCCCACGTTTCAAAACCAAATGTCGAGACAAATTAAGACTGTTTGACATTTAATTATATTTTCATTTGCAAAAACCATTGCACTCAGTCTCATCCACGGCTACAGTAATTTAGAGTGTTTATTTAAACTACTGTGCATGTTTTTATAATATGGGAGGCAATACGCTAACTTTTTATTTGCTCCATCATATCGTGTTAATATACTAAGCAAAATCTTAGAAACATAAAATAAGACATTTGACCTGCTGCCAAGTCTGGACTGTGTTGCACCTCACAAATATTCTGGAACTTTCCCCTTGTAAACTGCACCTACAAGGCTTGTCAAACCAGTGTAGGAAGCCCAGTTTCTTGATAATTACAGAGTATGTGCATCTGCAAGATCGTGCGTGCTTCTGTGGTGGACAGATGATTTATAGCAATGACTGTACTGTTTGCAATGAATGTGAAGATTTACAGCTAAATTACACATGTACGATAGCTCTACGACCACTAGATGGCACTAGTAGCAGGTGCTTCACTTGGCTGAAACGTTGGCGGTATAGGACATAATAAACAGTGCAAGATGGATGGAAAATATGAGTACTATTTGGTGGAACTTCTTATACGCACATATACATTATATGAGGATTTTAGGAGAGGGAGGAAAGGTGTACGTTAAATGGTTTTTCCCTCAGAAATGCAGCCATGACAAAGCACACTGTCATGAATAAAAAACAAAACTTGTACTTTGTATTTCCTTTTTGGGGGGTATAAAACAGTTATTTAAATTGGATCAACTTTAAAATACAAATTATTGACATTTATGTCATCAAGGTTAGCATATATTTTTTTCTGAGTTAATGCAAATAAATAAATTAGGGGACAATGAGTTGTTTAAACTTTTACTTATTTGTTGACATTGCGGGAACGCTAACTTTTACGTGAGCAAAACTTATAATGTTGTGTTGAATTGCCCAATGTAAAATAATATCAAAATGTGTTACATCGAAATTTTGTGTTCACCATTTTTTTTCTTATAACACCTTCTAAAAATAGGTCAAAAATCGTCTAAATTGTGTCAAACAACCTAACTTCTGGTGTACACATTCAACCCAAAATGTTGAGTCACTTGAACCTCCCAGAAGGTTGTTACTTATTCAATTGACCAATTTTTCTGTTGATAACCCACACAATGCAATAAAACTTTTTTTTGCATGTGCAAAATGGCCCCAAGTTTTTGTTTTAGGCAAAACAACCCAGAAGGTTGGGTCAACCTGCCCCACGTTGCATATTGCTCCCTTTTTGACCCAAATTGGGTTACTTTGGACCCAATTGTTTTTAAACTGTAATCATGGTTAGGTCGAAAATTATCCAGTTGTAGGTCAAAAAGGGCTTACCCAATAATTGGGTCAATTTGACCCAATTTTCTTTCTTTCTTTTTTTTTCTTAACAAAATGGCCCATGTTTTGGAGTTGTTTACGCAAAACTACCCAGAAAGTTGGTTCAAACTTACTCAATTTTGTATTTTGGTATTTTTCACCCATTTTTTTTTTAGAGTGCAGTGTATGTAATCCAATGCATTTCTAAACCGTTACAGTATAATGCCCTATAAAAGCTTGAAGACTTAATTAAGACCAACACAAGATACATTTGTTACAAAAAGACCTCAATTAGACGCTCCAAAGATGTGAGATCATGTGAACAGACCACCTGTGGCTCTTTCTTTGCAATTTCAGAATCATTCATGTCAAGGCCCCTGCACTCGCTGACACAGCTTGAGCCCGATGGAGAGATGTTTCAATTGAGACCCACAGAAAAAGCGGAGGAAAAAAAACACACACAAGATCCAAGGCCACTGGCAGGTTTCAGTCCTGACGATCGCCCAAGAAGCAAGGGTTCCAAAATGCTCTTTCAATTGTAGAATGCCCATCAAAGCCTCCAAATGGGGACGTTTAGGGGAACCTTGGCACATCAGACGGACACTCCTAACACTCACCACCTTTATTCGGCGCCATTGGAAAAGAAAGATCAAAGTTTGTGCAGATGAAAAGGGTCCGTTCCCTGCATTTATCCCACATTCAACCGGTCCCCCTTTTTCCTAAATTAAGAAAGCAGGCTCCTGCAGGCATGTGAAGAGGACTTTAACAATTATGGAGATGCTCCAACTCAACCCCTACCTCTAATTACCACTTTCTGACGGTTAAAAGGACTTCCTGAAAAGATGATGACCACAAAACACGCATGCTCAGCAAGACACACACAAAAAAGGTAATTTGCTTTACATTTGTCAAATGTTTTATTGTCAAAATAGAAGATATTTTTTTGCTCTGCCACAAAAAGACATCTACACTTTTTACAAATATACAATAGTTATAAACTTTTTTATGCACAAATGTACAATATATAAATACATTTTTGAAATTACAAAATGAATGACCCGTAAAAAAAAAACAAAAACAAAAAACGACTAGGGGCTCCTTTTAAGGCTTAATTTAAACCATATTTGACATGATTGACATTTCTGGCACAAGAGGTACAAAAATGAATTAAAAAATGTTTTTGTATGAAGTTTAAGAACTGGCTTACAAGAAGTAATGCCCCCAAAATTGGAGATGAGCCTCTTTATTCCTATAAACAAGGAGGAATTAAACCTGTGTGAATGCCTGGACTTTGTTTGAATGCTCTCCCCATAGTTTAGGGAGAAAAGAGGGCAGCACCTCAGCAGCGGTTCATTACAATGCAAATTGCTTAAGACAGGGTGTGATGGGTTATCTCCCAAACAATTAGCAGTCCACATAAGCTGCTTTTGTTTCTTTTTTTTTTTTTTTTCTTCCTCAAACCTGTGACAATGGCATCTGCTTGGGGCAAGACACCGAGCTAGCTGTGCCTGACCTCCACGTCAGGCCCGTGCTCACGTCGCTGTACATGGAGCCGCTGGTGGCCTTGCTACCCCAACAGCACCTGGTGCAGAAAGTCCTCCAAGAGTCCAAAGTCTTGCCGGACCAGATCCACACTCCGGATGTGATGCCCACCAGAAGGCACATGAAGTATTTTAACATAAAGACGGCGTAGTCCGGCCTACTGCGCTCTCTCTCGTGTAAACAGTTGGAGCAGTTGTGAGTTATTTCCCAGTTCTGCCTATTGTGCTGCTCGTAGAAGTAGCACGCCACAATGATGGTGGCCGGAACCGTGTAAAGCACCGTGAAGACCCCGATTCGAATCATGAGCCTTTCAAGTTTGTCAGTCTTGGTGCCACCTTGCTTGATGACATTACGGATTCTGAACAGAGACACGAATCCGGCCAAAAGGAACATGGTGCCGATGAATAAATAAATCACCAGAGGGGCGAGGACAAAGCCTCGCAGGTTGTCAAGGTTCTGGTTGCCCACGTAGCAGATCCCGGCCACCGAGTCCCCGTCCACGGAACTCAGAGCCAGGACCGCTATGGACTTCATGCTGGGGATGAGCCACGCTGCCAAATGGAAGTACTGGGAATAACTAGCGATGGCTTCGTTGCCCCACTTCATCCCGGCTGCCAGGAACCAAGTCAGAGACAAGATGACCCACCAGATGGAGCTGGCCATGCCGAAGAAGTAAATAAGGAGGAAGACCACGGTGCACAGCGCCGGTCCGGTGGTCTCATAGTGGATGTGCTCCACATCCAAGTCCCTGCTGCAGGCCACCTTCTCGTGGCCGGCGATGAGCCTGACGATGTAGCCGACTGACACGAACATGTAGCAGGCGGAGAGAAAGATGATGGGCCTTTCTGGATACTTGAAACGCTCCATGTCTATGAGGAAGGTGGCAACAGTGGCAAAAGTTGACACAAAACACAGCACGGACCACAGTCCGATCCAGAAGGCTGTGAATGCCCTCTCGTTGTGGGTGAAATAGGGACTGTGGCAAGGCATGGCACAGTTGGTAATCTGGCCTGTTTTCACGCGATTGTACAGCGGGTGGCGCTCCGTGTTGATCGGCACCATGGGCTCCAAGCATTTACAACCCGGTTCGCAGGCGCCCGGGACCGGCTTGTACTTCCGAGGCGGGCTGGGTCTACCCGGCTTTGTTTTGGGTGGGTTGAAACCCTTCGCTGGGTGGTTTGTGGGCTTGGGCAGGACGGGCGACACGGTGGTCGAGTCTGTTCTGTTATAGTCCATGCAAAGCGTGTCGGGGTTACCTTGCACCGGCAGCAGATCACATTTCATGCGGTCCGGCCACGGAAAGCCGTACTGCCTCATGAGAGGCGCGCAGCCGGCCCGGGCTCTCTCGCACACGCTCCTGCAAGGCGGGAGCGGTTTTTTGTAGTCCTCCAGACAAATCGGCGTGTACATGCTGCACAGGAAGAACTTGAGATCGGGCGAGCACTGAATCTCCACCAGAGGCCAGAACTGGTGGACCTCCAGCCCCGCTTCGTCCTGCGTGTCGTGGTTGAATTGGTTGGGCATGTACGTGTAATTGTAGCCGATACCTTTACACAGGGGCACGGCTATTTCCTGGCAGGTGATCTCCTTAGCGGTGGTGCAGCTGGATCTGGGCAGGAGGGCGAGAGAGAGGAGCAGGTAAATCCTTAACAGGTCGGGCTCCATCTCTCCAAGCAGTCTCGGCTCCTTTTCGCGTTTTCTGATCCAAACACTGCCGCAAATCCTCCAGCCCCCGCCTTCAGTCCGGTCAGATTACACGCGGCGAGCCCATCTCGCGTCCCCGTGGAGCTTGCATGGAGTTGCGAGTGGCGTGCACGCCTGTGTTTACTTTGAATGTAAGCTGGAGAAGGTAGCCTTCAGTGCGGCGAGCGGCAGTTCAAGATGGCTGAGAGGAGAGCAGAATCCACCGTCTTCTCCTGTGAGCGCTGTCACAATCCTCCCGCCAGTCCGTTTGAAAAACACAAAAATCCTCTGCATTCAGAAAGAAACGTGCGCCTTCGCCTTTTCCTTTTCCTACAGAAACACATTCAGCGCGTTTGTTACTCCTTTATTATTGGTCCTCATGTAAATCAGCGGCGAGCCGACCAAGTGGTGGATATATACACAAGAGGCAGGCGGGCCGCGCCCCCAACCGAGATGCTCCAATCAGAACGCGGTAGGGGCGGGGCCGCGCGGAAGTCATTCAAGGTTGTACTGAAATTTGTTGACACTGACCACCGATAACACGATGCTCACAATCTCATTAATCCGAAAACATGATTTGCAAAGATCATAATGCTGAGTGATTGTTTAACACTAATTGCGGAATTATTCATTGGATGAGGTGACAAGTATCAACAGTTCTTTTCATGCATTCTAACGGAACTTGAAAAATAATTGTAATACGCTTAGTTTTAAATGAAAAAAAAAGAACTTTATTTGCCTTGCTACTCCGTCAAAAATGATTAATTTATGTAATATTTTGGGCGTGTTAAACATGGTACCCCCAACTCCACTAAACTTTGAGGCAAACATGATTATGGTTTCTCATCTGTGTGGCTGCGATCCAGAGGCCAGTTTGCTAAATTGGTTAATTTGCGCTTGGTAAGACTGCCCGGGGTGCTGTCTGTCTTTGTGAAAAGCTGTTTTATTTTTCAAATGAGGTGCTAATGTTTCGTTTAACGCTTGCATAGAGCTCCGCGGGAGGCGTAATTGCGGGCGGCAGAGAGCAAGCAGCAGAGCAAACTGTGACAGACGAACTCATATCTGTTGTAACTGGCTTAGTGCGTGTGTCTGATGATCTCTCTGTTGTACTAATATCTATTTGGTGTTATTTCTGTCTTTGCCAATTAACAGTCTGATTACATTATCTACTGTTATCAAGTTATCTGCTCTTCTAGAGTTCAATCATAGTTGACGCTGACTTTTCCTGGAAACAAATGACAAAGTCGATTCCATATTATTATGTTAACATATCATTAATATATCCAAAAGTTCTCAATAAGGACTGAGGACATGTATTATTTTTGATTTGATGGAAAATAGAATGGCCATGCTCAGTATTTTTTAAAATTGATTTCAACAATATTATTTAAAATGAAATCAAACATGCAACACTTCTATTGTTACACATCAGATATGCAAACAGTAGGCAAGAATGAGTATATTTCAGGCCGTTCGAGACTTTACCTTAAGGTATCGACTACTCTGGGAAGATGCGATACTACCCACAGATACATACTTTTTCTTCTCTCTCTCTCTCTCTCTCAAAAAAAAAAATGTGTCCTGTCATTTGGGAACATGTGTTTTAATTATTTAGCCAGTGTGAGTAGTTCAAATAGATCTAATCTAGAACTGATGTATTTAAGATGTTCACTGCCAGCCAATTTAAACAGATATTTTTTTATATAGCTGTAAACAGCACTTGGACTTGTTAACTGCCAGCTTGCTCAAAATAGATCTTTGACGTATGTAGCCGTCAATATCAGTGAATGAGTTAAAACTAATTTTGCCATTTGCTGTCAACTGAAAGGGACACTGAGCTGAGGGCCCAGGTAATGACCTATTGCATTAAAATGAATAAAGTTAACAACATATTAACAGACAGAATAGTAAATTTCTACTTCTGAAAAGGGCTAAATAAAAGTATCCCTTGACGTAACATTTTTGTCGTTAGTCAAAAGTCAAATTAGTCACATCAATAAAAAACACTCATTTGCTTACTTACTTTGAATGCTAATATTTACTTTGTGTGCGTATTCCTTTTATCAAATTGTCCACCCTGAATAGCCCTTGTTGATGCTAGCAAAACACGAGCTGTCTCTGAGGTATGCTGACATCACTCGACATCATGCAAGAAGGTAGTTCAAACTAATTTATTTGCAGAAAGCTTTCCTTTAACTGAATAAAACAAGAAAAAGGGTGGGCACTTCCTGGAGGCCAAGTTACAGTCAAGCGCAACAGGCATTTTCCTCCATTCCCATCTGAGCAAAATACAACATTGTGTGCGAGGACTTCATATTGCTGATATTATGTTTGGTTTGCAGCCCGATCTTTATGATGTGAGCAAGCTATTTTTACAGGCTTGACCCACTGAATGAAAGTAATAGCCCGGAGTTGAGCCTGCTTGGACAACACAGCTTGATTAAATGAGCCGAGAGCACTTTATTGGCTGGGAGACAAGAGTTCAGGCAGCTCTATGGAGGTTTACACCAGTCTGGTTGAGTGCTTGTTTGTGCATGCGATGAATGGTGTGAAATTTCTCATTATGTGGTAAAAAAGAAGAAAAAAGTAAGAGCAGGGCAGCGCAATGACGATATGATATCTACTCATCTTGCATTGGCCTCATGCTGTGCGAGAATATGAGCCTACACCAAAGCTTTGAGAAAGATGTGTGACCAATGAATAAAATCCTCAACGAACATCAGGAACCAAAGTTAATGCGTTCCATTTAAACGCCAATTCCGCCCGACATAATCAAGTGCTCTGAGAGGAAGCCCATCAAGTGTGACCGCTTCACAGTTCCAAGACTATATGAGATGGCGAGACGGAGATATGCTAATGCAACTTTATCTTGTAAAGGGAAAAGCTTGGAGGAGATTTAGCCAATCTGCCGGACACAATTCCAAGAGCCTCGGTGGCATTTAGCGGGCTCACACTAACCCCGGGCTGCTTGTTAAGACTTCATTAGCCGTGTTTGCTCAGGCTTTTTTTTTCTGCAAAGAGGTGGAGGAAGGCTCCCCAGGCTCCAGCCTATAGACACTCCATATGGGGCTTGTTTGCTCATGGCTGGCCCCGGTTAATCACTTTCAGGTGGGGCTGAAGTAGATGGAGCAAGACTGAGGGGATTTGGACCACCAATCCCCACCCACCCTTTTTCTTCCCCCAAAATCGAGGTGCTCCTGAGGTGACAGAGCGTGGAGCGTGTACCCTGTGAATTAGCTCACCTAGGGCCCATTACCTTAACAAACACAACCGGCCCCTCCAATCAGCCTACTGCTGGGAGGACAGGCGGCCCCTGTAAATCCTTCTTTACAGCTGTGTTCCCTCTG
Source organism: Hippichthys cyanospilos (assembly GCF_059441005.1). Lineage (NCBI taxonomy): Eukaryota > Metazoa > Chordata > Actinopteri > Syngnathiformes > Syngnathidae > Hippichthys > Hippichthys cyanospilos. Next base: position 7,966,685 of record NC_142387.1, read on the forward strand.
TGTAACCGGTGTGTGTGTGTGTGTGTGTGTGTGTGTTGTCAGGAGGGAATCAATTGAGTGAGAGGAACAACAAGTTAACAAAGGCTTGAAAACTGAACATTGTCTCCACCAAGTGCCCCACAACACTTCTACAATGGTAAGTCATATATGGAGGCAGAGAAATTATTTACAAAAAAAAAATTGTCAGTTTTATTTGAAAAAATACAAATATATATATATATATATATATATATATATATATATATATATATATATATATATATATAAAATCGACATCAAAGCTCTATGCTGATTTCTGTCATCCACCATAAGAACAGACTCATCAACTTTGTGGTGAATTTATTTCTTATTTGCTTTTACTTTGGAAAATAAAGATCAACATTTTCGCATGTAGGATTTTTTTCAACACATTATATCCCAAAGCATTAAAAGGGAAACCAGGTTAAAAAAAGTTCACAATAATTTTATTTGTAGCGCAAGTCTAAACATGCTATGTTACAATATATATTTTGTTTTTAAGTTATAAATTCCAAAAGGAAATCTTTTTTTAATACATATGTGAGTGAAGCCTTTTTTTTTTGCATTTGGGAAGACCTAATCCACATTCATAAAAAAAAAAAAAAAGTTTAAATGATCTGGAAGGGCTTGTTCATAAGTTTATGTGTAACAGTCTTACGTTATACAAATAAAAAAAAACTTATCACAGGTGCTATTTGGTATTTATTTCGTCAATTAAAAAAGAATACATTAAATAAATAAGTAGAAAAACAATTCATACTGAAACAAACATACCATCTTTGGATATTTACAGATGGAGCTTGGGGTGACAATTTTGCCACTCTGAAATTGACATCACAGCTGCAGAGCTCATTTATCGACCAATAACCTGAGTTTGGTCATGTGAGTCACTATCTGGGCCATAACCCTCTGGTGTCATTTTCAGTGGACAGCAAGCGAAAAAACCCGAGTTAGATAAAAAAGGGATTTTGCTGCTCAATTTATTTTTCACAAACAGATTAATCATATTGACATGATTTGAGGAGTAGGAGGCGCATTGAACATAATATTGTAAAGACATTTTTTTGACTCAACTTCCCTTTTAAATACACAATATACTAAATATACTCAAATAACCAAATTAAGAAAACAATTTAGCTGCGATTGGTCATTGCCTGAGCTCTGCGGAACTGCAATGTCATTTTCAGTCAACAAAAAGTGGCAAAATGGCCGCCAACTGAACTAGATAAACAGTATAGAACATTTTTGACTCGACTGAATCATAATTAATGTTGTATACACTATCCATTTAGAATCATGTCTTGTTTTTTAATTGAGGGATGGAAATGAAAACGTATTTCTTTGTGATTTATAACAATATAATCGAATGAGACTGATTCTCACTGCGTTCTCAAAAGGAGTGATTTACGTTTCACTCACTTGAAAATTAATTGAAAGACAACATTGTCTGCATGGGGGGAATCTGGCTGGCTCTGCCTCAGCCAAAGAACTGACTGGTTTTGGCTGCCATCCCCGAGCCAAGCAAGTCTATGTGTGTGTGTATGTGTGAGTGTGATTGTTTGGCGTTTTTAGCCATCTGATGCCACAAGAATCTGGCCAGCAAGCAGGAGTCTGCTTTTGGCTGCCTTGACGCCTGCTACTTGACACTCCTGACAGATTTATCTCCCCTCTTGTAAAACAGCGTGCAACTTGTTCTCTCTGCTCAGGAAGATTTGCAGAGATTCCGTTTGCTCAGGAAACACGCACCAACACAGGCGCACACGCACATTGGTAACCCATTGTTTAAATACTGACAAGCATGACAAGCTGAGATGGGCAGATCCTCCTTATGAGATGACTCAGCTCGATTTTGGCATCTTGGATTCTTTGAATATTGCTTCTAAACTCACTCGGATTCTTTCAGTTTTCGAAAAAAAATTGAGTCCGAACATAAGCTGTACTTTGATATAATGTATGCAAATATGGCTCATATTCTTTGCTGCCCCGTGACTTGTTTGCTTGGCTACTTGTTGCTCAATCATTCCAAACCAAGTGGGGAAAAAAAGGTCAGTGTTTGAAATTCAAGGGCAGACAAACACACACTAAGGTAATCATGGCATAGGCTAACACATCCATATATTTGCAATCTTTTGTGCGCAATTCTTGGTGCATAGCTTCTAATCATTTAATTAACCAATCAAGGGCATTAGAGGGCATAGGAGTTCCATTAAGAGGATCTTAATTCAAATCTCCATTCATCAAATTGTGTGGTCGCTGCTATTTCTCCATCCCCATCACCAAGAATACTTGTTTCCAAAAAATGGATTCATAAATTAGTCTATATATATTATATAACTTTAACAGATATTTTTTCCCCAGAACTCCGTGGCAGCATTCCGAGAGGAGCTCGAAAGGCAAAAGAACTCCCCCTCCACAAAATCTGCTTAATGAGAGAGTTCAATAAATGACAAGTGAGTCTGAATGGTGATTTTTTTTTTTTTTAATGTAGGTAATCTGATCTCTTGAAGACACCAGCTCCCCATTAAGATCCTTGCAGACAAGGAGGAGGGTTTGAAATGCGGCGAAGCCAGTCTAGAAAATCTGATCTCACTTCCTCACGCCTGTCAGGACATGTGCAATGACATTTTTGACCAACAAGACCCTGAACAGACTTGATGCTCTAGTGTGGCAAAAAAGAACATCAATAATATAATGTAGAAATGACAAATTCACTGAATAACTCTAAAAATCCTTTGGTAGTATTTTTGTCTAGATTAATAACTCAATCATCGCAAGCCCATTCAAAATGGATTTTTGACGAATATAGCCAAGTAAAAAGACGTGTCTTTGACATCTATAGCCATCAATGAGTTCAACAAATACAGATTGCCAAAACCCTTAAAAAAACTATTTATTGCTAGAGGGAGGAAAGTCACATAGATGTGACGCATTCTGGTTGCTTAAAAGCTTCATTTGTCCAGAATTTATCTGAAATTAACCAGAGATAGTTTCAAATTTTGCCAATTTTGAATTAATGATGCCTTATTTTGGTCATATCTGTGTGCCAGCACCTAGTAAATGACTCCAGTGTCTCCAAGCATGCATTCTTTTCATTTTGGTCTTCCTCCCTCTCTAAGACCGCCTGTCTCGTCTGCGCGTGGCGCACAGAGAAACAGATGGCACGGGCGAGGATGGCCGCCAGACGGAAGGAGGGAAAGCGAGAGAGGCAGAAAATGGCAAGGTAGGGAAACGGGAAACCACAAGCAGAGGGTGGGATGAACAGAGCAGATGTGGAACACAAATGGCCTTGTGGAGTTTGCAACTTGGGCACCGCGCGTCTTGTTTAAACCCCGGAATTGGTCTTGTTATGCACATCAGAGGCTAAGCAGTGCCCCTGATGAGCTACCCTGGGCATCTTATAGTGCTCATTAGCAGTCTGATTAAAACATGATTATGTATGTAAACAATGTTGCGTTTTCTCGCTTTGCTACAACCTTCACACCAAGTTCACATAAACTATACTTGAATCTCGCTGACGGTGTACACGCGAGAGATAAATCCCCAAGGCTAAATAGTCGGACATGGATGACCTTATCTGGCGTACGGTTTCTGCCTCCAACCACACCCCCCACCTCTCCACAAACAGAAAAGCCTCGGAATCTCCACCAGCCTTTTCCGCCCCCTTTCAAATAAACACTGACAACCGTGTCATTTCTATATGAATAATTAATTAGAATTTATAATGATTAAAGCGGTTGCCCACATGATGTTCACAAACAGTATCACAGTTATTTTACTCTCTTGCTAACAATGAAGGGTGACAATGTCATCTTCAGCAACTGTCAGTGGATTTTATCTCATAGTGGCTTGTGGTGTTTATTCAAATGCTAGAAAGTGTAGCATACAATGTTACATACAACATACAATGCTCATGTTACCTATGAAAACTGTTGGATCTCTGGTACTCGCAATACTAAAATGCTATGGATCTTAACAGGAGTGTATGGAGCCCCATACATTATGCAATAAAGAGGACAATCTAAGTCTAAGGTTCAGCATTTACAAGACATGAGCAAAAACCAACAACAAATATTAACAAATGTCACAGTAAACATTTTTAAAATAATAGAATTAACTTTCATGTTGTATCCGTCATCATCATCTTAATATTACAAGCACTGATATACCTTTGCCATTTTGGTAGACAAGTCTGCTTTAATTTGAGTGCTCATTTATTTGGTCTCAACGTGTCTGTTTTGTTCCTCTTTTGAAGCATCTGAACCATTATGTTGTCATTTCTTTACTTTTTGTTCCATTGTTACTTGAGTCTGTATTATTTGACGTGTCACTGATACTACAAAAAATACAATATACATTGGTTCGGGCCTAAAGATATTTTTCCTCTAACGCGATCTTGTAGACCAGGAGTGCCCAAAGGAGGAGGGGTGGGAAATTGGTTTTGATATCCCAATAATTAGTGACGCAAATACACCAGAATATATTACAGAAATATCTCCTCTTTCACAGTGATATCACCAAACATTGTCTAGTGATATCACAATTTAGTAAGCACCATGTGAATGAAAATACACATCTGGGCTGGGTCACTCATGTGTTGAGATTTGTCCGACTGCAGTGAGAGACAGTCTGACTCATCTTAGTTAGGAGGCTTGCAGTACTTGTCGCTTCTCCTTTCAGGCAGGAAAAAGTCAAATGGCAGGATAGGCACTTTTACCAGGCAGCATTTATGGAACGAGAGCTGTTTTTTTAGCTTGTTGGCCCAGAAATTAAATGAGACTTGCAGCGAATTTGCTTGATTATTTGTTGTTTTTTTTAATATGTCAACGTGGTTCAACTACACCCCAATTCTATTGAAGTTGGGACATTATGTAAAATGTAATTGAAAAAATACAATGCTTTGCTAACATTTTCAGCCAGCACTCAATTGTATTTACTACAAATACAAATGTCAATGTTCACACCGACAAAGCTTGTGTTTTGCTCATTTCCAGTCATTTTGAATTTGACATCTGTAGCACGTTCCCTAAAAATCTGATACAAAGTTTAACACACACTCAATAAGCATTTGGGGACTGAGGGTGCTAATTGTTAAAGCTTTGTAGATGGAATTCTGGAAATGACATTTTTCCAAATTCATGTGAAAGTAAGTACCGTACTTGAACTTTGCCATTCACCTTAGGAAACGCAATGATAGGAGCGAACAAACTGTGTTTAATAAAACACGGAAGGTTCTCCATTCCAACAAAAAAAACAAAAAAAACTTAAAAACAAACAAACAGTAATTGGATCAATCAAGGTCACCATCTCCCTCAAGTGAGGTTAGCAGGCTTGACTGAGCTCCACTAAGGGCACTTTGTCGTATTTTCACTGATTGCATCAGGCTAGCAAAGCTCAGCGTTAATAATGCTCTGACTCTCGACTCACTGATGTTATCGCACCTCGCGTGGACCGAGGACGTTTTTATCAGCCATGGACGCCATTTAGATTGGCATCTCTTGACAATGCAAGAGTGCAGAGCAGACTGCTAAGTTAATTGTGTGTACAGGGATGACCATTTTATCGAGAGCATTTTCTCAGAGATCCTTTAAGCCGTATTACACATTGGAAAAATAATAATGCAATTTCGATTGACATGGTGACAGACTTAAATAATAATAACAATAATATGGGAATTATATTTTTGTAAAACCAATTCCAGTTTGAGTATTCATTTACACATATACACATTGATACCAGGTACCGATGTCACTAGTATTTTTCATACATCAAATTCCAGCTAAAAATTAGAGAATATATCAAGCTGCCATAGTATAGTGTCTACTACGACTTAAATATATACGGTTTTGCCTTAAGTATATGCGACTGGTATCGGCAGTCTCCATCAGCACAGGACATCTTAAAACAGTGGTTCTCAAATAGTGGAGCGGGCCCCTCTTGGGGGTGATGTCGGAGGGACGCGGATGACCCCAGGGAAAAGGCTTTGTTTTTGTCATGTGACGAGCAATTGCAATAAAATAAGAATTTTCTTTCTTTTTTTTTTTTAAGTTTCAGGCACTTTGATGCACTTGTTTTTTTTTTCTTTTTTAGATTATGCTGTAACCCGTATGAACTCTGTAAAAAATAGTTATCAGTTCTTGAAAGTCAGTTTATATTGTTTTTTTTTTTTTTTCTTTTGTTAACGTTAAAAAGGTTACAGCTTTAGGAATAGATATACCATTTTTGCAGATAATAATCTTATTTATTGAGTTTCCTTTTTCCTGGGGGGCTTGGCAAAATATTGTCATATATTATTGTCATTTAATATTATTAAAATATGGATGTCATGCTAATATTTGGTATTGATCATTGGGGAGTTAAAATAAAAAATAGTCATGAACAATGTTCAATGGAATCTGGTGAAAAATCTTATGAAATTATAGAAATCTTGGTGTTTTTTTTCTTTGATTTGGAAATCTTAAGCAAAACTAAACGGTTGTAATGTTTGAATCCGTTTTCTTTTTAATCTGGGCATTTTGGGGGTTATTGAATTGTAGGAAAACTGAAAGTCAGTAAAACTATTAGCCTGGGAAGGAGGAATTTTGAGAACATGTGAACGTTAGAATGATTTGAATCAGTCAAGAAATTCGGAAGAGATCGAAAGCCAAAATATAGTGGAATAAAAAGGTATAATATTAATAATAATACTAAAAAATAACAGTTGAATAACACGCGTCAACGCTTTCATCATTCACCCCAAAAAGAAACGCATTGCGTCAGGCCTCATGAGCTATACGATAGCGATACGTAATAGCAGCTAACGCAGTTAGTTCTCCGGTTCGGCAGAGTCCGGGAGCTGACTCGAATGACATTCAAAGTTGAATGAAGCATCGTAGGTTGAGAAGAAGGGCCACTGGAGTGGAAGGAAAGAACCTCCCCTGAGCCATGTCGTATGATGTGTGATTGACAAGCTACACGCTAAGCTCACCTGAGCCTCTAACCTCTCTTTTTACATCTCCCTGTCGCGATCCTCTTCTTTTCTTCCCCCGGATATCTCTGGGAGTGGGAAACCTGAGGAGGGCCACAGTGGGGTGGAATGGCTTCAGGCTGCGACCCGCTCTAAGGGGGGTCACGGAGAAACAAAGGCCATTCAGGTGAAGTGCTCTGAGCTGAGCTGAGACAGACAGGCTCCCAGCGCAGATAGCTTGAGACTAATGTACTCACGTTTGCACTGTCAACGCTGACAGACTTGGTCGCAGTCAGTGCGCATGGTGGCTGAGGTCTGTGGGGGGATTTCAGTGAAAGAATAGGAGAAACGGACTGACAGGTGAGTAAACACAATGCTCTGAAAGCCCCACTGAACATTCCTGAAATGTCTAGGCCGGCGTTGCAAATATTCCACACAAAAGTTGCAAATCCTCTTTCTGGAGGCTAATCTTGGCCGAATTTAAGACCTTACAAACCATGCACAAGTACTTGAGGAGTTCTCGCTTCACTGGCTCGCTCAAAAATGCATTTACAATCTCCAGAGGAATCAATAAGTGGTTTGGTGCGCGTCTCCTCACAAAAGCGGTGCAGACGGAATGCTGATGAGTGACTGAGACGTCCATTTTAATTACGGGAGCGGGAGGAACATTTCCACCTCTCTGTCTTATCTCATCTACGGAACTGGTTCATTCTTGTTCAGAAACGAGATAGAATTTTCACCTTCCGCACAGAAATGCTGCACACGCTGCAGGTCCAACTGCCCGTTCTGACGTAAAGGCCTAAATACACCAATCAAACGTGGGTCTCTGGCGTCAGCTCCACTGTTGGCATGTCGCGCTTTAAAAATGACGGTAATACACCACAATGCTAACTATTAAGTACCTTCTGGGCATGCGTGAGAGGTAATGCCCCTCCAACCTATTGGTGGCGGTAGTCACTGTTCCTTATTGTTAAGAATAGCAAACCGGAAAATCTTTTGGAGGGCTGGTAATAAAATAGGTCAAAAATACAATGTTCTTACCCTGTGTGCTCATTTACTAATGAACAGTGAATCAGAACAATCAAAAGTTATGGCAGTCTAACGCCCATTCATCGTATTGAATCTGCTGATAACGCCTTAGCAAACGCTAGCTCTGAAATTCCAATGCTGTTTTCAAAGCTAATCAGGCGCCTGAACTTTTCCTGACTTTCCACATGCAATTGGGTATATCTAGGCCTTGAAACCTAACAAAATAAAGGCCTACAATGTTTTGCAAAGGTGTTACTATAACACAGATCAGTAATTAGTTGTTTCATGTTCCACTTCATTTGTTCATAATTTGAAAATCAGTTCCTGCTACATTAAAAAACTACGTTAAACTACATTACACTGCACTAAAAAACATTAAATTAGATTTGCTGATATCTGCAGAAAATTGAAATTTCATGCTCCCCCATAAATTGCTTTATCATACACCCATTTGAGAACCACTAGTTTATGGTTTTTTATTGATATACCATCAATATTAAATCTGATCTTGGTTATTATTTGGAAGAAACCTGCACCTGTTCCAAGTGTATCGGATTCCATGTGTTTATTTTCATCTTTTTTTTTTCTCTCTTCTGTCGGAATTGTACATCTTGGGTGTTAAAATTGGAATTAGGTCACTTTAAAACTCATGATCTGTTTCAGTTTGCTTCAGCTTTGTTGGAGTAATTCATGATGTAGTTTAATACATGCTTTGTGTTCTGTAATATTGGGCTACTGGGAGCAACCTTTTAGGTTTACTTCACACATTGTAGACTATGTGTTAGTCGAAATAGTTTTCGTAGCACATCTGGATGTGGCCCTTTGAAGGGCCCCGAAAAATTGGTGATTAATGGCAAAGGGCTCTTTTGCTGCACATACAGTAACAGAGAACAGACAGGGAGAGCTGGCACGGAATTTAAACAGCACGGAATTTAAACAGACTTACAGTAGGGAAATCACTTGCAAAAACAGGACTATAAAGTTAATGTAGTTTAAAATAATACAAGGTGTTAGATTTATTAATAATAATTAATTATGGTTGAATGATCTTGAGAAAAAAAGCTTTGAAAAGCTTTCCCTAATGTGCACACTGTCAAAGGCACTTTTTTAAAAATGCTAATGCACATTTAACTTGGTGTATTAAAAAAAAGTCACTTCTGGCACACAAATGGACGCTTCCTTGTCTGTGGTTTGTATTAATGACCACATAGCCTCCAGAGGACTTTCAAAGCGGTGACAGTTTGGCAATTATTCCCCCTTTAGCCTACTCCGCTGAATGGAAATGGGAAAAAAAGACATTGTTTCAAATTTCAGTGCGTGTGTAAAGTGGATAAAATGCATGAGGAAAAAAGCCAGGACCTTGGACTCATACTGTCCCATCTTTTATAGTCACCTCAGGCTGCTACCATATTGTAGATTTCTCACAAAGCCTCTGTGCAACAATGCTATATGTGACTAAACTGTAGCTTTTAATCTGTGGCTGACCCCCTCAACTCACCATCTACATCACCCCCACTCCACTTTTCTCCCTCCCCCTCATCCATCTTTCTTTCTGCTCATTTCTCCAAGCAGGGTTCACTCATGTGCCTGTCATTCTTCCGCCTTTTGTATTTTTTCCCATTGAACGCTGCTTTCTCGCCATCCCCTCACCTCCCTTCCTCACGCACTCAATCGTCCGTCATTCACTCTAGGGTCTAATTATGAGATGGCTTTGAATAAATACATGTATTTTTTTTCTCCCATGAAAAGCTGTGGGATATAGCGTGTGTGCGCAGGCTGAGTTCTACACTCAAGGAGGTTTTTGGGTACCTCTGCAAAATGGAGTGGTCCCGGACAGGAGATTTCCTGGGTGCAGTAATTGTGCCTCATTAATACTCACTGTAATGCTGGGTTGCTAAACAGGCTGTGCAATTAGGGGTCTGAGCCTTCAGTGGGCTGGCTAATCAGGGGACAAAAGCTGCAGCTCAGAGGCCATTAGGCCTGGAGGAAGTGTTCTCATTGTAAAAAAGCGGCTGTGATGGCTTCATCTACCACAAATCTGGGTGGGGCAGGAGCCGGTAGGTGGGGTGCGTCAGTGGGGGTCGTCCACTACACCTGAGATCATTCATTTGGATGTGAAAGCAATACCATCCTTAGGTGAAGGTTGCAGTTGCCCTTGTTGTAGATTAACTCATTTGCTGCCATTGACGGGTAGAGACGGATCAATTTTTAATTTGTATTCTGAAAAGAATGAATCCGAATGACCCTTCACAAATACCTCAGTTGGAATTAAAAGGTCAAATCCCATTGAAATTTCATTCTGAATCACAGGGGTTCTACATTCATTTTCCGAGAGAAACAAACATAAACATTTCATTTTAAATAGCCAACCAGTCCGTTCATGCTATGTCGAGATATACATCATAATGTCATCCTATACGTACATTAAAATGATGTCGTCTTACTGAAGCTCTATTGTGACTAGAGCATCTTTAAAATACTTTGTCAATAAAAGTAGGGTACCGAAATGAAAATGTTTGTCTGAAACCAAAAACCGAAAACAAGAAATGTTTGGCTGAAAACCGAGGCACAGAATAAATTAAACAGTAAATACATTTTGACATCACCTTATGGCAGTCAATCAACTTTGGGAATGGACTATCAAGTCAAAAGCTGTGTCTTGCACGGGTTTTATTGATAAAAATAAAACTTTGTAGCTTTTAGCTATGAATATTATTCGTGTTCAGGCTTTAAATGCCTGTTTTAAGCGGACTAATTGGATTGTGCTACAGGTTTTTTTTTTTTTGGTAAATGTTATGATATTTATTAGGGTTATTCAATATTTTGATTCATTGACATGCCAACCACTAGAATGGAAGACTCGTTCTTTGATTAGTTATTGTAAACATGTTGTAATCAAGTGACAAGATGGACCCTTCATTATAATTAAGTAAAATATATTGTAATATAGTAATATAAAGTAATTTCACCCCAATTATTCTTTTTGATACTGTATATGTAAGCTTTTTATAGACTGATAGGAGACTATATAATTTGCAGTTAACGTTTAATGCAATGACAGACTTTTTTCCGTCTGAGTTTGAAATGTCTGACTGTGTATGAATGCATCGCATGCTTGGCTAATTTTACTAATGGAGTGAGCATGTAAACAACAGACTGCAATAGATCCGGTCGCATGTGAACAGGTAACCAGAGATTTTCATTCGAATGATTTTAATCAGAAAGGCAAAAAACGGTCTGCATGTAAGCCAGACCATTGAATAAATTATAACCTAGTCATCGCCATCGACAACTATATAAGTCAAAAATCCATTTGATATTGACTGGCAGCAAATGACTTAATATTTGGTTCCGTTTGGTACAGCATATGTTGTGTGTTTTGCCTGGGAATTCGACCAAAATATACTGCATCACTTTTTGGTATCCATCTGTTTGACGCAACAACCACAGAAGAATAATAGTGATGGGAGTTGAGCTAAATACGCTGCTGCCCACTATTGGTTGACCTAGAATTACGACTTCAATGTGAAAACAGGAATGGTATGCGAAGAAACTACTTATTATATGTTATGATCATCATCCATGTTAATGTAGCGTGCCAAACCCAACTTTATCGGTTGGTGGAAATTTGTCTTTGGAACATCCTGTCCGGATCCGTGAGGAGCACTCAATTGTAATTTTAACTACTTCCCCACTCCTGTCCATGCTTCAAATTATCGGCTCAGGCGTTGGAAGACATTTTGAACCATCTGGGAAGGGTGAAAGGATGACAGAATAGCGTATACCAACATTATCTTCTCTACGCTCTGGCCCACTTTTCTCCCACCTACAATATCTCTGTGCAGCCTTCTTATCTTTCATCCTTAATCTCATCATCAGCCAGCCCAGACAGAGTGAATAAATGACCTCTCCTGGCCATTAAAATTAAGCATTGAATCAATGACATGCAATTAGCCTGTCTTTTATAAGGGGGAGACGCTGAAATCTTTCCCTCTTTCCAGCGAGAGGGAGAAATAATATGTCTGCTGTAGTCATCGGAACTGGACAAAAAAATGGGGAGTGTTTAAATTCCGACTTGGAAAAAATTCTATTTATCATCATAAAAAGAGTACGAAGCACTGGTCCTTACTCATTCAACCAAGGTATATATTCCTACAGAGAGTGGTTCCTACCACTCATTATTTTGCTCGTTTTCATCAGTGGATTATAGAGCAAATTTTGTTCATGGGGTGTTCAAGGAAGTGAGGACAAACAAAGAGTTTATGTTTATGCCTATAAATTTGTGCTCACTGTAGTAGAAATTTGTTTTTTGGTCTATATCTTTTGACTCATTCCCTACTAAGTCCTACTGTGCTCAAAAGAGGACATCCTGGCCTTTTCAATGATGCCTTGTGTTGAACCTGGCTGTCTTGCAGAGAAGAAATGGACACAACAGTGGACACAAATAAATAGGCTGGGTCCCAGTGGGATATCTACTGTATAGTTTAACCTATTCAGATCTAAAAATGAGAAAAAATTGCTTTACTTAATGTACTGTTACAAAGAGCTGGCAAGCTTAAATTTGTTTCATTATTTATGGTGATTTACTTTGTGGATTTCAGTGCCGGAGAAGCGTTCAAATCTCACACAGTGACTGACACATTTTAAGCAAGACTTTAAAATGCTTGTCAAAACTTGAATGTGAAGACTGTAAGTTGGACTTTTTACATCTGAAAAAAAAAAAAGATTAAAAATCAAATTCCTCTCTCAAGCCTACTTTTTTGTCATGCTATCAGTTGCTATGTTGTTGTTTAAATCGTGCATTAGTCAAAATGGTCATCTACTGTCAGATAGGGTATTGTGTTTATTGGTGTGTTTCTTCCACTGTCATGCAATTGCTATTGTTCTTGAGTTTGCTTTATCAGTCCTTTTTCAAATCTAGTTTTGGAGTGTGTATTCCAATGCTTGCCATGATTTCGGTAGATTTTTATCTACAAAGACTTTCCATGTGTTCACTTCTGTGCCCTGTCTTCTCGGCCCTAATTGATCCCCATTTGACATTCTTCCATGAGCCTTTTTTTTCTTTAGACAAAGCAGTTAAGAAATTTTAAATGTTACTTAAACATTGATTTTACAGTTAAAGTGTATAATAGCAACATTTGATTAAAATACAAATAACAATAAAAGAACAGCAAAGTCAAAGGTGTAGATATGCCTATTGCTGTTTATACATTTATAGTGTTTGATCACTGACAGTGCCAAACAAAAATTGGCAGAATTTCAAGTACTTCCATTCCAAGCTGGGTATTTAAAACCTGAAATAGTGGCACATTAGTGTACATTATGCTTGCTTTATTTGCCCTGGTTCTCAAGAACTAAGCACAAAGCAGTGAAGCTAAAAAATATATTTTGGGAAAGATGTCTACACACATCCCACATCCAATTTCAGTGACAATTCCCTCATCCACTTTATGAACAGCACAAAAAAACACTTAGACTGCTTGTTAGTCAAATACACATTTCTCTGCAGCACAGCAGCAGTTTGACAAGCTGTTTACGCTAAGCTGAGTAAATCAAATTCAGAGTTTGCCTTCCCTCCCCAGTAATCTCATTTTGTTTACCGCTAACACTAAGTACATTAGCAGCTGCAAGGTCTGTCTGTATTTACTCTATTTACCTTCACTGAACTGGCTTAAAACCACACAGGGACCAACATTGCAGAATGAAGCTAACCAGCTGGATATTCATGAACAACTCATTTTCTAATCTGACATAAAGGCAAGGATCCTGAGGCTGCAAAGCTCTAATCGCAATAGGAAGGGGGGGAAAAAAGAGAAAACTGACAGAGGATGTCGTTTTTGCTTAACTCAATGAAGATATTAGCTGCTTTTAAACTATTTTATTCTCTGGGGTATGTGACTTGGAAGAACAAGGCACATATCACAAAGATCTTGTAAGGATGTGACATTAGGGGTCAAAAATCATCGTGTTTCCGTGCATCTGTGCTTTGTATTGTATCTCATGGCCATTTAGAATGAATGGGTTTGGTATCAGATCACACCTGTTGTGAATGTCCTCCTATTTGTTTACGGTTCCAGGCTCTGACCACGGCGCAGGTTCCCATAACCTGCAACCTCCTTTAGGCAACTCCATTATGGATGAACACTCGCCTGCATTGCAACATTGGGTCCTTATATTCAAACCAAACAACATTGAATTGAAGTGTGTATTAATTACACAGCGTCAATTAATTAAATGCAGTCACTTAGTTCTCACCTATATAACTGTTTTACTCATTGCAAATATGTGATTAGCAGCACTTAAGCCTGCAGACACTACCTATTGTCTTGTTAATGTTGTTGCCCAGTGTGAGTAGATTAGCTGGCACATTTCACATTCTCCCTCGAAGACACACTTACAAGTATGTTGCAACAGCCTGCTAAATTCCCCCAAAATGCACTCGCGTTTTATTTTATTTGGATATCATTCAAAAAAACCTACAAATAAAGTTTATGTTTTACTTGCAGATGATGTATAGCCATATCAATACAGTTACAGCAACGTTACATTTTAAAAGTATGTCCGTGCAGAATGAGATTTTTGTTTAATATCAGACATACACAAGTGTTTAGTCTTGTTGTCAGAAAATACCTGGAAGCTCTATGGCGACAGTGTAAAAGGACACTAAAGGGTTAAAAAGGTGGGTGACCTACGAGCCTGGCATTCATAGTTCAACGTTTTCAGTCACTTTTGCAGTTCGGTGTGAACTGGATTTCTTTTTTTTTTTTTTTTTCCCACTACATTGACATTTCTACGTGAAACTTGTGGAAAATGCGTGAGAAAAAAATAGTCCCGTTTTAAACAGGTTGGTTTTACACAGAAATTGTACGTGTGTATATATTTTTAAACCGTTAAAAAACAAATAAAAAAGATATGTATATCTCTATACACTTACAGCTATTTGAATGTTACCCCAGTTTGGAGAAAAACACATTTGAAGTTTTGCCACACTCATCTATCAGTAGTGCACAATGTCTACTCATCCACATCTGTCATATGTTTTGGTTACAATTTGAAACTTTTGGCTGCTGGGAAATGAAAGTCTAAATTTTAGGAGGTCATTTTTATAGAAATCCCAAAATGGACATTTCTGTTGAAAATTCCCATTTTCGTCAATAACTCAAAACTAATCTGTGACTTAAACATGGCGTTGAAAACACATCTCATGTATTCTCTTTTGGACTTCATTTAAAACTTAAAAAAAAAAAAAAAAAACCAACAACATGGCTCAGTTCCCGGTTTACGTACCTTTTGCCTGCTGCCAAATATGAAATATAATTTATTCATGTCATGTTGGAGCACTTTTCCTATAGTCAGAATAAAAACAAATATGAAAACATAACTAGGGAGGGAATGTGTCACACTTAAGGTCAAAATAATGTCCTAATCTTACATCATATTTTACTGCATTTTTATTTTTTTTTTTACAATTTCCAAGAGCGCACACCAGTGAATACACTTGTCGGTTAGTTAAATATTCATAGGGATGCCACTGCCTGAACATTGTGTTATATTTTAACCAAGCACTTTGTTAAATATTCAATCCCAGGAAGGCAAATATAACATTCCTTTAAAAGTTTCTTAGCATCCCCACTTTATTCCTGTTCTTTGGCTCTTGTTGATTCTTGTTTCCAGACGTCTCCTTAATTGCTACCTTAACTGAGCGTGTGAATAGATGCGTGGCAGATTATTTACACAGAACCCATGATATATTACAGTTCATTATTTATGCCCCTTGTATACTGCATTGCAAAATTGTAGGTTGTTTTTTCTTTCTTTTTTTAATGGGTTTAATACACTGTATTGGTAGATCCAGGTTTGATGTAGAAGCCCAGTCTACTGATGTCTATTGTTCTCTACTACTGACTTTGCTGATCATGTGAGCATGGCACGATAAAGCCATTATAAGGACTTAGTCACGAACACAGAGATGGCCTGGTAAAGTGTTCCATTATAAAAGTTACAAAATAAACTTTTACAATGCAGCATGCTTGCATGTGCGTGCGTAAGATCACAACGCGAGCAAGTGGGCGTATTCCCCAACTGACTATCCAATGGATGATTGAGAATGTGATGCTAATACAAGCTGTCTTTGAAATACCTAACTCTCCATTTGCAATTCTAAACATCTGGCTTTGCATTTCATTCACACAACCCGGGCATGCACTGTATGTGTGGATGTATGTGTGAACGTGCCCTTCTAGAGTCAAATAAAAAAATAAGGAAAAATAGGAACTAAAGTGTAGCCCTAAGGTGGTACTGTGAAAAGAAAAAGCTCCTCATAAATCACCTAACAATTTTAACTGATAGAAACAGAAGAAAAGGTACATTCTCACGAATAGAACTATGCATCTAAAATCCCATTGAAACAAAGTGAAGTTTCTGGGTGGACATCTGTCTTGTTTAAGTATAGCTCTGGCATCAATATTTCACCTGTGTTAAGCCCTCATATAATCATATAGGAGATTGGAATGCGATTTAAAAGTAGAAATCTTTGTTTTCAATTGTCGGCCAATGGGCTTAGTGAAGCAAACTCAACAAGTCATAAAACAGTAATAACAATCTTTATAATTGATGTGTTTATTAAAGAACATTTGAGGTATGCTCGTCATTGGAATTTTTGCTGTACAGACTCAGGTGGCTCCATTTCACTTCGGCAGGCACATAACAGATAGACAAGCTGTCACAATTGTTATCACTGGAACTTCATCTTGTTAATTTGCTGGATGGGAGCAGGAGTATTTGCCCTGTGGAAAACTACACACTCTCTCAAAGTATCCACCACCACAGCCCCCCACCTGCAACCCACCTGGCCACAGAGAAACACGGCAGGCAGGACTGGCTCACACATAGCCTGGAGTCAAATCAGACCCAACAGCCTGGCTGGAGTCAATATGGCCGCAGGCAAGAAAAAAAAATGATGGCGGATTTGGTCCCCCCTTAGTCCGAAACCGTCGCTGGGCAAAAATTCATTAGGATTGAGGTTTTGCTACGCGAACCCCCCTCCTGTGCCAATCTGAGTCCAATACACACTGCACATTTCAAAACTTTGGCCTTCGACACCCTTCTATCATTACTCCTACTTCACCAACTCTGGCTCTGGCTGCTCAACTTTTTTTTCCCCCCCCAAAAATGTCCTTAATTTCTTTTGAAATTTTTTTGAAACCAGATTTAGTTTTATCGTTTATCTTGTTAAAATTAATCAGTTGACAACTAACACAATTGATCGGCAATTACTTTAACAATGAGCTATTCAGTCCGTGCCATTGTTTTAGCTGGTTAGCAAAATCCTCAAATTTCAGCTTCTCAACAGCAACTGCTCAGCAACTGCAAAATGAACACCGAAACATTAATTGAATTGGTTTCAAAAAGGTTGGCGATTTACACATCCACCCCTCCAGTGCAGTACTTCTCAATTATATTTTGCCACTCTCCCCTTAGGAAAGAGACCACCCACTCAATGCGCTGACGATAAATAAGATTATCTATAAAAAGTTGTGTAAGTTTACCTAAACCAGCATCCTTTTTAATAAAGCAAAAAGCAATATAAATCAACTTTCAACAACTGTTAATTCTTTTTTCCAACATTTTTATGGGTTACAGCTTAGTCTATAATTGAAAAAAAAAAAAAAACACATGCATCAAAGTGCCTGAAACTAAAAGAAAAAAAAAGAGGAACTTTTATTGCAATTACACTTCACATGTACACTTCACAATATTGCTTAGTTGTTGTTTTTTTTTTTTAATCGCTTAATATTACAAAATAACAATAATTGGTAAATAATCTCAAAATGACAAAATGGTTTTGTAATACACATCAATGCAAAATAAAACAGTATCTTATTATTCGATGACGCAGAACTGATTCTAAAATATTCGATAGTGACAGCCCTATTGTCTTGTCAATGATAACAACAATTAGGTTTAAGTGCTTTTTATGAGGAAAAAAAGGAATACAAATTTCTCCTGTATCGGCATGGATATATGCACCATTTGTTTACATAAAGGGTATTGTCATTTTTTTAATTGACATTATTTATAATCAATTTTGCCAATGTTGGGAAATGTGAGACATCACTGCACTTCCAAATTAAAACTATTAATCTCCGGAGAAAAGAAAAAAAACACTTAAAGATTAGGTCAGAATGACCAAAACAATTGGAAAACAACAAATACCTGAAATTACAATATTAAATTAAAAGTGGGTCATGAAATATGTTTCTACTCTGAAACAAAATGTTGGTTGAATACAGTCAATTTTTTATTTTAAAGTTGTGGCACAAAATAAAATCATCAGGATCCATAATTTTATTTTTCCTTAATCAGTAGTCTACTTTTAATTCAAATTCTATTTTCAATGTATGGGTAACATGGAGTTGCGCTAGTTACGACTTGTAACTTATTCATGGATAAAGTCATATGATGTATGATATCTTACTTGCCCAAGTTCCAATAGGACAACTAACACAATATTTGCGCACATTTTTCCTTGTCTGTTCATTAATTTGCTGGTATGTGAAACACTTCTTAAGCTGACAAGGCTTCATTTGTCATCAATGAAGTCATTGATACCTGCTTCTGAAATGCCACCCTGGACATGCTTCGAAGCCTTAGCACCTTTTGGACAATCACTAAAACTAAAATCATTTCCAATATAACATGGAGGTCAAGGAGATTATTAGCACGGATGATGCGCAGCTTCGTAAAGAACGGGACATACACAAGGTCAAGTGTTATTCCGAACATAAGCTGTTAAAAATTTAGTATAAATATATATGTTATATAAAGTATAACATTGGTATGAAAAACCTGCTCCGACTCCTCAAACAGAATACGCAAACGCAAACGGCTTTATTGCAGTGAGTGAACGGCGCTGTCAAATGTCTGTTTACCTCCCTCCCGCTTGTTCCCATGGCACGAACCTCTCGACAGAAGAAGACTTTTCCTTCTGAAAGATGTCTTCAAAACAGTAGCGTTTTGCAGTTTGCTGCTCAAAATGCAGGAACGACGTGCTGCAACCCCAAAGGACAAATTTGAATCAAAGGAACACTCTGTGTGTGTATTTTTTTTCGGCATGAAAAATCTTCTTTACAGTAGGGTTGCTGAGTCTTAGCTTTAAAACCTGTCTTTGTCAACAAGGCAATGGGCCACTTTAAAGAAAGGACGTCAAACTCATTTTTCATGTCGGGCCACACTGGTTTCAATATGGAGTCCGTTGGAGTTAAGTGCAGACACCGATCATGTCAAGTTTAATATGTAATGTGTACAGTTGACCCCTACCATGAAATCAATCCGTTCCGTAGTTGGGATCGTAAGGCGGAATCGTGGTCTGGCGGGCAACAGAAACCTATGGTAATTAGCTAATGCTTGCAAAACCCCAGGTAAAACCATCATTATTTTATATACATATTAGAAATTAGGAACAAAATTGTATAGTTAGTATTACTTATATATGATATACATGTATTTAATGAAATAACGTCATAAGTTAAAAGAAAATATAATTGAAAAACGAAATTTTATTTGCCTTTGGAGTGACATGACTTGAGCTAGTTACGGCCATATTCTTTAGCAAGAGTATCGATGTGCATGCCTTTTTTGTATTTCTTGATTATATTCCATAGTGATCATCTTCTTACTGCTCCCTTTAACATCACTAGCAATCTTGGGATCCATGGCTAACGAATTAAAGTTTGAATTAAGCACTAAAATGCACAATAGATAAAAGTCTTTAGCATATCGACATCCAACACCATGACGCCGCCCAATAACAGATCACCATCTTAGTGATACCGAACCAATAGCAGGCCGGCATCTTAGTGATGTATGCACTATGTGACGCGTATTGTGACGTATGATCGGGGTGTGATTCGTGCAGTCATACGCACACACACTGACCACCAAGTTTAAATTTTGTAACTGTTGTTGATGCTGCAAAGCAGGTAAAATGCCATATCAAGGGGACAAAAAATCTTATCATATTCCACTTCGTAACGTGAAAAAAAGGTAAGATAGGGACACCGTAACCCTATATAATACTGTATATAGTAATTATTTATTAGAGCTTTATAATTATTTCAAACATTATATAAAATACATAGAGGTAGCTCAAAAATTGATGAAGTTACAGCAATTAGAATGTTGCCAAGTTAAAATTCCTAATTTGGATGAATTAATTCATCTTTCAATGTTGCGCCAAATAGACCCCAATTGAGCAAATTACATGACGAGAAAAACTCATGACAACAGAAGAAATTTGTACTTCCCCGACACCACGCACCTTATTTTTGTAGTTTTGTAGTTGAGGAGTAGAGATTTTGCGCCAAGTTGGCCAAGTAAACAGCAGTTTCATTTATTAATTACAAAGTTTTACTGTCGAAAATGCTGAAGTGGCAAAAATGTGTGTTTCGAGGCACACAGTTGGACATTACCCCTCCAGGTGGAACTTTTTTTATGAATACTGGTTTTCCACGAGAGGAGGAACGTGTGTTAGTGAGTGCGACTATAAACACTGTTCTGCATTTTAATGTCAGTAAGATGCCTGTTTTTGACTTCTTCATTTACTCCGTGACCCACTTGAGAATAAGCGGTCAAGCTGATGCCTGGATGTTTCAAGGCAGGCGGCATTGAAGGACATCATAAAGGGGGTGCAATAGGGGCAATCTATATGTAATTGGTCATGGAAGATTATGTTTGCAAAAATTTTTTTGTTTCATCAATGTTAACAGATTTAGTGATGAAAGATGCTTGTACATGTAAAAAGGTGATAAAGTTTAAAGTTTGGCTCACATTATTGTGCCAAATTGAAAGGAACAAATCCATTTAACCCGAAACTTGAAGTAGACACATTGTATTATTTATTTTTTTTGGGTGAGCCACAGAAACTATGTGGTGTGCTGGACCTGGACTGCTAGCCTTCAATTTGACACACTTTAAATAGACAGTGTTAGTTAGGAAATAATTAGATGCTTGTTTAACAGGAAACATTTAAAAAAAAATGTTTCTTGCTGCGTTGGTGGAATGAAATCAGGAAATGATGTGATGCCTGACATGCACTTCAAATATTGACATAAAAGTGACCACATGGCTATTTTTTGCTCTGATGCCGAGCTCATTTTTGTGTCACCCCCGGTGTGCAAAGTAAGCATAGCCCGTCATCTCGATATAGATTTTACTATCATTAAAGATATAAACAATGCACGTCTCTGCTAGTAAATAAACAGATCAGGGTTAAATTCCACCGCTTTCAAATATTTCATATTGATGTCTTGCTTAGTAGTCCTTTTTATGATGAGTTGCATTGAGTCTCTTGCTGGCCAGCAAAACAAAACATTAAAGTCATTTGTTCTGTACCGCAAATGATGCGGTGACTCTTTAGTCAGGGGATTTCTATGGTAACTATCCTCGGGAACATTTTGATTTTCTAGGATAAAAAAATTATAAAGTTGATAATTAGCACTGTGTGCGTAGCTTGATGTGTGTGCTTTAAGGGACTCCCTTAAACCTGCAGGAAGAACACTCTTTGGGCGTTCACAACATCACACAAACCTTTCAGTCAGAATTAGAGTTGTTTTTGCCTGTTATACAGTATTTATTTTACAATCTAAAGTCACCCTGAAAAGAAATTAATTACCATACTTTTCCAAGTATAACTTGACCTCGCTTATTATTCGACCCCAGCTTATAGGGACCTATCTATTTGTGTCCAATATAATGGACAACTGGACATTTGATTTCGGTCTAAATCTTTTCACTCATTGAGGCTAAGCTAGTATGTCCTAGTCAGTCAGTAGAGGACATCTTGGACTTTCCAATGATGTCTCTTATGTTTGGGTGGGATGCAATTAACTTACCGTATTTCTCCTTGTACAAGTCGACGTTGCTTCTTAGCCCCCCCCCAGCTCAATATTAATTTGTCGATTTGGGTCGATTTGTCGAAAAGTTATCACAATCTGACATGCCAAATAGCTCCTCCCATTGAACACCCAGAGGTGTTCTTCTATGACCTCTTCTACATCCTCCTCGACGATTATTTGCTGATCGTCTTACTTGGGATGTTCTTTACCCAAGTGACGACTGTTGTGAGATCAGACCGTAGAAGTTTTCCTTTCGCTGTTTCTCCCCCCACCTGCCGACATCCATACCGGCTTGTTAAAGCATACGTCCAAGGGCTGAAGGACACAAGTCAGTCCACGTTATCCGTTTCATAATGCATCAAAATCAGCTGAAAAAAAGTTATCCACACAGCCTCATTGTTGACCACAAACAAGCAATACGGGGGCGCTTGACAAAACTGCATTTTGTGACGTTCTTTTCAAACATTCTAAAACGTATGCATACTATATTGAATTAGAGACATATGTAATATTTTTAAGCCTTGTAAATGACATATTACCTATTTCTTATTTGAATTAATGTTATTCAAACACAGATATGTGGAAAAAATATGTCTGTTTTTAGTCGAGACCCCCTAATATCGAGCTTGAAAATGAGGAAGAAAACTCGACTTGTACTCTGAGAAATACGGTACCGATAATATCTGTAGCCCAAGCCCAGTTTATCCCAGTAACAGTAATGTATTTTAGAACCATTTTAATATAACACATGCAGGTTATTGTATTTACACATCAAAATCAAACGAAATAAAAAAAGTTAACCAGGATCTTGAAATCAATGCCACACATTTGCATAACCCAAAAAGGAATTTGATCTATAAAGGAAATTTAATCGTAGAAAGTCACACCTGTTCCTTTCCAATAACGCCCAGATGCTCACTCTTCTTTTTCCACTTTAAATTACAGGAACTAAAAATTGAGGGGAAAAAAAAACCTGGCTCGAGGGTCTGACTGTATAGAGGTGGAGGGGGTGAAAAAAAAAAAATCAAAGCTAAATCGGCAGTGTAGTTTCAGAGGCTGCGGCACCGTTGAACTGAGCAGGCCAAAGTCTTGTGAAAAGAAATGGAGACAGCCTGAATGCAAATTAAATCCCCCTCATTCCAGCAAATATTGTCTTAGCCATTAGTGCGGGCCCGACTAGAAAGGAGTGGTCCCAGTCATTGTCGCTCGGCCAGGGAGAAGTCAGGGGAAGAATTCTATTCAGCGGGCCGTCTTGGGGGCTCGGTGCACTTGGGCGCTTGTTTGGTACCATTCAAACGCCACAGACCGTGGCAACAAAGAGAGCTTTCAGCGTACCTCACTGTAAAAGCATGTGAAGTAAAAGAAGAAAGGAGGTGGATTGGAAGGGGAGAGCGCGAGAGAGTAGAGGAGGTGGGGTGGGCAGCAGGACTGGAAAAGTTTACTCGTATATGTCCTGAGCGAAGTTGGAACTTGGATGTCATTTTTTTTTTTTTGTATCTAACTTTGTCTCTTGCAGCGAAAATTTGGTCCGTATTTCCTCAAACCAGACTAAGTTAATTCCAATCTTCGTTCTGCATAATGAATCATATTTCCCATGTCTCAATTACCGAGAATTTCCAGAGTATTCTGACTGGTTGAGGTAGCGGACTCATCAGAGACACTTCACACTCACATAATTTGATTCACTGACTCAAGTAGTAATTTCACTAGCAGGGGTACAAAATCCCTTTGGGCTTCTCCATGCCAATTATGGTTCTTCTTTTCTAATAATTATAATTATTATTCTTGGTCATCATCTGCTTGTACTAATATTAATAGCAATACCAATATTAATAATAATATACATCCATTTTCTATAACTGCTTATCCTCATTAGGGTCACAGGATCCATAGAGGACAGCCAGAGCAATTGAACTCAGGACTCTGAACTGTGCTTCTACCGAGCAGCACCATAACAATAACAATATAATTATTATTTATCAATACTTGCAGAGGGAGCCTATGCCAGCTCATTATTGTTCCTTGTTCTAATGTAGTATGTTACAGAAATTTGTTGTAATGGGAGGGTGTTGTCAGATTATAAATTGTTATCAGTTAATCATGTCATAGTTTAAGTTTTTTTTAAATGCGCTAATCTCCTTTTTAATATCTAATCTCATTTTTTTTCTGTATTCTGATTAAATTTGTTTTCATGTATCAGGCCTCTCGTGTTTGAGGTGTTGGTGGTTGGAAAACAAAGGTCAATCACACCCTTACTTGAGTCTGTGTTTGCCATAACTTAATTAGATCCTGTTGTGGGTGCAAAGAAAATTTCAAAAGCAGAAGGAAGAAGTGAAATGAAAGAGCAAGTGAGAGTTATCGGTCTGATGAATTGTAATTTTAACTTAAAAAAACTGATGGTACTGATGGATGATAAAGTTAGAGTGATATATGGACTCCTTGAAAGAAGAAGGTTTCTGACCACAAAAACAGCTCAAATTCATCTTACAACATAAATGCAAAGCTCCGCAGCTAACGTTAGCAACAGACGCTAATGTAGCAAGTCAGAGCAAAGCCCTTTGCTCACTTCTGGTAGCTCGTGTCTCAAAATTTTGCTCCTCCAATTCCAAAGTATTGCCTGCTGTTGGGTGTGAGCATGTTGATCTGCTCTTGTGATGCCAATGACAGCCCGCCCTAGTGATGGATAGAGTATCTACACCTATAAGCCGCACCTTTCCATGAGGTTTGGAAATATTCAGAATGTGCCATTAAAATCTATTTTTATTCTTCAACTTGCTGGATGTGACGTTTATGTATTACTAAACATTAAAATTGAGTAAATGACTTTTTAAAAGACAGCGCTGTTAAAGAAGTTTTAATCGAACAAAACCTCCCACTTTTATTAGTTTTTTTTTTCTGTACAGGGATTTGCAAGTGCAAAAATAAGTGTTACACTGGCAGACCAAGAAAACACCAATAGTCTTGAATTTACGACTGACTTTATTTAGTTGTGCTTTAAAAGTCATATAAGCGTAAAAAGTACTTGTAAAGCGTAAAAACAACACCGTCTATAATTTGTTAGCATGCATGTCCACAATGAACAACAGCAGCAGGGCACTGGTTGTTTGTTTTTTCCGCAAACACATCGTCAAAACAACATTGCAGAGAGAAAGTACTGTAATTAACATCTCATCAACAGCTTGTTGTGTAGGTGTGCCTAACGAAGTGTTTGATAATTACAGTCTGTTTTTAACAGTTCTTTTCCTATTCTTGTAATGTGTTTGTTCATGTTCACATACCTGCCAAGTGTGTTGATTGAAGACAAATCAGACATGAAAAGAATTATTTAGCAAAGGTTATTTTTATACAGAAGTGAATCATTTGAAATGAGTTTGTAATACAAATATAGAGGCCTCTGCTTATTCAAATTCCAAAGTCTTCTGCCCTATCTGCAGGTTACTAAATCAAACATGACCGTTCATGACCAGATTATTTGTGTTTGAATCCACATGACAAGGTTCAATCTGCAATGCACATGTAGATGGAACACAATGAGGCTTACATCCTGCCACTGAGGGTTATCACGGGCCGGTAGCTGTCGAAGCGCATACGCACTGAGTGATGAAGTCAAGAATCAGCGCACAGGTTTGTGTTTGTGTGTATAGGTGGTGCCGGGCGTGTTCTGAAAGTAGAATAGCCCTTGGCATCCCGCGTTTGTTTGGACTGGTGCGTTTACAGCTGCTGCATAGCATGGGCGAGGAAGCCGAAGTAAAACAACCAAACTTTTGCATTTCCCAGTCTTTTCTTTTCATTTTCCTCATCTCTTGCCTTTGGAAGGATGGCTCTTGGCCAGTCAGCTGTGCAATCTAGCCTTTCCTTTATATTTTATTGATAGATGCTCCTAACCTTGGAGGATCTGGGTTTGTTTTGCAAACCTTGGCAAAAAAAACAGCGAATACAATGGCAGCATGACATTTACTTGGAAGAACGTTGTTAAAGTTGGACTAAAATACTTTCCTATTTTTTGTGGAGGGGATAAAAGTGACTCCAAAACCGAATCAAAAAATAGAAACAGGCTTGATTTCAGAGTTTTACAGTAAACATGTATGCATAGGTGTCAAACCCATGGCACAGGAGACCCGATCTGGACCACCACATCATTTTACGTGGACTGCGATAAAAAATCAAGTCATGTCAACTAAAAATATATTGCAAACTTTTTTTTTTTTCATTACTATCCTTCTTATTATGAGACATACAAGAACAAACTACTCTGAGCCATTTCGAGGTAGCTGTTTAGCACGTGTGCACTTTTGACAGTTTGACAGTACCAGACTTAAACTGTGGTTTTTCCCCAAACTATACTATAACCCTATTAAACTATGGTTTCAGTGCATAAGTTTTATTTGAATCAAAACAGAGAACTTGAATGCTTAGATGTGAAACAGTCAGAGCTAAAGATGCTGCTGTCCGTCTGACTTGACCACAACCCATTTGAAAATGAGTCCTTCTAAAAGACCAATCCCATTTCTAATTCTTACCCGGCTGCATGCATGATTATTTTGCCAACTGCAAGTTCTCAGGCAATTGATGGATGATTGGAAAATCATTACGTGTTACCTAACCATACTGACTGGCCTAGATTTAGGAACAAAAAATGCATAAATCTAGCCTAATTTTGGTGGTTTTGGTCTTCCTCAGGTCCATTAAAAATAATAAAGATTGTTCATGAACATCTCTTCACTCATTAAGATTGCTCCACTGTTTTTTAGTCCCATCTGTCACCATCATCATCCTATCATCTCTGGCTCACATTATCCTGGTACACTTCACTTCCTGAGTTTGTATAGGTGATGGATTCTTGGCTGATAAAACTAAACCAAAAACGCGAGACTGAATTGTACTTGCACTCTCAAGCAGTTCATAGGGAGATGATGTAAAAAAAAAAAAAAGCAGTGGCTACACCTGAACAAGCAGTGAATAAATGTGTCAAACATTTGCCATCTTTTGCCTTGAGGGAATAAATCCATTCACAACCAATGATTTAGCATGCCAACATGTTGAGATCAGCCTTCATGCACAATACCTTGATGTGAATATGCAATCATTCGTGTGACTCAATAAGAAAGTACCGACCTTTTGTTTATTTTTTTTTTTGGTTCACAACATCATTTTCAAGGAAACTATTTAGTCTGGTTCAGGTTATCAAAGCATGGTCAGAATTTCTAATGATTTGCAGGACTCATATTACATTATACCAAAATATCATAATAATTTGTCCGTTTGATTAATTGGATTAAATTTTTACCATCTCATTTGAATGCACCCCCACTGGTAAAATAATTACAAATAATTATTTGCCCAAAGTAGGATAAGCAATGGAGAGGCTGACATACTGAACAATCTTATTGGAGTGAGTTGTGGAAAAATCTTGCCGGAGTGGTTGTCACGGATAAATTGTCTCACTTTCTCCGTGGTAAGAACATACTGTAAAATCAGTTGGTTGCTAATATCCAGTATTTAAATTTCCATGGTCTTTTTACATTGAGTAAATGTTTGGCTTGGTCACGTTAGGATAGGCACAGGGAGGGCGAGATGATGTAGTGGTGTTCGAGAATATATTTTGTGAAAAATGAGCCATGCTGGAAACCACATGAAGAAGCCACAGTCAGTGTTCAAACAACTATAACAAACCGAGGTTTAATCTTAGCTCTGTGGTGATGCAGTCCTCAGGACACACACGCTTCGTGGTGGACATGTGTGGTATATAGTAGAGCCACAATACATTATCTTCCAAAATCGAAAATAGCAAACGACAACAGCCATCATGGAGAGTAAGGTCATTCATCCATCTACTTTCTTTCCCGCTAATTAATTCATGTTGTTTCCACGGAAATATTAGAAAAACAAGGCATAAGAGGTTATAATTGGATAAAACAATAATTTAGCTTGATGACAAATCAGTGTTTGCTTAATATTCGCTTAACAGTGTAAATAATTTATGGGATCCCCTCCTAAATTGCCAATACTTTATGTTGTGTCGGTAAAGTTGTGAACAAATTATGTGCTGATGACACAATTTCATACTACTCACGGAAAATCTCAGGCAACTTTTGGCTACTGTTGAAAAATAATTAAATTTATTAAAAAAACTGTTTTGACACGAACAAATTGAAATGGAACGAGTAATTGAAATTGCATTTTGTGGCATTGTAATTGATGCAAACTATGCTTGGAATTCACATACCATCATGCCTTAAACACAGACTGAACATGCCTGCATGTTTACAAGTAAGAGCAGCACCAATTTATTTTCAACATAAAACTTGTATTGTTAGAATATGGCGCCACTACAACACTAACATGCCTGATGGGGTTTACTAGTGAAGAGTGCCCCCTGCTGTCTTGTAAAAAAAAGCAGTTTGAACCCAAAAAGCTTACTGTTCTGTCTCTCCTTGTTTACTGGGAGATTGTTCCCTGGTGGCTCGTAAAAAACTGCAGATAGGACTAGAATATACTAGAGTATAAGCCACAGTGTTTCAGGCATGAGGAAAAGTGGCATATAGCCCTAAATGTATAGTAGTTCATTATTACTCTCATGCCATACTCACTGTGTAGATATGGGGCAATGCAAATACATAAAACAAAAGTTCTGTATTTAATCAATGAAAGAAAACCAACAAAATGCTGTATGAATTAGTCTACCATGGGTGACCCTGGGCCGGTCTGAGAAAATCAAACATTAGCATTCATGTCTAAGGATAATTATGAGGTGTCAGTGATTTTTGACATGCATGTTTTTTGAGTGTGGAAAAAAGAGAGGAAAACATTAGTTCTTGTTCCAATTAATTTGCTCATAATTAAAAAAAAAAAAACACTGCATTAATAAAAACTAATTCAATCAGATTTAGTGGTTCCAATAAAAACTGTTAAAATCTCACATACTCTGTAACCCTAATCCTCATGGGTACTCATAACTCCATTTGATAACTGGTTTTCTGATGTAACCCTAACTGCCGTGTCGCACTAACCCTACCCCTAACCTTTCCGCCCTCTATGATACCGATTGATTATCTTACCTTATGGTCTATGGGCCTTTTTTATGCATCAGTCTACTGCTAGTAAAACACTGTATTTAAGCAAGCTGGAGCCGGAAAAGCTCACCGCACACCAGACGGCCGGCACGTAAACACGGCTATAAAGTTGAAAAGTTGTGTGGCGCGGGGTGTATAATGTCGAACCGTCTATCAATTTTCTCTTCAGAAGCGGTTTGTAATATTGTAGGTACAAGCATGACAATTTGGGAACGGAGCATTCTAAGCGAGTTCCACAAAAAGCAGCTATTGCAATACCAATAGGAGGAATGCATTGGACAAAATGATTAAATATGGATGAACGAAGCAAAAGTATCTGTCTTTAGGGATGTTGGCTTGGGGACCATGTGATCAAAGGTTTGAAACTTGCTGTTGATATGGAAAAGTAAGTGTGTGGCTAAGAGCGGCCAGTTTGTGGCACAGCATTTTTGTGGAGCTGCCACATTCTGACATCTCCACTCTAGAGTGCACAGATAATTCCCCTTGAGGATGAATAAAGTATAATAATTCGTCTTAATAATTGCCATCCGTGTAAGCGTGGCTTCACATACCACTGCTGCGGTTAATCCACCATCTTTAAAAGTCTGCCGCTTGCAAGAATGGTCCTCTTACTGTACAGTACGTCTCACAGTTACAGGTAAAACCCTGAGGACAGAGTGGGAGTAAGTAATTCAGCAGCCATTGTTGTGAATACATTTCACAAGGTTTAACGTCTACCACTGTCTGACCGTAGCCATGCACATCGTTGCTTTGAGTTCTCTGAAATGCAGGGGAATAGCCTATAATTCCCACCTAAACTACACTCACAATTGTACCTCTCTTGGTCTTAAGTAGACGTCTGAGACGGAGTCAGTCTCATCCTAAAAACTATCCATTTAGCCTCACTTTTATGTGAATCTGATAAATACTCCAATTTAACACCCACCTCACAAATCAAACCTGCCAGCGTAGACATATGATTTTCAAAGACACTCTGGAAGTCTTTCAACATCCTTGATTTACTGCACTGTGACGTCATATAATACCTGATGAATGGCGGCTTTTGTGGGCAGGCAAACTTTGTCCTGTCTGTACCAACAGTCAGTCCTAACAAGTATCAGAGAGGATCGACACGTCCTGACATGTAAACTTATAAAGCACGCTATAAAGAGTTCAGCACGCCCGCGCACTGTTGTTCAAGATGGACAATAATCTGAACGTCCCGCCCGGCTCATTTCTCGCCACCATTTCATGTTAAATCACCTTTAAGGAAACCAACCCTTCAATTAGGCCTTTCCGCTGGAATTTTGGCTCGGCTGTTGCGATACTCGAGATCTGGATAGTGCATTGACTCCTTGAGAGTCATTCATCATTTCCTTGGCAGATGAACCCCGCGAACAGGAAGAGACAGGAAAAAGACCTTCTCGTTCTCGCCACCTGTACCTGCACTTCCACTTGACAAAGTGGGGCTAATTCCTTGTTGAAATCATGCGTGAGGCCTTCGGCCAACGACATCAACGCTGCCCTGTCATCCTGTTTGACATCTGTAATGATAATGCTAAAACCTCTTTGGCTCATCTCCAGTGCGCTCTTTACACTCAGATTAATTTCAGCAGCACCGTGACAGACTGACAGACACATTGCAGAAACCTGCATCGCTATACACGCTTGCTGAGGAAGGGCTGCCGTCAGGAATGTGCATGTGTGTGTGCGTGTGTGTCTTGTCTCATTCCCTGCCTCCTCTAGACTGCCACTTCCTTAAACATGTCAGACATAATCCTGTCATTGCTGGAGGGGAAATAGTCAAGGTCGATACACGAGTACGCTGGTGGGAGTAGGAATAAGGTAGGGAGAGACGGAAAGGGGGTGAGGGGTTGAATTGGGGGGGGAGACATGACAAATAGTGCATGCCTCTGTTACATATCAGAAATGCGCAAATATGTCTAATTTTTAGCCGTAAGACTACAACTGTCTTCTTGCATAAAAAAAAACAACATTGAGGTCATAGTGGTTTGTGAATGTGGGTTTCAGGTCCATATAAAAACTTAGGGCCTGACCGATTAATCGACTGGCTGATTCACTTGAAGAGTGAACATATGCATGTAATTGACACCTAATGGATTAGGAGGAAACATATGCTATTTCATCATCATTTTTAAAATTAAATGGCCGATTAATCGGTAATCAGTATTTTTTTTGGGGGCAAATCGGCCTAAAAGAGCTTCATCGGTTGGACCCGACTATAAACTACTAGACTTTTTTGCGCTCAAAATGAGTAATTTAGATTTAAGACTATCGGATATTTTGGTAGCTATTGATTCTGATCTTAATGTATGTGAAACAGTTATGTGCTATTATATTTCAAATGATCTTGTATCAATGTTGTGGAAATATGGAAATGACTAAATGGCTCCTTGCCCAAAACGGGTTAAATGAGATAGACATTTCCAGGAAGAATGTTTATTGATGGGGGAAAAAAAAAAAAAAAAATATATATATATATATATATATATATATATATATATATATATATATATATATATATATATATATGTGTGTGTGTGTGTATATATATATATATATATATATATATATATATATATATATATATATATATATATATATATATATATATATGTTTAAAAAAGCCATCTAATTTCTGGCATCACTTGACGCTCATAGTCATGAGGGACAAGTCGGTTAAAAAAAAAATAAATGAAGCAATCACTTAGAGCTTGAGATATAAGCCAGATACCATATGCTATATTCAGTGGTGCTTTAATGCATGTATGCATTAAACTGGGCTGTCTATCAAACCACTGAAAGACAAAGAGCAATTTAAACGTGTTGGATGTGTGTTAAACGACTTGAGTACTAATATTAATTCTGAGTCACCCCTCACTCGGTGCAGGCGTGCAGCACAGGAGGAGTCTGAATGGAAAAACCCTATCCAAACACTGCCTCGCTCTCGTCTCCAGCGTGCGTCCTGAGCGTCTGTCATCAGACGTCTACATTGTTTTTGAACAATTGGCATTAATTTGCCATCTGGTTGGGGGAGCCTTTGTTACACAGGAAGGGAAGCATTGTGCAATTATCAATGGCGAGTCCACTTAGGGGAGCCATCGGTGGATGGAGAAAAGACAAATGGGGAGACAATGTTCTTTATCTCAGTTCTGCTCTGTTTCACTTTACTGGTGTTGGCTGTTTATCTGATATCAATGCCAATAAAACATATGCATTTTATGCTACAGTTAGATGAAGCAATTTCTGGAGAAATTGTGTTTGAATGCTGAGAAAATTTCCCTTATATTGAATTTTGCAGCAGTGGTGATGGAATGGAAAGTTTAAATATAGAATGGATTGAATCAGTCCAAAAATGTGGATATTAGGGGGGAAGAAATGAAAAGATTTTGTAAAATTAAAAAAAAAAAATTGTGGTAGAGATGAACTGAAAAGTTCAAAGTTGGAATGGTATAATTCAGTCAAAAAGTAGAAGTAATGTGATTTAAAATGTTGAATGTGTCAAAGAAAATGAATGAAAATTCGCATGAGTATAAAATGTAGAAGGTTTGGAAAAGTGTGAAATTTTGGAATGAGAAAAAAACAATAAGGCGTGAATTTTTGAAATATGTTGACACTGTAAAGGTGACACGACTGAAAAATGTACATGGTAGGTGGACAAAAAATAGTTAAATAAGAACAGTGATATTGGTGAAAAATGTGCAAACTGCTGGTGGAATTGAATTTTTGTGCTGTTGGAATGTTGAAAATTCATCACGGTGAAGTGGCTGAGCTGAACATTTAAGAACTTTGAATCACATTTTTTTTTTCATTTCCCATTGGGAAATTATGTCCATTTTTGTGATAAACGTTGAATTTGAGGGGAAAATGTGAATTGGGAATGAGGAAAAAAAAACAGCTCAGAAAGCTTGAATATTGGACAAACTGTTAGATGCAGGCATCCGAAAAATAATCGCCTGTGAAGGGTGAATTTTTGAAACGCGCTGAAGTACAAATGGCTTGAATCTCTAGAAATGTAAAAGAAATGAAATGCCAAAATATGACAAAAATATTACTAATCATTAAAATAAAGGTAGACTAACATATGGGAATGTTTTCAGCGTTCGCACAGCTAGATGGACAACATGTCTACAGTAACTAGTATTTAAATATGTGAAAAACAAAGTTAATTCTCAAATGTCTTCCAGATAGAAGAGCATTGGCAATGTACGACTTGGGCAGCCCAGAAGAAATATTCAAATTTAGGAAACCCACCCATGCAAAGCAAGATGTTTGAGTGAAAACACACACACACAAACATATTTCAAATCTAGATTAAAAGTCGGCAGAGAACACAGTAGCATGTGGTGGTTGGTTCTATGGTTTGTGGCTAGAGTTACAACATAACTCCGGGTGTGCATCCACAACATTTGTTTTCATCTGAAGGCACGTCGTTTAACTCGCAAGATATTTCAGCCCTTTTCCAAGCATTTATTGTGAAACCCAAAACATATTTAACCAGACCAAAAAAAAAAAAAGGAATAAACATATCAAATTGTGATATAATATTGGATTACTGTAAATATTTTTGGGGATTATATGCTTGTAACACTAAAGACCAAAGGCATTTTTAGTTGAAACTTTTAGGCTTAGTTTTTGAAAACGATTCAAAGACCATGAACCAGATTTACAATTACATTTTGAACATCCCTTTACTGTAGTTATTTTTTGACTCTTGATTGTCCTTTTATCCTTACAAAAACACTCAAAAATTCCTCCCACAAATACACATTCCATACTTAGTATGTGTGTGTCCAGTCTTTCATTTAGCATTTAAATAAAGGGATCTGTAACTGCACATGCAGTCAAAAGTTAAATTTTTGTCCACAGTCAATTTGAGAACTATCTTTTTTCCTGTACAGTTAATACCTTTAAAACACTTTTCCCATTGCTAAAAAATGAAACATACACATGTGCTCGAGGTTCAGGTATCAACCAATCGCGACATTTTTCTAGGTTTGGTTATGTGACCTTCACAAGCTGAGCTGTGATTGGTTGTCACCTGAGCCCAGAGTATACAGTATGTGATGTCATCTTCGGTTTTTTAGAGGTATTGATGGTAGATGAATAAATACATAAATAATTAAGATATAAAATTAATTATAGCCAAAATATCAACGTTTTAGTCCGACTTAGTTAAGTCGTAAACTTAGTTTATACTAATAAACTAAGTTTTTGACACCATTCTAACGGTTTTGCATGTTTATTAATTATTCTTTTCATTTTAATGTGCTAGAAATTACTGTTGCAATCTAAAAAAAAAAAAAAAGCATTTATTTGGGCTCCCAAGGACACTTTCTCCTTTTTTCACAGTGCGAAGGTTACATTCCACTTTTTTTCAAGTTCTCTATTTTTCTTCACCTCCTCACTCAGTCCTGGGGGTGGGGGGGTGACGTCACTGATGCTGACAGAGTAACAAAAGGACTGATACCTCTTTTTTTTTGGACCAGTTTATCTCTTTCTCTATGTCTCCTTCAACACCCCCTACTCCTTGTAACAGCCTTCTACCACATTCTCTTCCCACCCCACTACCACCCTTTTCAGCCCCAATCCATTTTGCAGCTGGGGCCAGAGAAGATGAGAAGTGGGGGCTTTCTGTCTACAAATCAATAGGCCTTACTCACCTTTGAGCAAAGGGAACATCATCACTGTATTTGGCTGTACAATATGGGTGTGTGTGTGGGACTGAGGGTGGGAGTGCAAGGGAGGGAGGCGTAAGGGGGCCCTGGGGTGCTGACTGGCCTTCTTAATGCATAATTGAGGAGTATCCATCTTATCCATTAGTTGCAGACACTAGGTTGAAATAGTTCTCAAGCTGTCACTGCACACGTATACTTGTTAAAAGCAAACTTTTGCTTTATATATATATATATATATATATATATATATATATATATATATATATATATATATATAATATGATGTTAAGGCCAAAGCACAATGGGGGACATTATAAATGCTGTCATGTATTCCACTTGATGCTAATGAAACATTGACACTTTGTTTGTATGAAGAATGTAGACATCTTATTTTTTGTCAGTTTGAAAATGCTCTAGCAATATTCTAGAGGTGCAATTGTTAATAACTCATTCAAAACCAATGCCACAATTTATATGTTGAGTTGAACATTCCTACCTAGTTAGCACAGTATTTTTTTTCAAATATCACATATGTTACAATTTTAAATGTGTCATGTTCATCCACACTAAACGCAGCATCACTATTGATACAGTGTTTGTAAAATATGAATTAAGCGACAAACTCCATCTGTTTTCATTCATTTCAGGGGGTGACCATTTTGACTTTCTGTCAAATAAAATGACATCACAGTTCTTTGGTGCACAGGTGAGAACCAATCACAAACTCAGAAAACAGGTAAGGCATGATTGATTACTTCAGAAGAAAAAAAAAAAACTTTAATTGTATTCCGTAAGCACAATACTAACTCATTAATTTCGATACATTTTCAGACCCTCCTTCCCCAAAAGACTTCGGATTACATATGAGGATTCTTAAAAGACAGAAACATATGTCTTTGGTAATGAATGAGTTCTTTAAATATTCAACAACTAATCAATGATCAACTTACAGATACCGGCTTTTATCATGAAAAAACAGTTATCAATACATTAGCCTATAATTCATAGCCGAACTGATATATTAATAATGCTGAGAGTTGAGCATTCAATGAGCTATATTAATTAAAACAACTGTTACTTGCAGCCGTACAATGTCTCTATTCTTCACAGAATCCAATGAAAACAATTTTTTGAGAAAAGTACTGAAAGGAGCATATGCTTTGCTCAGAATTTAGTAATACAGTCCCATCATTATTTTTTGTGTGTAACAGCATTGCTAGTTGTGATCAAAGTTCAGCATTTTTTTTTTTAAATTAAGAATGTTAAAAATTAGAATTCATAAAGTGAAATTTTGTTGATTTTTTTTTACTTTTTTTTGTACACTTATGTCTATTAAAACCATACTTAAAAGTACAAGACACATAAGGAAACTTTGTTCACAGTTCAAACAATGACAGCATTGCTGGTATGCATGCGCTAATCCTTGGCAGATGGAGGTGAAGAGATGACAAATCAGTCTTCAGACTGTCATTTTCATTTAATTGGTTTGCGGAGTGTGCCGGAGCGTGACAGAAATCAGCAAATGTCGTTTCGCATGTCTGAATCCCGACATTCCAACATGGATAACAAACGGAGCATCTGATTAGCAAAACCTCCGTTTGTCAAGGAATGACATGGTCCTGCCTTGTTCAGATATGAATGTGTAACTTTGATAACTAACAAAAGTTGTCCTGTCTTCCTGATTTATTTGGGAACGTTCAAATTTGTGCATCCTGCTTGTTGGATTACAAACACATGTGAAACATCTTTTTGTTTGTAAAGGCCGTAGAACATGTTTTTGTCCAATCCTACTGGACATGCATCAGGAATTTAACAAGAGACTATGAGAAAACCAAGGCCAACCCTGTTATTTATGTATATTTTTTATACCTGATGTTAAGACACTTTAATATCAGTCTCATAAACAACCCGACTATAAATCTCAAACAAAAAAGTAAATGTTAAAATGATGTGAAACTGGCTTGATGCAATATGAGACAGGAGAACACTTTAAAAAAATTGTCACAAAATTATCCATCCAAACATTAAGTAAACTGACCAGTAGCTGACTCCAGACACTAGACTCCAGTGTGGGTGGTGTTTGCCAAAAGGTACTATCAGAGCCATAACAGAAGCGGTATGGCGCCTGTTTTTTTGGGAATGTTGTAACATCAGGACACGAGTGTGAAGTTTAACACTCAACACTCACTTTTGTCCATCATATTGTGTTGGGAAATACATGGCACCAGCTGTTGCTACTGACGTCATCACGCAGCTAAAGCTGGAGTTGCAGTGCAGGACATAAATTAACCACATCCAATCACAAGTACCCAGAATATGTAAATATTTTTCTTTTTTTTTTTCTTTTAGTGTTTGGCCAAAGGAGAGTCTAAAATGGCTGGTGAATTGAGAAGAATAAAGTAATTGAGGTAGGTAGAATGGTAATCTATTGCTTTAGGTACCAAAATTACGAAAGTGTGTTTTCAGTGTAAATACTAAAGTACTAAACTAATCAGTTACCCTTGGTCATTAAGTATCAAAGTATTTAATCACTTTAAGTAACAAATACTAAAGTAAATGATTATTTTGGGTACTGAACTAATTAAGTAATTAATTACTTTTGGGACTAAGGTACCCAAAGTAATGAATTACTTTCGTGTTTAAAGTAAATAATTTCGGTAATAATTACTTGCTCAAAGTAAGTGATTACTCTTTCTTACAGTACAAGCCATATTAGACACTTGTTTAGTCTAACATGCAAAAACAAATATTAAAAAAGATATGAATACGTAACTTCAATTGAATTTCTGACTCTATAGCTAGCATAACATCACTAATGCATTATTGTTTTCTGTTCATCACTCTAAATTGATATATTTTGACATATTAACCTAATATTCAGGAAATATTTGATCAATTTTAGCTCATAATGCTCAACTCTCAGCATCCACACATTCATCCACCATTATGTGTGGCTGTCTGCCTGGACAGGCTCAATCTGTCAGCCCTCCAAGAATCCTAATTGTTAAATAAATAAATGGACAAGTTTAGAACATATGACAGGATGGACAAAAAAGGCTGGGAAGCACAGATGGTAATCATACCGCCATGCTTGAAGAGTATTTTCCTGCTGCCTCCTTAAACAATGCTCCCAGTCAGCCTGCTACGCTGCTTACACGAGTTTTGCGGCAATCATTCTCAGAGCGGTGTCAAACCCAATTACCCCAAAAGTCAACTGAAGCGATATGCATCTGGAGCAACTGCCATCTACAAGTACTCGTCTTCATATTTGGCTGAATAGAGTCATTGGACCATTCAGCAATCTCTTATTCGTGTGCAGGCAGATGCTTGTATGTTGTTGCTTTCAAACACGCACACAGACACACACCTTTGTCATTGCTTCTCTTCTCAGACTTCCCAGGAAGATGGCTGTCAGTATTGTACTTTCCATATCAATGAAAAATTAGACTCATAATAACCTGTAGTTAAATGCGGTGATGTCTGCCCATGCCATTAGGCATCGAGTACGCTTGTTTTTCTCTACCTCACAACACAACATGACACATTCCTCATGGCTTCCCTAATACCGTATGAAGCAAGCAGACAGTCAGTGGGCTACACCCCGAGGCTGAACCCACGATGACCTGATAAGTGCCTGACAGGTCAGGAGAGGGTGTTGTCCAGGATATGGATAGTTGTCCTATGTCCCGCTGACCCGCAGCAAAGTTTGCTTGCTGCTATTTACTCAACACTGTGCTCGGTTCCAGGGTAAAAAGAAAAAAAATAGCCTCAAATCTATAAGTATGTTGGAGGGGATGACTGTTCAACGATTGCACTGCGGGCGATTGTAACTTTGCCAAATATTAACATATGGTACGAGATGTGTAACGCAGCAG
Source organism: Hippichthys cyanospilos (assembly GCF_059441005.1). Classification (NCBI taxonomy): domain Eukaryota; kingdom Metazoa; phylum Chordata; class Actinopteri; order Syngnathiformes; family Syngnathidae; genus Hippichthys; species Hippichthys cyanospilos. The sequence continues at coordinate 8,005,196 of NC_142387.1, forward strand.
GTCCCGACAAGAGCATTTTAGGAAATCGGGTGACATTTTTGGCCCTATATCACTTTCCAATGCGAGTCAAGTGTATATGCAGCTTTTTAAAGAATCGTGGTTTTGAAGTGAACAAAAACTTTTTTTTACAGTGTTTTACTTCTTGTAGATACGATATTGGAACAATAGGCACAGTGCCAATGCACTCCATCTGAGAAGCTGGGAGGATACACACCGTTTTCCACCTCTCAATTTTTTTGTCCTCAAAGCACAGGTCAATTCATCGTATATCATGTTAAAATATTTGTTATTTTGTAGCTGTATTCTGGATCTCAGCATGTCTATTTTTTGTGTTGATGAGGTAGTAGCTATATCCTCCTGAAACATAGCCTATTCTTTTGTGTCCATTGTTGTGTATGCTTTTCTTTGTCTGTATCTTTTGTCTCCTTTGAGCTACCTTACTAGTGTCCTAGTATTCTCAACACTGGAATTCCTGGCCTTTCCAATAATGTCTCATGTGTTTGGGTAGGAATGCAATTAACTTTATTGTAATGCTTAAACAAAATGGATACGGCAGAAGACTCAAATTAATAGGATGTGTCTCAGCTTATCCATTGTTACAGAGCTTGTAGTGACTGGGGTAATAATTATGTCCATGTATAACTCACGATCGTGATGAATAAGCTTGAGCATGCTTGTGGATATACAGTTTCCGACAAGTTTTTTTTTTTTTTTAACAAAGTCATCAGAGTTTAATTAACTGTGATTGTAATTTCCCAAAGTTTAGGGAGCATCATGACTTCACTCGCTCGAGTAAGATATCACACCGAGGCAAGGAATGGGGTGTGTGCAGCATTCCTTCAGAGTATAAAGATGTCCTGGTTTACCACTAAGCAGGCCAGCAGAGGTCTAAACCCAAAAGGGGCCCATTCAATCAATCTAAGAAGTCCAAATGTAAATAAACGTGTATGATGGTGGTGCTGGCTGTGTAGCCCCAGGGAAATAGAGTAAGAAAAAGCAAGCAAACCGTGACCTGAAGTGATTTGTACCTCTGGAGTTACTTCTTTGGGATCCTCGGGGTGCCTTACAATGCAGCGTATATTGGATTTGTTTACACTTCACTTGGCCTCAAAGGCCACCACGGCGGGTGGTGTAAAAAGGAGGGTCAAACACAAGGATGGCTTCTCCTTGCAGATGGATGGTGCTGAGTGAGACCTCTGAGCTTCTTTAAAATGCAGACTTGAGGTCAGCTCAAACAATTTCCACACTATATGCTACTGATGTGTGGACAGGCTCAGAACTGCTTTGGGATCAGAGGGCAACGAGAGTCCTCAGGTTGCTGGACACACACTGAGACTGCAGACAGAACTTGACTATAGGATCACGTCACCGCTGCCACCTACAAGCACAATTAATGTCAAGTTCTTCAGCGGAACAAGGCTTTAAAAAAACAGCTGATGATAAGGAAACCTTCATACTGTTAGGGGGTGAGATTAGAATTAATAAGGAGTGTGCTGAAGCAGCACTACTTGATATTGTGCTGACAAACTATGGACGGAGTGTAAGTTTGAAAACTTTCAGGTATTAGGTACCTATGAAGATTGCATTTAAAGCGCTGACCTTGAATACCCTTAAACGTTCATATGAATCATTGAATTACAAAATTGTGTCTGAGGACTTTTCACACTGCATTTAGCATTTGTTGTGTATGTTGTAACATGGTGTGATTCAATTCAGTATGTTTGTGGTTTTCTGGTGTAACAATAGACGCCTCCAAATGGAAGAGAGGTGTGAGTTCATATATAATAGCATCAAGATTTTTTCAGAGTAACTTGTACAGTAAAGAGAAGATGGAGTAATTGTCACGTATTTGGACCCAGAAGCATACAAGACAAAAATCCAATGTAACCACAACTAGAATACTCTTAAAACCAGACTAAAATATCAGAGAAAAAACTGCAAAGACAGCTTGAGATGATAGCTCAAGTACTTGACTTGAAATTTGGACCATCTTACTAAGAACCTCGAGTTAGTGTTAGACACAAGTTTGCAAGCTCCGACTGTGTATGGTAAAGCACCTGACCTACTGAGAGACGAACGTTGGCGAGTGATGGCAAAGGTAGCAGCTCTTTTGATCTCATCAGTGTTTGTTCAAGGTCGCAAACTTTCTCCAAACCTTCACCAAACCATCACTATGATAGGGGCTTAAAGGTAACAAATACATAAACAATGACCAAGATAACAGATACATGACCATATCTACTGCACAGCAACTGATATCACAACAGGAGCTGAGGAAAAAATATTTGTGATGTCCCAGTGTCCCAAGCTCTGTGAGACAAGATGGATAGGCATGCCGAGCTACTTTACGTCCAAACCAGAGGGAAAAGGCATCGGTCAATTTTTGGACTACATTGTTAATGGCGATCAACCGATACTATGGGAGAGGTAATGAATTGAAAATCAAGATTAACCCTGTTAAACGATCACCAGATGAGTAAAGGTCTCCAGAGTAATGACTAAACTCTGAGACAAGGAGAGTAGTGTATGGTCATGTTGTTTTTGTGTCGTTAAGCGAGCGTATGGGGCCAGTGAGGGCAGGGAGCTGCCTGCCAGCACAAATGCAGCTGCAGTTCTTAAGAAGCCAGAGGCCCGGCTGTATGAATGCATCAAGTAGATGTTAATTGGTGGCCCCCACTTTCTGCCACTAGTTGAGCTCCTCCCCCTTCCCGCTCTCCCCTCTCGTCGTCCTGTTCTCTCTTTTTGAGAACAAATGCCACATTCCTGCCATCAGTTATCTACTCCGCTGACAGCCTCAGTGGCCCGTGGAAGGCCCCCCCCCCCCCCTCCCCCTCCCCGCTCCCCTGCAACCTGTCCACTCCAGGAGGAAGCCTGTTTACACAGCGCTGACTGGGAACGCCCTGCACTGGCCTTATGACCCCCCTTTTCGTTCGCCCTTGCTTCCCCCCTCTCCTCATTTTACCCCTGTCTTGTTCTAAATTTTCTACTATTCTTTCATAGTAGAAACAACAACCGGTCAGTTATTATTCCATCAGAACTTTGGTGTCCCTCAAAAGCAATTGGGGAGCTACTGTTTCTCTGTAAAAGCGCAGGTCACTAGAGTGTGTATCAGTCATGGTTTTTTACAGGTCAACAGTAAGTCAGCATTGAGGGCAACAGTGCGCCTCACTGGTAGCTATCTCGGATTTGCAATTTCTTCACTGATATTCTTTTCCAACACTCAAGTATATCCAAAGAAATAAACTAATGATGGTAGCCTTAAACCTTGGTCATTTCCAAACTCGTACCCGGAAAGGTGTTTGAAGATGTGCTTGTTTTAGAACCCGAAGGTTGTGGGTTCGATCCCAGATCCTAGAAACACCGTCGAAATATCCTTGAGCAAGATCTTGAATCCCCAGGTGCTCCTGATTTTTTTTGTCGTCAGTTGATGAATTAGTAGTCTACTGTCAACTGCTATGACGGCCATGTAAGGTTGCGTTGCAGTCAGTGGAAGTCAAGTATCACTTACCCTGCTAAAAACTGGTCTTGCTGGTGTTATCGGTTGGTTTGCTCTATCTACAAGGAATCTTTTTGGTACAAAATTACTTATATGTGCTGCTATGCCCTTTAAACTTGCCATGACGATTAAGAGAGGGAAAGAAAGGAGAAGAAGAAGGAGAAGTAAATTTCACCCGCGTTGAGTTGCCACAAAGAGAGCCTCACTCGAATATGTTGACTTTTCCGAGGTATAAACACACGGGGTCAAACTCAGCTGCAGCTTAAAGCTAAACTTTTTGAGCGAGCAAGAGGCCAATTACTTTCTTATTGTGATTAGTGAGATAAATATCGTATAGTATTTTATTAACCGTAAAATGTAAGAAGTGTGTACTATATTTGTGTCATGGTGTTATCAGTTCATTGCGATTTTAAATGGGATAACACAATTAATAAAACCACTTTTGCTAAAGAACGTAAATAGTGATTTTTCTGACCTTAACCCGAATATGAATTGCATGTAGTCACTCTTTTCACTGACTGACATCACCTAATTACTTGATGTTCAACACCACTTTTGTTGTCGATATCAGTATGCTGAACGATGCATTTTTGTTTTTCTTTTGTTTTTGTTTTCTACTGCAATTTTTAAACTGTTTATAAAGTGGGTAGCATATTGCACTAGTGGTTAGAAGGAGCTTCAAAATTCTAAAAGGTTGAATCGCCACTAGCCTATCAGTTTGGAGTTTGTTAATACCAGTGTGTGTGTGTGTGTGTGTGTGTGTGTGTGTTTGGGGGGGGGGGTGCTCTAGCTTCCTCATACATTCCAAAACATGTATGTTAGGCAGAGGTGAGAAAGGTAAGTCAAAATATAAACATTGTAATACGAATGCCTCTGACACCGTCGGTCAAAATGGAGCTTTATTTCTTGAATGCTGACAGCCTTGCAAATTAGTGTTAAAAACCGGCAGCGCAGAGGCAAGGTGGGGAGGGAGGGGAAAATGCGCAAAGTTACAAAACTGTACACTGGCGTGGGTTCTGTCGAGGGGCCGGGCGCACGCCTCTAAAGTCTGGGGCCCCGAGCGTCCAGCTGTGTGAGGGGTTACTCCGCAGCTTGTCATCACATTGGGAGGAGGCTTCACAGAGGCGGATAATATCCTCCAACATAAGCAGTACTAAGCTAGGGAAGAATGCCAAGCTCCATTCACTTCACAATGTGTAAACATCATAACGGTTAGGAACTTTTTTTTTTTAAATAGCTGTCAATTATTACCACAGTGCCCTATTTTTAGTGCTTTTCAACTTTTTTTTCCTTTTCCCTTGTGCAATACCAGCAGTAAGCATTTTATAATTGAATGTGTCTATGATATTATACCAACAAAATAAACAATGTTAGCTTACTTTTACCGGCCAGACTGTAGGGACAAATACAGAACTATTGCTAATATATATATTATCCAGACACGTCCCGTTTTCAGATAGGAAATAAGATTACGGTTCTCAAAACCAGATTAAGGGCCTTGTCAAGATAGACCTGTTGATCCGTTTGCTGTTGAGAAATAGTGTTACTCATGGCATTTTGTAGGTTGAAAGGGGACCAACAGGGGAGGAGCAGATTGACCCCAGAGGCAGTGACCCAGAGTGAGTGCAATGTCCCTTGGTGGCCCTGCTCGCCTCCAAATTCTCAAGCGTCTCCCTCTTTGCAGACAAACAGCAGGGTGCCTGTTCCATTTAGTGGCTGTTTTGGAAAATGCCTTATGTATTAAAAAAAAAAAAAAGTACTGGCATTGCTAGTGACATGCTAGCACTGGTTAAAATTGTTAAATGTTTCTTTCACACAAAGTACACTCAAATGCTGTCATTTCAGAGAATTGGTCTGTCATTACAGTCATTTCAGTGAGATTTAAGCAATTATAAATTACAGTGTTTGAAGTTGAAAGGGGAAAGGAAGCTTTAAATAAAAGAGTCAGTGGCAAAATGGAGACATTGCCTTCAAGTGGTTGTGCTTTATGTTCAATGTGCTCTTAAAGAGACAAACCAGTCACAGAGCTTTATTATCAACAACAACAACAACAATAATAATAATAATAATAATAATAATAATAATAATAAGAATGATTAATCTTTTTTAGCACCTCAACTTTGGGCTTGGGCTCTCTCTCTCTCTCTCTCTCTCTCTCTCTCGCGCGTGCTCTCTCCTATGTACTTTTTACAGCTATGGGTGAGCTTTGGTAAGAGGTGGGGTACACCCTGGACTGGTAGCCAGTCCTGAGAAGTTTGAATAAGATAACAAGATGCATTTGGCTGTGTAGGTTTAACTGAAAGACACAATGCTTACATTTCTAATGATGAGTATATCTGACCGGAAAATATATTGATGTCATGGTGAGAAACTTTGTTTACAACAATTGAATGAATAGAGATGCTGGCTTTGCCCTGTTGTTGTCTGGGTAATGTTTAGAGGTCAGAGGGAGATAAAGAGCTGACTGACAGTAAGGACGGGTCTGCTGTTGGAAGGGTCAAAGGTCAGCTGCTCTCTGAAACCCTCGATTTATGGCTCCTTGGATTACTGGGTCAGGAACTCAAGAATTGTTTGGGGATGTGATCATTTCCATGACACTGTGTTTGTGTGCGTCCGCGTGAGGGATAGAGGAGCTTTCTCACTGAAAAATGTTGTATCATCGACAGGCGTTCGAGCTGGCTGTGTGCGAGTGGGAGAGCTCCTGCTGTGTGTGTGCGAGCGCTTGAGACAGAGACGCGGTAGCTCGAAATAGCAGCATGGAGGCTTGCTCTGCTGTTTGCCTTTCCAAGTTTGATTTGACATCCTAATTGCTACATGCAGGAACAAAATACTCTGAGGTTCCCCAAATTGAAGTTGATGTTGAACCAAGCAGGCTATGTTTAGTTGGCTATCTGTGCAGAGGGCCTACATTTTACCGAAAGTGACTCTTTATTTCTGCCGGTGTCTCTCGATTTTATTTTTCACTCTACAGCTTCATGAATGTGGAAATACGAGGCGGCTGAAACAGACAGATGTCTTCACAAAGAGGTTTCTGCAGAGAGAGAGTTAAAGATAGAAGGTGGAGAAGCAAAGACAAATTGGAAGATCACTTATTTTTATGCACATGCCCACATTTTTCTCCCTCCCACCCCTTGCAAACTTTGTCTCCACACAGTCCTGTGGCATCAGTTGGCAGCCCAGACAGGTAGCTGACAGTCAAACACAAGCCTTGTAGACTGGAATAATTAGCTGTCTGCACGGAACATGACAAGCTCACACACCTTCAGTTTAGCCTGAAGAATGCACCCGCAAGGGCTGTCCACCTATGGCCTGCCTGTTTGTGGGAGTGTCATCCACACTGGTGGTGTCTGTGGGTTAGAGAAAAGGAGGGTGATGGGATATTGCTTCAATGTCAATGCAACCTCTTGACCCTCATTAAAACTCATTAAATGTATATTTGAGATTTAATTAATGAGTTAATGCATCCAAATGTTTGTAATGGATTTTCACATAGGGGCGGCTCGGTGGCGCAATGAATAGCTCGTCTGCCTCACAGTTCAAAGGTCCCAGTACAAATCCACAGGGCTTCGGCCTTCTTGTGTGGAGTTTGCATATTCACCCCGAGCCTGCGTGGGCTCTCTCCGAGTGCTATATATATATATATATATATATATATATATATATATATATATATATATATATATATATATATATATATATATATATACTGTATATATATATATATATATATATATATATATATATATATATATATATATATATATATATACTGTATATATATATATATATATATATATATATATATATATACTGTATATATATAGAGAGAGAGAGAGAGAGAGAGAGAGAGAGAGAGAGAGAGCACTCGGAGAGAATTGGATACAATCAAATAACATCACAAAAGATTTATTGTGGTCATATTCCCTAGTGAGGGTAGCCTAGGTTAGGCTAGTTTAGCCTTCTTGGTATTTCTTGATTATCTCTAGCTTCATTTCCATGTAAATAATCTTCTTCTCTCTTTAACATAACTAGCAATCTTGGGACCCATGACTAACCCATTCAAATTAAAAATTAACCAGTAAAATGCACAATAAATAGTTATTTTAAGCACTCAAGACAAGAGCCAGTCCCCATGTAGCATGCCGCCATTTTGCCCGTGAAGCGGACCAATAGCATACCAGTATCTAAGGGAGTTGTGACGCAGACCAATAGCAAATACCTAAAAACGCCTGAAGATGGAGACAAAACAACACAAATACAGCCACCCCCTAGGGTCATGATAGTTGTTTTTGTCATAAAGCGGGAAAAATATCGTAAAGAGGGGACGAAAAATGTCGCAGTCCACGTCGTAAGCTGAAAAACATGTAAGGCAGGGACGTCGTGAACCGGGGGTCCACTGTACTATATTGTCCAGTCCAGGGTCTCCCCCGCCTACTGCTTGCCCGAAGTCAGCGGAGATAGGCGCCAGCAAGCCTGCGACCCTTGTGAGGATAAGCGGCAAGTTCAATTCTAGTTCGTTTTGCCTATCCTGTGTGTAGAGTTTGCATGTTCTCATCCTGCCCACGTAGGTTCTCTCCAGACACTCTAAATTGTCCTTAGGTGTGTTTGGGTGCCTAGGGTTGAATGTCTGGACTCATAAAACATGTGGCAGTATATATTTGGAATTTAATGAGTTAATAAATCTAAATGTACATCATGGATTTTCACCTATTGAGTATGGAGCATATACTGCATTATAAATCACAAACTCTATGCAGAATGTTGCAGAGAAACAAATTACCGCATGTAATAGGATGTTTTTGAAAATATAACTTTTCGGTTGGGTGATTTTGAATTGCTAAAAAAAATCTTACTGGGTGTAAATATTAAATACGGACTGACTCAACGTGAGTTGCCTGGAGCTACGGCGTGTGTCAGGCACAGATTAGGATGTATGAGCCTCTTCTATCCATGCCGTTTGCTATGAGCGATGGCTTATAAATTGAGCAGTAAGGTCAAGGGGGTGTGAATTAATGGTACATATAATCAGTGAGTTTACTGAGGCAGCCCTTCACCAACTTGATCCCCTGCTGTGTAACCCCAACAGCCTCTGGCGTACTGCAGGCTCCCATGGCAGCAGGGGTAAACATGTGTGTAAATACACAGTGCTTTTGCACTCGCACGTATGTGATGCATGAGTGCACAGCAAGGGCAGAGGGAAACCTGGAGACATACTGTTTGTATGCACATGTAGCAGACACTCAAAAATAAACCCAACGACACATGCGAGGCACACACACGTCCGTAGTGAAGGAATCTGTGTGGAATGACAAAAGTGCCTCAGGTGAAATGAATTGCATCCAATGAGATGTATTGGGAGGATAGATATGTAAAGGGCTGCGGCTGACAGCTGCTATTGCTCCCCCGTTAGCTGGTGCCAAATGACAGGTCTGTGGAAAAAAGTGCGTTTGATAATACAACCGCCGCAATCTACCGCTGGATTCGCCTTTTCCCTTCAGTCAGATCCTCCTGAGACACAGCCTATTCATTTTGTCCACTTTGGATGAGGAACCAAATTTTAAAACACAAGCAAATGCCTTTGCCTGTGTTTAATGTCGTGGACAGTTATGTGCATGTTTTATCAATCAATTTGTTAAAGTTGCATTTCTTTGACGGCCATAGCTATTGTTACATCTATGCTAATTTTAGGAGTTATATATATTACTCACCATTTTCTAGCTTCAACCTTTTGAAATAGTGATACAAAAAGAGAAAACCGTATTTCACTGAAACATATATTCCACCTAAAGAGTTAAAACTATAAATGATTTGAAAATCCTTTCCTGAAAATGGACAGTCAGACTAATAATTACACTAATAATATGTTTTTGTTGGTTTTTTTTCATTCATATTGTCTTCATTACTTCTTTTTCAAGTTAGTGTTAACAAGGCAACAATTTAGATAATTGAGTATTAAATGATTCCTTTACTTTATAGATTGAAGTCATCACTACTTGGGCTACCTTAGTACCTAAAGTATGTAATCACTTTAGTTCTTAAAGTAATCAGTGATTTTTTGATGATGCAATTAATTTGCTGTCTTGGTGAGACAAAATGGACTCAACAGTGGACACAAATGTATAAGCTGGGTATCAGGAGGATATTTTTTATTTTGTTGCCTTTAATGCGAACCTACTGTCGAAAGGAAAACGCTGTTATAAAAATAGCTTTTATCATGTTTTGACTGATTCAAAATCTCACAATATGCTTCAGATAAATATTTACAGCGGTTTGTTTTGCAGAATGGAGTAGGGTGCAAGAGAGGACAATGACTAGGCCCATGGTGCCCCTATTAAGCAGCAGCCTCAAGGCGAGTGGATTAGCCTGAATAGTTGGTGCTCCCCAGGTACAGGATTTGCTTTACATTAGCCCGCTTTGCCTTTGGCAGGCGCTGCTGCTCAGGTCACTTAACCGCAACTCGCCATGCAGGACACTTGATTTCCTATTGCAATTAGAAGAAAAAAAAAACAGATCTAATTGCTTTGCAGCAAATGCGGTTGATTGAATTAATATATAAGAAAAAAAAACTGAAGGGGAGAGGTCGCGGGGATAGATCACCTTCCAACAATCCACGGATGACAGTGAGAGGTAGCCATGTAGCTCGGGGCAACACAGCTTTAAATTTTAAACACAATTCCTGCTCTGCACCATTTTAATGTTGTACGACTGGAGGTGGAATCCGAATGCATAAAATTGACTGCGTGAAAAGATACTGTATAATAAATGTATTCTGCACAGCGTGTGCCACTGGATCGAATCATTGATTAGGAACGCCGAGCCCAGTGCTCAACATCCTTGTTTCATACATATTTCATTAACACCGCTAACACTGGCTGGGGCTGCTGTCGTGGGACTGTGACAGATGTCCATTAGTTGAACCCAGGGCTAGTGAAAAGGAGGTTCTCGTAACCTATACCACCCCAGAGCTGGAGTCCCCATCTGGCAAGCTCCATAGATGTGTCTCTACGGTCTATACTTTCACTTCACGGTGTCATTCCAAACAAGCCTTTCTGGCTTCTCTTGCAATGGAATTGCTATGCTATATTTGCTATGTGTTTGTCACCTTTGTCGTCATGGTCATTTTTATGTATTTATACCCTTTGTCATCAATCGTGTTGGGGACAAAATCATGATCTCAGACAGCACTCTTTCAAGAGCTGCATCTTTATTTATTTATTTATTTATTCATTCATTTATTCATTTATTTATTTATCTTTAAGGCCTCCTATTTCTCAAGCTAACCAATTAGTGAGATGCTCCTGTGGACAGGTGACATGAACTAGCTCCAAACTGGTAAAACAAAAAACAAACAAACAAACCAAAAAAAAAGAACACAGCGTGTATGTCACACTGTCAACCACTCTCGAAAGTAACTTCTTTCGCGGCTGCTGCGCAACGCTAGGCGCAAAGCTATCTTGCTCTGCAAAAAACTTCAAATGTGTCAGCCAGGGCAAAGAGCTGTCACCTATAACCAAAAAATTGCATCAGAATTTACGTGTAACTCAATAAAAAAAATAATATGAAGGCCACATCAGGATTTTAGAACTTTTGCCAAAAACAACAACGGCCGATGTCAGCCATGACCAATAATTTGAAGTCAAAAGTAAGTTAAATATCAGCAATGTACGCTTTTATACTACAGAATACAGAATTGTGAGATGGTTTTGTTGGATTTAGTTTTTGTAGTATTATTATTTTTACTATTTTATTTTTACTATTGTACTGAAGCTTGAATTGAAAATAGAAAATTGCAAATATTTATATGTGTCAGGAAAACTATTTTTTTCTTTAAAATCGTTCAGTCTTATCATATAGGTTCCTATATTCACTGTTGAGAGTGGTTAGTTCCTTGATGTATCAGCAATCGCTATGGTTCTTTAGATTTCAGACACATCAGAACATCAAGTCAGGCTCTCAAGCTATCATGTCAAGCCATCTTAATTGTCTAGTTTAGTTTCCGAGTCTAGTTTTCCAAATTCTGGTTTAATTTGATTTTTTTTTTTTTTTTTTGTCAAATGAATTTCTACATTTCCACTTTAATGCCCTGTCAGCCTCTGAGTCCAGATTCTCCTTCTCATGAATTAATATCGAGTTACAAGATATACATGATCATTAAAAAAAGTCTTTGAAAGTTATTAGGCTCAGATTGTTGTAATGAATACTTGCTTTAATTCCCATGAGAAAAGGTTCCACATGGTGGTCCAGACACAGAGTGCAGCACTGGGATAGAAACGTGCTCCACAAACACAAATATTCGAAAATCATAGAACCCTGAGGGACAACTGGACCTCATTCACTGACGGTGAACAAATAAATGAGTCCTAAAAACCTGTTGACTCACTTATTCAAGGTGGTTTCACCATCTTTTTGTTTATTTACGTGTTCTCAGCCACTAATACGCAACAGCATACTTTTTCACTTAGGGAAGCAGAGTAATTGCTTAATGACTTGCGCAATGTATAATCCTTTCATTAATATTCTGCAATTTTTGTTCTCTTGAAGGGTAGAGGTGAGCTGGTGCCTATCCCAGCTGACAGGTGAAAGGTTGGTGTGGATGATCTGTCAGGTGAGAAGCCACCTGTATAATATACACTTTAAAGTGCAACCTATCATTTATTTACATGATAAATGAATGATTATTATTAATTATTATGGGTTATCAATCTTATTGCACTTTCAGTTTTGTCCTTCTGAGCACAACTGGGATGAAACGTTTGGAAGGGAGACTTGACTTAACAACAGCAAGTTGGGGGTAGTTCCGGTTCGCATAGAACATTTGATTTTGAAACACGTGAGTACAGTTCCGCACAAATGAAATCATATTTGTTGTTGGACCTGTATTATCTCAAGACTGTATATTGAATTATCATTTGGTTTGACGTGCCGTGACGTGACGTATATTCATCTTTATTATTATTATTATTATATTGGTGCCATTTGTATGTTTGAGTATTTATATCAAACTAAAATATAATCTACAATATAATAATCTATAATATATAAGACAGTGTGTATGATTGTGTTTATTAATTAATTTATTTATTTGTACCTATTCTTCTGTAGCCTCCAACTGTGTCTCCACACAGTTCCAAAGGCAATTCAACTGTTGTATTTAATCATAATCAGATATTTCTTTCACTGTCTATTTACAATATAAACAGGATAGTTTCCTGTAGAAAACAGGACGAAAGTCCACTTTGATCAAAGATTGCACAATACATGAAGAAACCTATGTGATTGTGTCAAAATAGTAACATATTTCAAGGCATACCTAATGTTGTGGCCATTGGAGGAAGATTTATCGGGATGTCAAAATACGCCGCACTGTGTTCTAATTATACCAAACTGACAAGTTCTTCAACTTTGTAAACTTTAAAACTATTTGAGGAAAATCAAGCTAGCATGCTTTACGCAGGAAAACAATGTTGCATAGAAATTTACCGTTTTCAGCTCCAACAGTTGCTTTAGACATATGTATTCCCTCCCTTTTTCTTTTTCATAGCGTGAATGCAATTTGTCAGGTGAAGACGAGTGAAAAAAAATGAGGCCAGCATATGGGCTCCCTATGTGTGTATGTGTGCGTGAGTGTGAGTGAATGTTTCTCCTCTTTATTTTGGGGAACTAGAGCATCGTCTCAGCGCTTCGCTATTCCCCACTAATCAGGTGCTGCCAACCTGCCAGCCAAGGCGGTATGCGAGGCCTTTCAAAACACTCTGCTAATTAACAAGCCCCCAATGCATCCCTTCCGCTTTTACAGCACCAGCACATCTGCCATAGAAAACTCAGAAAAGAGAAACAAAATTATCACCACGAGCTAGAGTGGACCCTTCACTTTCACACAATCTGAATAGGTGTGTGTGCGTGCGCGCGTATGAGGAGCAGTGCATGTAAAGTTCTTTCCAACAGTTTTGAATTTGTCTTTTTTTTTCTGGTGACAAGCTTTGCATTGCTTGTTTCGACATTGGCAAGGGGTGCTCCTTCCACCAGGCAGCTGAATAGCTTGAATAGCATTCCCGACTTATTATAATGACTGTTTACATGTCCCCAATACCGATTCAAAGACACTTCTCGTCTTGCCTTGGATCTTGCAGCGCATTTACAAATCTTTGCCATGAATCTATTAAAAAGATGCCATTTTCATCATACATGTCTTTTATCCAAAAGGTATCATGAATTTAAATTCTGATTGAGCAGAAAGGCTCCTTGTATGACTAATAAAGGGTAATCTTCCAGGAAGATTCTCAGTGAGTCATTTCAAAAAACCTGATGTATATATTTTCTTGTTGTGTGATGTTCATTCTGAGAAATCGACAAAAGCAGAAAGCTGTCATACGGCTGGATTTCATCTCATGCTTTGGTAGTCAGTCATTCATGCATGTCAGAAAAATTGCATGTAATAGCCACCTTGTTTTCTGGAAAAGGTCTGCATTGATTGAATGAGTTATTTATAGACACAATATCAACTTTTCGCTGTTGAAAATCGCAAAATAAGTAAAGTAAGAAACATGACAATGCTGTTTCCTTGTTCCTCAACGTGATGGACACATAACTTTAAACTAGTATATCATCTCTGAATATATTACATTTCCTTTGGGGATGAGCTTGCTGGAAAGGCTTCGGGCTGAACTACGAGGAAGTGTGTTATAAATCTTTGACTTGACTGATCTACTCGTGCAACACGAGCACTGTCAAAGAGAATTCTACATTTGTTTGAATAATGTTTTGTTTGTGTCACGAGGTCCAGTTCAGTCCACTCTCCACTGGATTGAACTTTTGCCCTTTCCGCAGTCAAACTCTCCCACACAAACCATCACAAACAAGGCGCAAGCTCGGAGCGGCCTCATGTCATATAATTGCTGCTTTTATTCTTGTTTTCCCTGGCTCGCACTTTTTGATTCGAGGCAGAGGAGGAGTGTGGGAAATTTGAAACGGTATTGTCATGAACGCCTTGATCATTCACAAGAGCTACGAACATACAATGTAAGCCTTCCTTGCTGTGGCGCAGATGGCATCGTAAAAAAAAAAGAAAGAAAAAAAGTGGTGTACTTTGCAAACACCAAAAGCAAACACACAAACAGCGGTGACCCTGTGAGTGTCCAATCCATCTTTTCTCCTGTTGGGCGCTCATTGTCTTTAGAAGATCAAGGCGTTTGCACTGAGCTAATGGCGTGCACGCTCATTTCAGGCCACTCTTGAAATGTAAATGGAAACTTTTCAAAATGTTCGGCTTTTTTTTCTCCCCGCTTTTGTTTTGACTTCGTACTTTTCACTTTTATTATCACTCTTTCGCAATGCTTTAATTTACAGTTATTTGGTTTTGCTCATTAATCTAGGCGCACTTCAGCGCTCGGTTAGGCAAACTGTCGGGCTCATTTGCATACCTGTTTGGTCCTTTTTCTTTAGCCTGTGGAATTTGGAATCGCAATTGTATCTGGTGAATACGATGGGCTCCATTTTGTGGGAGGCAAGTTTGTTTTCAAATGCCTCATGCTGAACCTTTGAGCGTTTCATAGATTGCCCTTCCAGGACACAGATGTTCCTCTTCTCAAATAATGCAACCTTCATAAGGGCTAATATTCAGTTTTGGCATGACCGCACGACGAGAGTTGCAGCTGTGCCTCCGCATTTGTCAAAGCCCGTCATCCGGAAGAATTTACGTGTTATGAATCACACGGGACTCAAATGTGGAGTCAAAGTTTTTTTCAAAACAGCACCGTTGTCGTTTGTCTGTGAAAACTGTCGAACGAAACTCAGGTGTTTTAAGTGTTCCGACATATGCGCAGACAAAGCCTTTTTGATGAGATCCAGTTTATGCACATGTGAAAAGCACAAGGAAAAAAATACATCAAAACAAATGGATTGTTATCGTCTCGCACTTGTAGCACTTGCGTCTTGTATTATTTTATTGCAGCAACTGTAAATAATTGGTTTGTGACAAGTATTCCGCAACTCATGCATGTTTGGATGAGTTTTTGTTCGATTTATCCAAGCTGAAGTATATAATGCCAAGTAAAACAAGACTCGGTCGACGAATTTCTTGCTGGATAATGTTTGAGGCTTTTAATGGTTTTCACTTGCTTATAATCGCTCATCAAATTGACAGAGCTGAAAAAAAATATGCAAAAGGTTCTTATAATAATAATACATTTTATATATATTTACATATATAGCATGTCTATGGAACGCGTTTCGGCTCTTTTTTTCATAATAAATTGAGTCAACATTTCTTTTTTGAATAATAAACTTAGTAGAAGGTGAGTTTTTTTTTTTTAACTATGACTTTATGTGAGTTAATATAACTACTCCAGATTCATTTTTATTTAATGTCTTCTATCCAAAAAAATGTTTGACACCAACAGACATTGCATATGGTAACGATTAGCAATCACAATTAGCATGACTTTCAGAAGCTAATACAGTCTTTGATGAAAGTGTGATAACTAGTAAATCAGTAAATGTTTTCGGCCCACAAGTAGCATCAGCCATTTGGCTACTACACAAAGTGCACAAAGACGGTCTTTGCATAAGGGTTTTTTTTTTTTCTTAAAACCTTACTGCTGTGGTATGATAATTTTTTTTTTGACATGGAAAATGATCCCAAACTTGTGCTATATACTATTTGTGGAGGTTTTTTTCAATGATGTCATTGCTATACTCCGTATGTCTGTAGGAATGGTCAGTGTCGAAAACAGCGGTGGAGCTTAAAGGTCAATGTCAACCTATATTCAAAGTTGATTTACCTGACTTGGTTGACTTTCCCCCCCCTCCCTGCCTGGTTATAAATATATTCTTTGCATTGTCAACAACAATATTGGTTAACAAATGAATTCATCAAAAGGTTAAGAACTAATGAGGCATAATGTTGTTTGTTTCTGTGCTAATAAAGGCCAATTGTGAAGGTTTATGGCTTTATGATCCTTGCGCCATTCACAATGAAGCAGAAGAGCTTAGGACCTGAAGCTTCGAGTGAACCGAAGATTGCCAATACAATTATCTCTGGCTTTTTTTTTTTTTAATTTGTGATACCTACGACAAAATGACATTCAAAATGATGTTGTTATTGCTGGGGGTATGTTTTTACTATAGTTGTAATTTTATTGTAGTTTGGAGACTGAGGTTGAAGATTAGAGAATAGTATCCTAAAAGATTCATTGATGGACTCATATTTAATACACAAACCAATATTTTTGCTTATTAGAGCTTTATTTTATTTATATATTTATTTTGGCTAATATACCAGAATTTAGTTTTTAGAGAATGACAGCTAAAGACGGTGACAATTTGCAAACTGATAATGTCGTCATTATCGATACACCGATACACTAAATACAATACAACTGCTCTTACAGTCTTCAGTTGTTTATTTTATGGCTATGTCAACCAACTGCTCATTTCGATTTGCAAAGGAACTCTGTTTCTTATGGATTTGATGCGTGTATATTTTATCTCAATCCGAGAGAAATGCTGATCTTTTTTTACAGCACAACATTGGCTCGGGTAAGGATCCAGCATGGTGTTGACTTCTTTTTCAGCCTGTCGAAGTTTCATGAATGATTAAAAGCGTTGGGCCCAGACCTGCTCATAAATAAACAGCAGGCAACAGGACTGAGCATGCTTCTCATGGACAGGGGGAGCTGACAGACTGCCTTTCAAATCATACCACTCATTGCTAGTTAATCCACTATGTAGCTTTTATTTTTTGTGGAGCAGTCGGTCAGACGTCATGCATATTCACCAACACAGTTTAGTCGAAAACACATTTCTGGTGTGGCGAAACTATATATATATATATATATATATATATATATATATATTTTTTTTTTAACCAATAAGCGTCTGAATGACTGTGCTAGCTTTAGGTTCATCCAGTAGACGAAATGTCATCCACATGTGCACTTGACAGAAATCCAGAGGAACGACCTACATAATGGCCCCAGTTGGCTGCCTAATGCTGATTTCAAGAGTTCACTCAGTCCCACAGTGAGTTGAAGGGTCACCGCTTCCATTTGTGGCCTTTGCAGCTGCTTCAAATGAGAGCCAAGGTGCCACTGGGCGATGCTCCATCTCAGTCTTGCTGCAAAATAAATGGTCCTCAGCCAACCACCCTGCACATGTTGAACTTTGGGCTTCAGAATCACATATCAGCCAATTTTACTCCCCTGATGCGATTCACTTCACCTGGAGGTCAAGAGCTTGGAAATGGACAAATGATCATTCTAACTGAGACAGTAATGGGTGAAAATAGCTTGTGCGTGTTCTGAGTGAGTCATAATTATATCTTTGCTAGTTATTTGGATATCAAATTATTTGGCTCAAATGCAAAAATACTAAAATGCCTGTCAAAGCGTTAACATTTGAACTCAGGCTGCCAAATATACCGTTTTGAACACCCATTGGACTAAAATTCTTTGACTCTTTGACAATATACAATAAATAAACTAATTGTGACGGCGCAATTTAAGCCAACGTTACATCAATGCTTAATTTGTCTTTTTTATATTATAATATAATATTGCTTATTTTTAGCCTTAGTTTTACTTGCTACTATTGGTGCAATGATAAGTCGACAGATAGTCAAATGCCAAATTATTTAACAATTATTTTTAAAAATCAGTTACTCAGTTAGATTGTCCTAAACGCTCAGAATTTCTTTGTCTTGACTGGAAATAGTTGACGATTTTTTTATGTCTCGTAAGACAACACGCTGATTATTATAGGTGTGAATCAAAATAGACATTTGCAAACATACGTTAGACAATAATGACCACAATTTTTGCCAATTTCCTGATTTTGCGGAGCTAACAAGAAACCAAAATTGTTGAAATTATAATAATTGAAAAAAAGACATGTATTTTTTAAGAATAATTGCAGCCTTACAAGTAACTATGAATTTTGAACTTTAATCACAAAGAATTGACTACACATATAATTCCATTTTGATTCATATATGAGATAATTACTCATGTTTTGTACATGTCATGTAATGTATAGTTGGTCAACTGCGTGAACTTTTTAACAAAGTTTTTTATTATTATTATTATTATTATTTTATCATGCCAACGTTGCAATTTGCAACATACAGCCTGAGCAATTTTCAAGTAACTTATCAACATTCTTAGTGTTAAAAGAAAATTGTGGCCTGTTTAATACAGTTAAATATAAACACGCTGTCTTCACTTAAATATATGTGAATTAAGCACAGTTAATAGTAAGACAAACTATTGCGCCGGTGTGACGAGTACGCAAGCTCCAATAGTCTTTGCTCTCTTTTTGTCACTGAGAAATGTCACCTGACACTCTTCTTTTCTTCCTCTGATTTACCGTATCACTCTAACCAGATTTGTGACACAAATTGGCATATTATGACAATGACCACAAGGGTTAAATGTTGTTCGCTAAACACTGACTGGTTTCCCCTACTTTTGCACCCACCCCATTCTCAGCCTTTTCTCTTTTCAGCCCATTATGTCACGGCCCCAAACCTGCTTAACACATTTCTAAATGACACTTAGTGCGACTCTCTTCAAAGGAACCTTGAGTTGTGGGTTTTCCTCGCCTAATGTGGCATCTTTTGCTGTGCAATAGATTGAAGGGGGAAAGGTGGGGCCTTTGGGGACAATGGTGGTTTGTCTTTGGAATGGCAGGGAAGGGGTCAAGAATCAGAATGCGGGGGACATTAGCAGGCAGCAGATTGATACAGAACCATTGATTCCCGACTTCTTTTATACGTTCCTCCTGGACATGATCTGCATTGCAAATCGAGGTGCTGTCGCATTGGCCTTTTTTTGGAGTCAGAAAGGATGGGGGGGTTGGCTGGAGCGAGGACGAGGTTGAGCGGGGAGATTGAGGTTCCCACAACACACTGGCCCTCTAGACTCCATAAACCCACACACCCTCCCCAACCCCCCCCCCCCCTTCTCCTCGAGCTCCAGCCCTTGTCTCAGGATCCCACCACAGCTGCCTATGCAGTCTCCCAGGACTTGCCCTCACTACTGGGCGAAGCACAACAGGCTCATTGTTCAACAGGGTGGAGGCATGGGGCAGTTCTGCTCCTAGGTGTATTGTCTCCCCTAACAAGGCCCATAAGGTTGGAAGGAGGACTGCTCATCAAAGTGGGGAAATGGAGTACTCGTCTGTAATAATGAGGCTGCTCCTTTTGGCCTCTGTGACACAACGTGCTTTAAGTGTTCCAATTCGGTCCTATTGGTGTTGCTAGAAATGTGGCAATGCATCCCGCCGCCACATTATGCTAATTTGACACATATTCGTGCATCCTAAAGATACAAGTTACTGTACTGTGTAGTATTCGTGGATTGCGGTGCTGAAGTGATGCACAAGGAATATGGGGGCTCTTTTGGCTTGCAGGAGAAACTTTACAGGGCAATACCCAGGAATTACACAGTACCATCTTATGCAGCTTGAAAGTTAGCGGTAAACCCTTATCTTAGCTTTACTATGAGGGACTGTACAGCACACTACACATTTAACATGATGGTTAAAGAGGTACTATTTTATTTACTGACTTATTTAGCCATTTTTAGCATTAAGTCCTTAATTAATCTGATAAATAAATTACTGTGCTTAGCAGACCATGACTTTCATCCTTAGAAAGTTTGAAACAAATACCTCTCCATAAATGTTGATCCATGAGATAAAAATTCCAACTGAAACAGCACCTATGAGTCAACATGATTTGTTAAATATGTGATCAGGAGGAAGGGCAACTGTGTCAAACTGAGCATCAATGTGTGGAGAGTCATTTACGTCCACACCGGTTTCTAGGGAGTGTTATAGCGCTGCCAGCTGTCAGCTATTTTATACTAGATGCAGCTATAATGATGCCTGAGATACAGGTAAACACCGGCATCATGTGCATTATGCCATTCTAAGCATAATTAAGTTGTTTGCATCCTGATACGCAGAATGAGCGAGATTTCAGAACAGCACTGCATTGTTTGTATTAGGAGCAACATTTGCAGTAGACAGACTAATCAGGCTGAGAACAACTTAAAAAAACAATGAGCATAAAACGTTGAGCTGGAAAAGTCCATTTTGACTATTTTGTTTACAAACATTTCTGAGGAAAAGCATCAGACCTTATCTTTAAAAATCAAAAATACTAAAATTCTGAGCTTTTCAGGAGGTTCATTTTGTGTGGAGAAAAATGTATAGCATCGTTCATGAATTTTAGACAATAACTAAGTAGGGCTAAAAGACCTTATACATTCTGTGTATTGTCTTGCTCTGACATAAATAAAACCATGAAAAGTACACAGTATAATTCAGACTGAACTACACCAATTCCTCACCTGCCTCTGCAATTACAGGAAAAACAGAAAATGTTGATGTCAGGGCATCTGTCCTGTGCAGAGGCAGACCATTAAACAAAAGTGAAATCACCTAAGTCAATTCAAAGTTAGAAGTGATAATAGGTCTACCATAAAAGCTATCGAGAAATGAATGTATTTCTACCTAACAAAACAGAAGGGACACGTTATGCCTGAAAATTCTAATTACCCTCAGAGCATGTAAACTGGGACATGAGTAGAAATACAATGCCGGTAGCTCCACTGAAGTGCACATGCAAAAATGTTGACTAAGAATATTGTCGGCACAGACAGTATACACAGCAATTAACGTTCCATCACCTCAAAGGATTGTAGAAGCTATATGCAAATGGGTTGCATGGCCCCCAATTATAGACTTTCACGTTGCCACTGGCCAACACTGAGCACTTAGCTTCCACCCTATTCGTTGGTATTGCAAATGTAATAAGCAGTACGCTTGCAACAAGGTTCATTCCAACTTCTTTTTGGAGGATGCAAATGAGTATCTCCGCTCACATTTTCTAAATTCGATCTGGTGAAAGTTTAGTTTGAACCTGCAACTCATCAGATTTTCCAACTGCCAGTGATGAGGTATAATCAAGAGTCTGTATTTCCTGTACATTTCTATGATATACATTCTAGTACTGTGAAGAGATTAAAACAAAAAGCTTAATTCATTAAGCTCTGTAATTAATCAAAAATTAATCAGGTTATAATCTCACCTAAACCTTTCTGAAAAAAAGCCTCAACCGGGGTCGCTATCCTTTGCTTCATCGGATCGACAAGTCTCTCTTACTCTTCCGTTTTCATGCCTTCCTTCTATCCTTCCACCCACAACAGGAGCCTATTAGGATATGCCGAACGCAACGAGAGCCAATTAGTATCAACTTCAGGGTGTGATTGACCTTTGTTTTCAAACCCGTAACTAGCAATGCACCAACATTGATCAAATAAGCATACAGAAAGCATAAAGTTAGAGAATAAAAATCCGAATAAAGTGATGAAAAAGTAACTCTTTAACTATGACTGTAATAATTTATCACACTCCTAATAAATTCATTTCTTTTTCCTATTGTTGAATCTACTTCTACCATCGCAGAAGTTAAGTAAACTTAACAGACCTTCTGTGTTTCTCAGTTTTACCAACTCCTCCTGGGTTTGTCATTGAGGGCCCCGGCTTTGAATTTGGGATCTCTGGCTGCGAGACATGGCTCCACAGTCTCTGGTGTTTGCCATCCTAATCAGCCGCATTGTCTCAGAGATGACCCAACTCTAACCTCGGGGCCGCCGACTTCAAGGCCGCTTGCAGTGGATGGCAAGGCTGTGTTTGCAGCAAACCCTGATCTAAATTCATTAACCCTCCCACAAACACTTTCCCAAGGTTTGTTTCCAGGGCTGGGCACAGCATCTGAAGGAGCGCTAGACAAGTGGTCTCGGAGCCGTCAATGGAAATCCTTGTGGTTATATAATTGGAGGATTGCCGAGGACGGAGAGCACGAAAATCAATAATTAAAGAATTACGGGGGCTTCGCACGTGAGCGTACGAGTGAAAAAAAAAAAAAAAAAAAAACTGTCCTGGCAACAAGGTTAGAGTTTGACGTGTTTGTGTTTGGCTTTAGCTGTTCTTTGAATTACCCTGTTGTGTTATTATATTGATTTCAGGGAGAAGAGAATATTTACACAGCCATCAGATTTGATAACTCAACATTTTATTTTATTTTTTTTCAGTTGTACGTATACAGATTAAGATGTAAATGTACAAAGTCCGACAGACCTAATCGAGTTTTGGTGGCATACGACATGAGTGGCATCTAAACCAAGAGTCACATTATACCAGCTCGCTGGGGCACCGGGAGCAATTGCAGTGGCTCATAAAAATGGTCTTGTTTGCCTAGTCCTTGGGGAACGATATCGAGGGAGCCAGAGAAGCGCCGCTCCCCCTTTAAGGCTTGTCAGGGGCTTTGACAGAAGCTGTAAATTTAATCCATGGACCTGCTGGGATGCAGAGGAGGTGAGCAGCAGGAAAGCCTTTCCTACTTCAAGGACCTTGGCTGACTCCAGGATAGCTGCCAAAAACCTTTAAACCTGATGACAAATTCATTTTGCTCAGCTGCACCCATAGTCCGATGCAGAAATAAAACATGAGATACCTCCGCAAACAAATATTGCAAATAATGGTGTGGCAATTCCACATTGAAGAATATATTATGTCTGGAAATTATTCTTGGCGAAGTGTTTCTAACTCCCATGATATTATGCCACCAAAGCGTCGCTTGAGTGGGAGGCCTGTGGCGACGTGGGGGTCCATCTTGCTTGAGAGGCATTTCGATATAACTTGATTTTATGGAGAGGCTAACTGTGCTGAGATGGCTGAGGAAAGGGATTTTTACAGCCATGAGAAGAGTGGATTGCAAAAAGCAGCAGCGGTGTGGCTGGAGGCCTGCTTGGAGAGCAGTTTATGAATATGTTTGTATCTGAGGTTTTGCCCTCCTCTTAATGTCAGAGCCATGCTAATCGCTTGGTGCTCTGACATCTGGAACCCCCCTGGTGATGAAGAAATCACACTGGCTTTCAATGAGTTTTTGATGTGGTCACACCTCATCTATTGCTCGGATAACCATTAAAATAGAGGAGGGCGTAATTTTCTTTCCCGTCCATCCTGCCGCAACGCGGTGTACCCTCAGAAGTACGCCGTCGTTCGGAGTTTCACATCAATTCTTGCTTATCGGAAGACTCTTTAGTTCTGACCTAATCAACTACCTGTGAATTTTTCAAATTATTTCCGGATCATATATGACAGCATTGCCAGACAGAAGTGTTAGAATGTCATCTGAATAATATATGGATTCTCTATTGCATTCTTCATAAGACTTTGGCACTCAGTCCTTCTTTCTAAGCTTTCAATCACTGAGCCCCGGGGGGTTGTGGATACCTGCTCTTTGAAGCATTCAGAAAGAAGAGAGCAGAGGAGAGTCAGGATGTGCAAAAAAAAAAAAAAATCTCCAAATACAATGTGTGCCGCACAATGAAAGTGACCATTATTTCAAGACTGCAGACATCAGCCTTACCTATGAAAATGAGTGCATTGGCTTTTTCTGATTATTTTAAAGTGAACCTTCCCGTTTGAATTGTAAATTGTGTCGCTTTTTTTTTGCAATCCTCATTTTCACTACGCAGCCTAATGTTTGAATTAGTCCAATACAAGATGGAGTAATTTATTTTTTTGGACCATGAGCCATACTTACTGCCTTCCCATATATTTTATTATAATCAGGGGCACCTAACAGGTGGTATTAGGGATGTAACAATTCACAGAAGTCACGGTTCGGTTTTGTGGTCACGATTCAGGACAAGCTCAGTATTTCAAGAAAAAAAAAATAGTAGTAGTAGTCTCTAGTCTGTGATATATGGGACACAGTCAACCATACAGTTGCAATAATTGAATCTGAGCATTTCCATAATTTATGAAATGTAACAGTGCCCAAGTAAGACATTTGGTTGTTTTCCTGGATCGCCCATTTTGTGTGGTATAGATCTAAGACTGCTGCAAAGTTTGAGTGTTTAGCAATTAGCTTAGCCTAGCAATAGCGCGCCGCGGCTGCTCCGCCTTTCTTTACGTCTCTTCCCCAGCCTATTGCGGAGATCAGAAAACAATCCATGGCGATCCCGCTGGTGGTGGGTCTTCAATCTCTTCTATGTATATCTAATCAGTATGACACCATTTTTTTTGTTTGTTTACTGCCAGAGGCAAACTGATTTAAGTGCATAACCGCTACCTGTTTTGGAGGGCAATGTACTGAAATTATTCCGCATTTTGGTCATCTAACTGCATGCACCAAACTGTGACGTCCAAACCGAGATGAATACTAAAACTTTACACCCCTAGTCTAGTATTTGCTGGTTTGATTCCTTTGAGCTTGCCCATTATAATCTGGTGTGCCGTATCATCTGAAAAATACGGTGCCGGTATCACATTGTTTTCAGGAGATCTGTTTTAAGCACATGCTTCTTTCGAACTTGGCTCACGGATGTTTTATTTTGCACCACTGCCAAATGACCGACGGCATCTCACATCTCACTAACCTGAAAGCTATCAGTTTGAC